>NC_060126.1:367332895-367637562 GCF_021461395.2 Schistocerca americana
GAAGAGTTTCTAGCAAACAGTGTAGAGATTGTAATTATCAATGGAGAGAAATCTTCAGACGTAAAAGTAAATTCTGTCATAGCCGAAGGGAGTGTTACAGGTCCATTACTTTTCACAATAAATATAAAGAACATAGCAGACAACTTCAGAAGTTCCGTAAGACATTTCGCGGATAATGCTCATTTGTACTGGGAAATAGCAACGCCGGAAAATTGTTGCGAAATTCAGGAACACTTTCGGAGGATCGCCACTTTGTGCAGTGAGTGGCAGTTGGCCTCATCATAAACAAATGTAACGTATTGCGTGTTCATAGACAGAAAGACCCACCATTTTATGATCACACAATTGCGGAACAATCACTCGAAGCAGTTACTTCCTACTAATCGCAGGAAAGGCAGATGCCATACTGAGATTGCAAGAATCCGCAACAAACGTAGTACGTCAACAAAGGAAATAGTTCACAAAACCGTCAACCAAAACTTGGATATTGCTCATTAGTCTGGAACCCGTACCAGATGGGATTAATAGAGGAAACAGAGAAGAGGATGACAGACTAAAGGCCGAAATACTAAATGTCTTTTTCCAAAGCTGTTTCACAGAGGAAGACTGCACTGTAGATCCTTCTCTAGATTGTTCACAGATGACAAAATGGTAGATATCGAAATAGACGACAGAGGGATAGAGAAACAATTAAAATCGCTCAAAAGAGGAAAGGCCGCTGGACCTGATGGGATACCAGTTCCGTTTTACACAGAGTACGCGAAGGAACTTGCCCCCCTTCTTGCAGTGGTGTACCGTAGGTCTCTAGAAGAGCGTAGCGTTCCAAAGGATTGGAAAAGGGCACAGGTTATCCCCGTTTTCATGAAGGGACGTCGAACAGATGTGCAGAACTATAGACCTATATCTCTAACGTCGATCAGTTGTAGAATTTTGGAACACGTATTATGTTCCAGTATAATGACTTTTCTGGAGACTAGTAATCTACTCTGTAGGAATCAGCATGGGTTTCGAAAAAGACGATCGTGTGAAACTCAGCTCGCGCTATTCGTCCACGAGACTCAGGGGGCCATAGGCACGGGTTCCAAGGTAGATGCCGCGTTTCTTGATTTCCGCAAGGCGTTCGATACAGTTCCCCACAGTCGTTTAATGAAAAAAGTGGACTATCAGACCAATTGTGTGATTGGATTGAAGAGTTCCTAGATAACAGAACGCAGCATGTCATTCTCAGTGGAGAGGAGTCTTCTGAAGAAAAAGTGATTTCAGGTGTGCCGCAGGGGAGTGTCGTAGGACCGTTGGTATTCACAATATATATAAATGACCTTGTGGATAACATCGGAAGTTCACTGAGGCTATTTGCGGATGATGCTGTAGTATATCGAGAGGTTGTGACAATGGAAAATTGTACTGAAATGCAGGAGGATCTGCAACGAATTGACGCATGGTGCAGGGAATGGCAATTGAATCTCAATGAAGACAAGTGTCATGTGCTGCGAATATACAGAAAGAAAGATCCCTTATCATTTAGCTACAATATAGCAGGTCAGCAACTTGAAGCAGTTAATTCCATAAATTATCTGGGAGTACGCATTAGGAGTGATTTAAAATGGAATGATCATATAAAGTTGATTGTCGGTAAAGCAGATGCTAGACTGAGATTCATTGGAAGAATCCTATGGAAATGCAATTCGAAAACAAATAAAGTAGGTTACAGTGCACTTGTTCGCCCACTGCTTGAATATTGCTCACCAGTGTGGGATCCGTACCTGATAGGGTTGATAGAAGAGATAGAGAAGATCCAACGGAGAGCAGCGCGCTTCGTTACAGGTTCATTTAGTAATCGCGAAAGCGTTTCTGAGATGATAGATAAACTCCAGAGGAAGACTCTGCAGGAGAGACGCTCAGTAGCTCGGTCCGAGCTTTTGTTGAAGTTTCGAGAACATACCTTCACCGAGGAGCCTAACAGTATATTGCTCCCTCCTACGTATATCTCGCGAAGAGACCATGACAGAGGCATACCGACAATCTTTCTTTCCACGAACAATACGAGACTGGAATAGAAAGGGAGAACCGATAGAGGCACTCAAGGTACCCTCCGCCACACACCGTCAGGTGGCTTGCGGAGTAGGATGTAGATGTAGATCCAAAATACGAGTAGCGCGTTTCGTTACAGGCTCATTTAACAAGCACGAAAGTGCCTTATCAGCCAACTACAGTCGCAGATGCTGCAAGAGAGGCGTTCTACATCAGGGTGCGACTTATAACTAAACTTCAGAGAACATACATTCCTAGAAGAGTTAGCCAATATATTGTTTCCCCGCGAAAAGAAAATGTAGATAAAATTAGAGAGATTCGAGTTCACGCTTAGTCTTAGCGGTAATGTTTCATCCCACAAACCGTTCACGACTGAAGCTAGAAAGGGGGGCGGGAACTGGAATGGTGGGAGGAGTACTGAGGGCAGTACACAAAGTACCTTCCGCCACACACCGTAATGTGTGACCGAGAGCTGGCTGAAACCCGAAGCGGAAAGCTCTGAGTCATTTAGCCGTTAGAAGCCATAGGAGGAGGAGTGTTTACTGCAGTTGACAAAAATATTGTCTCTGTTGAGATCGAAGATGAGTGTGACAGTGAAGTTATGGTCACCTGTAACAGGTGTAGGTGAAACCAAGTTAATTGTCGGATGTTTTTACCGGTCACCCGATTCTGCTGTGACAGTTCTAGAATCATTCAAAGAAAGTCTACGGTCAATAGCGCGTAAATATCGAAATCATGCAACCCTAGTTGGAGGGAATTTTAACCTGCCGAGTATAGAGTATGGATTCCTTGCAGGGAGGTAGAGACAGACAGTCATACGAAATGTTTTTGGACACATTTTCTCAAAATTATCTTCAGCAGCTATCTCGGCAGCCCACACGCAGTGTAAATATCTTACATCGACAATGTCAGTATAGAAACGAGGCTTAGCGACCATGATGTCATTATAGCGACTGTGGTTACGAAAATTAATAAATCAGTTAAAAAGGCTAGGAGAGTGTTTCTGTTAGATAGAGAAGATATGCGGTTATTAACATCTGACTTAGACAGTGAATTGGCATCTCTTAGTTCCAGTAAGATGGATGTAAAGGAATTATGGGCGAAGTTTAAGCAGACTGTAAATCGTGATCTAAAGAGTTATGTGCCTAGTAAGTGGATAAAGAATGGAAAAGACCCACCACGGTTTAATAACGAAATTCGAAAGATGCTTAGGAAGTAGAGATTGTTGCACTCTCGGTTCCAAAGGGAGCGCATAAATGACGACAAGCGAAAGTTAGTGGGGATTCGTGCGTCTGTTAAAAGATCTATGTGCGAAGCATACAACAATTATTACCGTCACACGCTGGCAAAAGACCTGGCAGAGAACCCAAGTAAATTCTGGTCGGATGCAAAATCGTTAAGCGGGTCTAATATTTCCATTCAATCTCTTATTGACCAGTCTGGCGTGGCAATGGAGGATAGCAAACCGAAAGCTGAAGTTTTAAATTTTACTTTCAAGAAATCGTTCACACAGGATAAACGTACAAACATACCGTCATCTGACCATCGGGCATACTCCCGTATGGACGACAAAGTAATAAGCATACCTGGCATAGAAAAAGAACTGAAAGATTTGAAAGCAAATAAATCACAAGGTGTGATGGAATCCCACTTAGATTTTACAAAGAGTACTCAACGGCATCGGCCCCTTACCTAGCTTGCATTTATCGTGAATCTCTCGCCCAGCACAAAGTCCTAAGCGACTGGAAAAAAGCGCGGGTGGCTCCAGTATATAAAAGAATGGACCCGCAAAATTACCGACTAATATCCCTCACTTCTGTTTGCTGCAGAATGCTTGAACGTATTCTCAGTTCGAATATAATAAACTTTGACACCGGTACGTCCAGGTACGTCCAGGAATCATCATGGTTTGAGAAAACATCGCTCGTGCAAAACTCAGAAATGGCTCTGACCACTATGGGACTCAACTGCTGAGGTCATTAGTCCCCTAGAACTTAGAACTAGTTAAACCTAACTAACCTAAGGACATCACAAACACCCATGCCCGAGGCAGGATTCGAACCTGCGACCGTAGCGGTCTTGCGGTTCCAGACTGCAGCGCCTTTAACCGCACGGTGCAAAACTCAGCTTGCCCTTTTCTGTCACGGTATATTGGGAACTGTGGATGAAGGGCAACTGACAGAATACACATTTCTAGATTTCTGGAAAGCATTTGAGGCGGTGCCCCATTGCAGGTTGATGAAGAACATACGAGAATATGGAATAACAAGAATAACAAGAAGAGGGACGCTTCTGCTGAGTAAAACGTCGTGCCGCAGGACAAAGATATTCTCTCTTCCTTGTTGTGTTCAGTGTGAGCAACGTGTTGTGTAACGACGTACCCGAAGGTTTTTTTTTTCAGAATTTTCCCACAAATGTCAAACTTAGCATCAATGCTACCGTATTTTTAAAAAGTGGATCTGCACATTCTCTTCAAGACCCATACCTCACTACTCTATTACGTTTTATAGTAAAGATAAAAAAACTTCCTTCTGTTGCAAATGAAATTTCTTCTTGTGCACCACATACGTTTCGCCGATTCGTGTTAGGCATCTTGAGGGGTCTATAATATATATAAAGTTATTTAATTATATATATTTTGGCGTGAGATTTATAATGATTCCTTGGAAGTTTGTTTAAATTAGTTATTTTTACTTATAGCTATATTGTTGTGCTTTTTCTTCAAATTAATTTTTTTAACTTACTTGCATCTTGTGTCCTGTGCATGCAACCCTTTGTTGATCTATGTGTACTAAATGCGCAGTACAGGTTTATTCCAGTAAATATTTCTTTGCAGATTATAAACTATACTGTAGCATGCTGCTTATGCTTATACTGCTCAGTCATATGACTGACGGAGGGATCATGGGAGCTGTAGAAGGGGAGAGTGGAGTGGATTGTTGGGGTGGGGATCGAGGAAGGGAGAATGATGTCACACACACACGCACACACACAGTGCTCTGCCACCCAACCTTCCTATACAACCCCACTCAACATCCCAGCTCACTCTCCCCTTCTCCATCTCCCAGGATCCCCAGTAAGTCGTGTGACTAAGCACTGCAAGTATGTGCAGTATACTACAGTACACGTTTTATGAAAAGCATTAATTAGTGGAAGAAATCTGTAATATGTGCATTTAGCACATATAGAATAACAAGCACAAAATGAATGTAAGTGAAAATCACAACAACACAGTTATAAATACAATAATATTTTCAATATACTGTCAGTATTATATTGATGTATGTATATGTGTTTTGAATGGAAAAACATTTAGAAGCCAACTTCGGGGGAAATCAGTTTGGGTTGTCGGGAAATGTAGGATTACACACGGCAGTACTGGCCCTACAGCTTATCTTAGAAGTGAATACATATACAGGATCTTCAGAAATGTCCGTTACAAACTTCTAAGACTTGTAGAGGGTAGTGAGTAGATAATATTTTTAAATGGATCCCAAGTTCGGAAACGTGCCGTTTTCATGTTACAACCATTTGAAAATGTGTTGGCAACCCTGCAATCCTAATGAACCGATTAAAATCCATGCAGCCATCTGTCCTACTGGCAGAATCGCTACAGGCAGCTACTTTATCAACAAAAAGTGGACAGAAATGTGGAACACTGCTGCCCATGAGGGACTTCAGGTCCTCCAAAGACCTGACACAAGACTAGCCGGTATGGAACTAACGCGACTTGCCTGGAAAACAATTAATCGGATCCGCACAAGCCACGGCATCTGCGCTGAAACCTCTACCGATGGGGAAGGGCTTCATCTTCTCAGTGTGACTGTGGAAATGAACACCAGACGATCCATCACGTTGTAACAAGCTGTAGCAGAAGAGCCTGCCATGGGAACTTGGAAGATTTCTTTGAAGTGACAGAGGCAGCCCTTGAATGGATCGACAGATCAGATTTTAATTTATAGACTTATTTTTTAAATTATAAATTATGAAATTAATATATTTTTGTAAAATTTTATAAAACTATGTAATCCACAATTGCTAGTCACTGTTCATGTGTAATGCCATACGCTAAATAAATAAATTACAAGTAACTCATGTAAGACGTGTATATTTCTATTGTCTACTGTCAAATCAAAATTTATGAAAGATGTTTATATTTTATTAATAGGATTAAGTAGGAATAATTAATATTTGTCATGTTGGAAATAATTGTGGTAGCAGGGAATGTCTGCACCAAAGTATTGTTGACAAGAGAGACCGCAAATTCATATAATTTTAAAAAGGGCGTGAGAGACCGCGTATGGATACATTTTAAGAAAAGAGCGGGAAAGACCGCGCATTGATACATTTTGTAATGGTAGCAGGGATTGTCTGCACCAGCAAGCATGGTTGGCAGGAGAGACCGCACTTTAGCGTTCGTAGGAAGTCAGTAGTAAGCGAGATGTGAAGCGAGTTGGTAGCAGGTCTGAAGCGAGAGGTTGAGAGGTGCGGTGTGCCTGCCAGCCACTAGCTATGATTTACAAGAGCTTATAAACGGATGTACAGAGATATCAGCTAACTATTATAACAAGAGGAACTAATATTATTGAATTAATTTTTTGAGAAACTCAAGGCTACTGAAGGTATGTTTGCGCAATGCTAGTTGTAAGATTATTGAAAAAAGTAAGTCCCATTCGAACGTTTGTAAAATCATTTCATTACCAACAGTAAATATTTTAAGCGTTTTCAGAATATAATTAATTTTTGCCAGCAATGTTGCGTTACTGATTATAATCCATCCCAAAAACCATCAACATAAAACTTTGCAAAAATTTTATTGTTGTCAAGAAAAAGTGTAACTATGAATTACGTAACTTCAGTCAAATTAATTAAAGAATAACGTCAGCTTTGCTAATAAAGAATAACGTCAGCCTTGCTAATAAAGAATAACGTCAGCTTTGCTAATAAATACAGCCACTTATTATGACAGCCCACCAGCAATTAATAGAGTATAGTAAACCAGAGTAAGTATATTCATGTCGCAGTTCGATGTAGCAGTCAGATGGCGATCCAGTAACAGTAAAAAAAGGTAAGAAACAGTTTTGGGTTATTGCAGATAACGACTGAGGGCCACACGATGACGACACATTCTATGTTTCGTCGAAATAATCCGAAAATCACTTTTAAAAAAGCAGCAATTAAATTTGTATGCGAAGATTGAGAAAGAGAATCAATTTCAAAGGGAAGATTTCATTTGTTATTATTAAGCAAGAGATAGAAATCCTAAGGAAAGGTTTCATAGTTTATTGAAAAGGGAAGGTTATCATTAACAAAAGAGGTATAGAGGAGACGGGAAGGTTTCACTCATTAGGCGTTACCCAGTACACCAATTGTTTGACAATTCCACTTATTAATAGCCAAATAAATTGTTCATGTACTCCTTGACGGTTTCTCTTCAAGGTGGTGCAGTACCGTCTCCTCCTGTTCGGGTGTACGCCGTTTTCTTGGAGCACCACAATCACGCCTGCTGACGGTGAAGCTAACCTACACTTTTTCGAAACCGTTGTGAAATTGTGGTGAAAAGGGTATTCGATGGAGTCAGACGTTGTGCATAGATATTTTGATAGGGGCGACTAGCAGTTCTTTCATTACCGCGAGCTTCACCATTCAGAAGCATCATGTCAGTGTATTCCGCAAATGTGTACTCAGTCATGTTGCTCCAACACTCACAGAGACGTGAATGAGGCTCTAACAAGGTCAGAGAGGTGGGCTAAACGTCAAATGACATCAGCCGATCCGACGTAACCAGCCCCCACCATGACTACCACGCTGTATACCTACCCAACAAACATATTTTCAAACAGCTGTAACATAGAAACGGTAGGTTTCTGAACTTGGGTTCCTACTCAAAATATTATGTACTCTCTCCTCTCTTTTTTTTTAAGTCCTAGAAGTCAGTAACGGGTATTTCCGAACACCATGTATAGCATTTGTAGTCTTAGAGACAGCTTCTGACAATAATGGCTGGATCGAACTCTTTGAACTTTTGAAGCTAGAAATAAAATACAGAGAACAAAAGGTTATTTGCCATTTGTACTGTAAGATGGCAAGACGTATGCCCCTTACATGAAGTCATTAAAGATCACCTAACTCACGTTGAGCAAACAGTAGGGTTGAACAAAAATGACTGATAAGGCACAATGCATCTTGTAGAGGGTATAGTATGGATGTATTGGAATATATTAACGTCGGGTGATGGTTTTAAATTAATTCACACAACATGAAAACTTTGTGGAAAGGCGTCGATTTACTGGAGGCTAGTTTATCCCAGGGAAGTATTCGAGTGACCGTGGCTGGCGGGGGAGCGGTGAAGGGAAGCGACAATAGGAAGCTTAGGGCAGCTCAAGCTCTGAGAAAGTGGTAACGGGGCGCGGCCTCCAGCTGCCTTAAGATGAGGGACAGTGAGTGGGTAGTTGACCCCATGCTGGTGTACTGGGAAGAAGACGGAGAACTTGTACGCCTGTTGATAAATGTCCGTCGTCCCGTTTTCAGTGATACATGTGAGAAAGCCGCGCAAAGCTATGGTGGAGCGGTCAACAGAGGTCAAAATGTGCATGTTCGTGACTATAGCACCTTCACGCTGAATTCACGGTCCACAGAGTCTGAAGTAAATCAGGTGAAGAGCGACAGAATGAAATACGCTGGCCTCCTATGGGAACATAGGATCAAGGAATTTGAAGTACTCTCCTGGGAGTCAGAATTCCGGAAAAATTGGTGTTTGTGCAGACGCTAACCTTGATGGGTGGCCTGGGAGGAGCTACATAGCAGAAGTTGAGAGGAAGGAAAATTTTGTGGGAATTTGTTCACTTCCCAGAGCAAGCATTGGTCGGTGCTGGGAAGTGACACATAATTAACGCGACTTGCTCTGCAATTGGCGTAAGTGATTTTGCTGGAGGGGAAACCGAGGCGAAGAGTGGACAGGGAGAAGTCCCTGTAGCAGTCTTTCATTCCCAGCTTGCCTAGAGTGCGGACGTGGCGTTCTTTACTCAGCTTGCCTGAGAAAGAGTGAGCATCTCTGCAGTTTAGGACTTAGCAAATGGAACGATTGAGCTTGGAGATAGGAAGTTTTGGTTCAGCTATGCACTGAGCAAGATAGCTAGGAGTGAATAGATGAGCTCAGCCTTGCAGCACCACGAGGTCGGCCGACGTCCACACAACTACACCGCTCCGCCACGCTGAATTCGGTGATATTGCGCCCGCTCTGGCCACTGATTAATTTGTTGGATCACGTCGGCAAAGTTTCCACGAGGGTTTCATCGGCCGTGTATTGTAGAATTCTTCTCGCACTTCACATTACGCCTGGGTCAGTCGATAGGAATTACTTTTGATTTATCGCGCTTTACTCCACGCAAACGCAATTTATTACCACTGCCTGTTAGGACAGTCATGTAATGTGATGACTGAAGGTCGTGAGTTAAAATAAATCTGTGCTAATCGACTGCATCTGCTTTCAATCAAGTAGTTGAAATCCTAAGTCACTTTCTTGATTAATTTTATGTTCAACATTTGCATCTGGTGTTCAATAGCTGAATATAAAATCAATGTGCACCCCTTTTTAATTAAAAGGGATCAATTCTGAATCAAATAATGTCAACACTGCCACCGTAGTTCAATCAGGAGTTACAGAGCCTTATTACTTTCTTTGCGTTATCCGGCATTGCGGCAGTTTTGTACTCTCTGTTGATCTGTTAGTCAATTACCTGGGATGAACACACACCAAAACCAGATAAGTGACGGGTGGAGTGTTACAGTACAGAAACCAAACTGCAGTTCCAAGAGTCAAAGAGCATGAAAGCAGTGATTGAGAATGGGGAGAGGCGGAATTGTAGCCTATCCCCAGTGTTATTCAGTCTATAACAAGCAAGCAGTAAAGAAACCAAGACGAAATCTGGGAAGGAAATTACGGTTCAGGTTTGCAAATAGCACTGTAAATCTATCAGAGACGGTAAAGGACTTAGAAGATCAGTGTAACGCAACAGATGATGCCTTGAAAAGAGGCTAGGAGATGTTCAACAAAAGTCATTCACGGGTTATAGAATTAGCCAAATTAAATAAGGGAACGCTAAAAGAATTGGGTTAGGAACTGAGATATTGAAAGTAGTTGATATATTTCAGTACTGTGGCAGCAAAATAACGGATAATGGACGAATTAGAGAGGATACAAAATTCAGACTAGCAATAGCAAGAATATCGTTTCTGGAAGAGAAGAACATGTTGCATCCAATCTAAATTTAAGTGTTAGGAAGTCTTTTCTGAAGGAATTTGTGTGGAGCGTAACCTTGTACGGAAGTGAAACGTGAGCGATAAGCAGTTCGGACTAGAAGAGAATGAAAGTGTGGCATCCTGCCCAATCGTCTTATATAGGGTACCTACAACGCTGTTTTCTCGGATAGCTAGACAACATTCAAGCAAATCTTATTAAGGAAGTTTATTACAGTAAACTGAATTGACAATACTTTGCCTTTTCACAAACAGGATCACAAGCAATTGGCGACATGCAAATAATCCATATCCTTCGATATATACAATTTCCATGCAAGCAAAACATAAGTCGCGACTCGACAGTTAGGATGACGGCTCGTCTTCTAGTACGGCTCTTCTAGTGCGTGTCTTCTAGTGCAGCCGAGTCTAGCTGGAGCGGCGCTCATAGTCTCTCCGTATGGGTGCCGCTCCTGCCGTGGTGTCACCCTAGTCAGCGTCTATTGGCTGACGCCGTCTCACGGCCCTCTGTGCTGTTTCGTTCAGGCCGACGTGCTGGCGTTTGGTGTTACGCCGGAAAAGAAAGTTTTGAAGCGTAATGCTTCAGAAGGATGATGAAGGTTAAATGCGTAGATGGTATAACTAATAAGGAGATACGGAATCGAAGGGGGGGAGGGGGGGGGGGAATTTATGGTACAACTTGATTAAAAGATGGCGTTAACCGAAGGGACTCGTCCCGAGCAATCAAGGATTAGTGAATTTGGTAATGAGGGAAGTATGATGATGAAAATTGTAGAGGGAGAATTAGGGATCAAACTGTAAGCAGTATCAAATTGACGTAGGTTGCAGTAGTTATTAAGAGATAAAAAGTCATGCAAGGATAGACAGCGCGGGGTGCAACTTCATGCAGTTCTGGATTGAGAAAAGAACAAGTACATATCGCTTACCTCGGTATTATTATCACAAAATATGGATATTTCGAATTAATCTCCTGTTCCGTAATATAACGTAGTCGGAACTGTTTTGCTTCAAAGCTACGGTTGTCATGAATGCCTTTGGTGGCTGTGGAATTGGCCTCGTGTGGAACCTAAATGTCATTGCCATAACTTCACTTCTTCAGAGTGTTTCTTTTTTCATGACCAGAAATGTACTTGTCGGCATCCAGTCTCCAAGTATGAATCTCTAGTAAGCTCACAGAGGTGACGGAACAGCTATAATGGAAACGCTGACGTAAAGATAAAGGTTTTAAGATAACATTTATAGTGTTGTCCGCTTACAGCTGCATCGTATCTAGTGCTGTTGTGGAATTAACATCTTGCGTAACGAACAATGGAGTTGACTAACGCCTCCTCAAGAGAGAGATAAGGAACAGTAATCAACAAACGCTGGTTTACTGAGAAAAAATTACGTCTGCTTCGTTCCGGGTCCGATTGAACCTTGGGTTTCTATGAGCAACTATAAGCGGTGTGTAAGGAGATTGCGTCTGTTGGCTATATCCTCAAATTTGCATTTCATATTATTTTGCAGCCAGAAAATTTTAAACATGTAGACTGACGTTAGATGCCGAGTACCTGATCGCATTGGAAGAAAATAAGGCCCTGTTTAAAGACCCGTCCAGAGATTTGCCTGAAGAGATACAGAATGGACAGTGAAAACCTAAGATGACCAGTCCCTAATTGAAGCTTTTTCACGTGGATACGAGCTCATTTAGTTAACAAATGCGCTGTCCTGTCATTACAACCAGAATAATATAGCATGCTGTGCATCACGACATAACCTGGAGCCTAACCTTTTTTGTGAGGTCTAGAGATATCAGTGGAATCGGTTCAACATGTAAAGACTTTCTTCTTAAATACAAATTTTCCCGCTCTGTCTCCTGTGTTAAGATAGTCTATAAAACATCTGATAAAGAACGGTCTTTCTTCATTCTACACAAGCAGCTCGTTGAAAATTGTTTCAGCTGAACAAGTAACAACTTTATTGAAATTATTTCTCCTAACGTAAAACTGATGCACAATAAAAATAAGTAAACAATTCTGTGAGGAAGTATGTATGAAACAGAAGCCGTATAGCGAAAATTATCACAAGAAATCTATTGAATACGTTTGTTTTACGGAAGGCTAATTGTTGCCAAATGACTGTCTCAGCAAACGAAAATTAAGTAGCACTTATTTGCTGTTATGTCGATTCATTCGTCGTTGTACTCTGTTATTTTAAAAACTTCTATATTTGCTGCAACAAATAAATGCACTTCAGTCCGAAAGTCATTTTTTCCTTCTTGTTATTGTAGTTATCTCGGAAATGGATGCTTGATACAGAAAGCAGTCTTTAAATAAACTGTGTTGTGCAAGTAAAACTGTGAGCAACACGAATGCACCAAATAATCAATATATGGTATCTGATCAAAAGTGTCCGGATGCCCTTATGCAGTGCACAATTGACAGAGTGTTGGAGGTATGGTTCGTCTAAAGCTTTTCTAAGAACAGAGAAGTAAGTAACTAATGACGGGAAACAAAAAACGACGACCATTAGGTGTCACGAGAGGCTGAGCCGCCAGTATAAAATAGAGTATTGTGTTGTCAGTAGAGAAGCAGTGACCACCGACTGGGTCGGTCAGTGGAGTTCATTGACACCGACCGTGGACAAGTCGTTGCATGTCACCCAACTAACAACATTTCTAAAGCTGCCCAAGTCGGCCGTTGGTGATGTAACTGGAGTGGAAACGCGAAGGAACGACCGCAGCTAAAGCAAGACCAGGTGCATCGCATGTCCTGACGGACACAGACAGTCAAATATTGCGGAGAGTGGTTGCAAAAAAATCGTAAGAAATCGTCGGAAGGAATCTGTCGTGAATTTCAAAGTGCTGTCGGTAGCACGGGTAACATAATGACCGTGTGTAGCGAGATAAAAAGAATGGGATACAAAGAGCGGGCACATCTTCACAATCCACATACACTATGTGATCAAAAGTATCCGGACACCTGCAAAACCATCCGTTTTTCATATTAGGTGCATTGTGCTGCAACTTACTGCCATGTACTCCATATCAGCGACCTCAGTAGTCATTAGACATGGTGAGAGAGCAGAATGGGGCGCTCCGCGGGACTCACGGACTTAGAAAGCAGTCAGGTGACTGTTTGTCACTTGTGTCATACGTCTGTACGCGAGATTTCCACACTCCTAAATGGCACTAGGTCCACTGTTTCAGATGTGATAGTGAAGTGGAAACGTGAAGCGAGACGCACAGCACAAAAGCGTACATGCCGACCTCGTCTGTTGACTGACAGAGACCGCCGACAGTTGAAGATGGTCGTAATGTGTAATAGGTAGACATTTATCCAGACCATCACACAGGAATGACAAACTGCATCAGGATCCACTGCAAGTACTATGACAGTTAGGCAGGGGGTGAGAAAACAGATTTCACGGTCGAGCAGCTGCTCGTAAGCCACACATCACGCCAGTAAATGCCAAACGACGCCTCGCTTGGACGGTTGAACAATGAAAAGAACGTTGTATGAGTGAAGAATCACGGTACACTATGTGGCGATCCGGTAGCAGAGTGTGGGTATGGCGAATTACCGGTGAACGTCATCTGCCAGCGTGTGTAGCGCCAACAGTAAAATTCGGAGGCGGTGGTGTTATGGTGTGGTCGTTGTACCCCTTGTTGTTTTACGTGGCACTATCACAGCACAGGCCTACATTGATGTTTTAAGCACCTTCTTGCTTCTCACAGTTGAAGAGCAATTCGGGGATGGCGATTGCATCTTTCGGCACGATCGAGCACCTGTTCATAATGCACGGTCTGTGACGGAGTGGTTACACGACAATAACATCTCTGTAATGAACTGGCCTGCACAGAGTCCTGACCTGAATCCTACAGCACATCTTTGGGATATTTTGTAACGTCGACTTCGTGCGAGGCCTCACCGACCGACATCGATACGTCTCCTCAGTGCAGCACTCCGCGAAGAATAGGCTGCCATTCCCCACGAAGCCTTCCAGCACCTGAGTGAACGTATGCCTGCAAGAGTCTATAATCAAGGCTAAGAGTGGGCCGACACCATTTTTAATTCCAACTTTACCGATGGAGGGTGCCAAGAATTTGTGAGTCATTTTCAGCTTTGTGTCCTGATACTTTTTATCACAAAGTGTATTTCTGTAGCCATTGCTAAGCGACGCTTGTTGTGGTGTAAAGAGCGATGGCACCCGACAGTGGAAGACTGGAAACGAGTATTTGGAATGATGAACAACGCTATATTCTGCTACAATCCGATGGAAGGGTCTGGGTTTGGGGAATGGCTGGAGAACGTCAACTGCTACCACGTGTACAGGCTGCAGTGAGGTACAGAGCATGTGTTATTACAGTATGGACATGTTTTTCGTGGTTAGGATGTGGTTCCTGAGTGCGTTGAAGAAAACGCTAAATGTGGAAGGATATGAACACATTGTAGAACCTTATATAGTGTGTAAAGTGTGGAACAGTTCGGAGACCAAAATTGTCTGTATCGGCATGACAATGTACCTGTCATAAAACGGCATCCATGGGGCACTGATTTGTGTCCATAACATTCCTGAAACGGACTGGTCTGGCCAGAGTCCAGACATGAATCCAACGGAACACGTTTGAGACGACTTAATACGTCGACTTCGCTCCAGACACCAACGTTAAACATCACTACCTTCGTTGGTTTCGACTCTCGAGGAAGAATGGATTTCCATTCCTCCGCAGACATTCACATACATCACTCAAAGTCTCTCAAGTTCAACCTGACATAAAACCGGAGGTTGGACACGCCCCGTAGACCTAAATGTCCACTAATTGGTGTCCAAGTACTTTTGATCATACGTTGTACAGTCGTGCGTTAGGTTTTCATAGATGTTTGTCTGGCATGCTTTTCTACTGATAGAACCCAATGTTGCTAGTGTTGGGTGTGCCTGACAAACAATTTAAACACCCGAGGGTAATTTTGCTGAGGAATACGAAATAGAAAGAACGTGTGAAACCAGTAGTACAGAAGGCAATATAAGGATTAGAGCTGGAGAATGGGGATAAGACGTTAGTACAAACTATTCTTGAGTACTGCTTCACTGTTCGGTTTCGTTATCAAGTAAGCTTAAAAAGAGAAGATCGAAGGAATCTTTAGACGTGCTGACAGCAACACGACAGATAGGCATACTCCATGCAAAAGCAAAATTATTTAAATAATTATTTTATGTATTTTTAGTCCTTTGCATCTGAAACTGCTCAATGGGTTTTAGACATTTTGACGAGACTTGTATGTTTTATTTAAATAATTATATACATATAGATTTTTTCACCAGCGTCTACTACTCTATATGCATATGTCACAATATTGCAGACATCTCCTCCTCATTCCCCCTCTGTCCATCTCTTTTTCCCCTCTCTCTCTGTTCAGAAGTGGTCATCTGCTCGCACACCGCCTGGGATGCATTCAAATACTACCTCCACAACACATTAGTCCTGATGTGCAGCTGAGATGTCAGGCATTACCAACCTTACTGCCCTCGATCAACACCTATACCAAACAGACCAACAAAAAAGCGAGTTGATATTGCATTGTCATCGAGTTCTGAGCTATGTTTTAAATTTGACGCCTGTAACTAATCGGGAACTTAGTTTAAAATCAATAGCAAAATTTGAGCCAAACAAACACAGACGAGACAGCAATCTAGTAAGAATGTGTTAAACAAGAGGCGATGTCTTCTCACGAAACACTGTTTGGTTAATTATGAGAACCATTATTCAAATTAAATTGTGAAAGAATTGCAAACATTGTAAAAGTGGCGTCAAGATAATAAGGTAAGCAAGACCTGAGCACATATGGATGCATGTAGACTTGTCTTTTTTCTCACTCTATTCGTGAATAAGACAAAAAGTTTCTGACACTGCTAATAAGTACCCTCCACCAAGCACTGTGCTGTGCCATGTGAAATATGTATGCACAATTACAGAAGAAAGTGTCTCATTTGGCATGGAGATAGACCATTTGGACAGATGATATATATTTATAGATGAGGGGCAATGTATGGTACCAATGAGAGAGATTATGTCATCAGTGGTAAACAACGCTAAACGGCTAGGATAGAATGATTGGGATTACTGTTCCGTGAACGACGGGGTCATTGGGGATGGAGCGCACTCTCAGTAGGAAAAGGATGGAGAAGGGAATCAGCCGTGTCTTTTTCAGAAGACCAAGCCAAGATTTCCCTTAAATCACAGACAATATGTTTGTGGATGGCCGTACGAGGGTTTGACCCAGCGCTCTCGACAATGTATCTTATCATATCGCCACCTCGCTCGGCAACCATCTGCTAGGAGGAGCATCTACTCCATGATGAGGCAGAGATACGGCTAACAGAGCACGGAGCTCTGCCTGGTACTTCAAGCAGCAAGGATTCAAGAGAGGCGAAGAGGCCCATTACTGTTCGATTACACTGTAGACACAAATAACTAGAGACTTTAACTACCGCGAAATATATAAGTGTAACCATCCTTAGCGATCTAAAATGGAATCACCACATAAAGTGAATAGTACGAAAAGCAGATGCCAGATTGAGATTCGTTGAGAGAACCTTCAGAAAATTTCACTCATCTACGAAAGAAGTGCCTTACAGAACACTCGTTGGGCGAATGGCGCGTTCCGTTACGGGATCGTTTACTTGGCGGGAGGGCGTTACGAGGACGCAGAACAAACTCTAGTGACAGACGGCGCAAGAGAGGTTTTGAGTATCAAGGAGAGTTTTACTGTAGATATTTCGAGAGTATACTTTCTCAGAGTTGGGAGAATGATCGGGAGAAAAGATTAGATAAATTAGACATTTTATGGAACTTTAACGACAGCAAATTTTCCGTCGTACTATTCGTGAGTGGAGTAGGAAAGGGAGGAAAAGATGGTGTATGGAAGCAGAACAACTGTGTGCCACTCACTGTAAGGTGGCGCGCGGAGAACACATGTAGATGTTAGATCCAAGTCTCCAGCTGTTGTCTCAGATACGGGGCCGGCCGGTGTGGCCGTGCGGTTCTAGGCGCTTCAGTCTGGAACCGCGTGACCGTTACGGTCGCAGTTTCGAATCCTGCCTCGGGCATGGATGTGTGTGATGTCCTTAGGTTAGTTAGGTTTAAGTAGTTCTAAGTTCTAGGGGACTGATGACCACAGATGTTAAGTCCCATAGTGCTCAGAGCCATTTGAAGCATTTCAGATATGGGACTGAAAGCGCCGCAATAGTTGTGCGACGAGGTAGCGGAAAATCGACTGTTAGCTATTTGAAGGAACTCCTCCAGCATAGATCTGAAATGATTTTAAACAAATCACAGATAACCAAATCCTTGATGACGTAACAGGGTTTTATAAGCCCACTCCTCGCGCATCTCCCCATCGCACCCCCCCCCCCCCCCCCCCTCCCTCAGATTTAGTTTTAAGTTGGCACAGTGGATAGGCCTTGAAAAACTGAATATAGATCGAGAAAACAGGAAGAAGTTGTGTGGAACTACGAAAAAATAAGCAAAATATACAAACTGAATAGCCCATGCGTAAGATAGGCAACATCAAGGATAGTGTGAACTCAGGAGCGCCGTGGTCCCGTGGGTAGCGTGAGGAGCTGCAGCACGAAAGGTCCTTGGTTCAAGTCTTCCCTAGAGTGAAAAGTTTACTTTCTTTATTTTTGCAAAGTTATGATCTGTCCGTTCGTTCATTGACGTCTCTGTTCACTGTAATAAGTTTAGTGTCTGTGTTTTGCGACCGCACCGCAAAACCATGCGATTAGTAGACGAAAGGAAGTGCCTCTCCAATGGGAACCGAAAACATTTGATCGCAAGGTCATAGGTCAACCGATTCCTCCACAGGAAAACGTCTGATATATTCTATACGACACTGGTGGCGGCATGTGCGTCACATGACAGGAATATGTTGTCGACCCACCTAACTTGTACACTTGGCGAATGGGTAAAAAGATTCTTCTACCTTGCCCGATTTAGGTTTTCTTGTGGATGTGATAATCACTCCCAAAAAAGTGATGAAAACATAAGAGTTTGTCATGTAAACCGAAAATAAAAAATTAAAATTTTCACTCGAGGAAAGGCTTGAACCTAGAACCTCTCGTTCCGTAGCTGATCACGCTAACTACGGAACGACGGCGCTCCTCAGCTCGCGTTCTCCTTGATATTGCCTATCTTGCGCATGGACTACTCAGTTTGTATATTTTGCTTATTTTTTTCATAGTTCCACACAACTTCTTCCTGCTTTCTCGATTGATCTGTGTTCAGTTTTTCAAGGCCTATCCACTGTGCCAACTTATAACTAAATCTAAGGGGGGTGCGATGGGGAGGTTCCCTTGTAAGCAGGAAGTGCAGGTAGCGTGTATAGGAGTGTGCACACAGTGACTTTACATTTGAATCTAATCGGGCGTGAACCTGTAGGCATTCACAGTTCCAAAGCAGCCGCCAGTGAGAGCTCTTTTATGACGAAGCAAGGTCGCAGTGGAGCACGAACATACCTGTACGACCTTCTGGAGGTCACTCGCATCGCAAGGACAAACATCAGGCTAGCGAGAACGACCGCCGTACAATACGTACACAAGATAAGAGCTTCGCGCGCGTGGGCGCCGACAGCGAAACGACAGCCGGTTGCAGTTACCGTCCTGGCTTCCAACTTCACTCTGCGATGTCAGTGATCAAAGTGAAGCATACACGGATCAAACACCCAAATCAATTTCCGTCAACGTATTTGAAACTAATCAGCCGTGCCATTTCCACACCATGGAGTCACTGACGACTTCAGTCGGACGACATTGCAGCTAAGTGTCGTCTAGAAAGCACATTACAGTAATGTTTTTTCGGCCAACAGTAAGCAGAATAATTTGACTATTCAACAGACATTCATTGGCAGATTAGCAACCTTTTGTTCTCCGACATAAATCGTAAGGAACGCATTATGCGCAAGGAAGAGGAAAAAGAAAGGCAAGAACATACGATTATTATGCCAAAGATTACGGGATCCTCAAAGCCGAAGTTCTCATTCGAGTGGCGAGTGATGTCTGTATAACGTAGTTGTTACAACTATTCGGGCACTAAAACATTTGAGGAAACCACGAGAAACCTGAATCAGAACTGTGGACTGCCCCACAATCCATATTCTTGAATGCTTGTCGTATCTTCGTCGCTCACTTATTCAAAAATAGGGCAGTACATTTATTACAGAAATAAGATTATGCTATAGTTCGTTATGGAAAAATTTGATTCGTTAATAAAGAGGAGCATTACAGAATGTCATTCCTGTTTCAGTCGTTATACGCAGATTTACCGCGAATGGCGCGAACGTCAAAAGCATAGAGGCAGACACATAGTACTGTTACGTCCAGGTGCCCCGCAGAGAAAATTTTTCGACTGTCTGAAACTTAGCGAAAATCAGGTGACGTCTATAATATGCATGAGGTTGTGACGCTACGTTCCACACATATCCACACATACACCACATAAAAACTCTAGATGCCGGAAGTTGTCAAGACTAAATCGAAGAAGTCGCCAGAGGCAGTACAATACTGTCATGCACACATCGTAAGCTAGCGCAAGGCACGTTGAGCAGAAAACTGGTTAGACGATGGAGTCGTCTACCTACAAGAATTACTTCTTCATGGTTTTGATACAAGTAAGTGTAAAATGAATGTTGAGTTCTTGATTGACAACGATGTACAACATAAAAAAGTACTTAACTTTAATAAATGTTATGGTGAAACTCTTGTTTGATCTGCTGCATTTTTTCTCCACATCAGTATTTCAGAATTTATCGATAATTATATTTTACTGTGCCATCTCAAACTGCACGGACAGAAAAAAACGCAACACCAAAAATAATTAATGTACATAATGAAACTTCAGGAGTACATTTGCCTAGGTAACACATTTAAGTGATTAACTTTCCAAGATCGCAGGTTAATGTAAGTGCGACATAAGCTATTGTAAATGTAAAATCTGGTACATTAATCACCGCTGTAACCGCCAGAATGTTGAATGTAAGCGTGCGAACGTGCATGCATTATGTTGCAGAGGTGCCAGACGCCAGTTTGTGGGGGTGGTGTTCGTAACTATTGCACTTGTTCGGTCAGTACATGGACTGTTAATATGCTGTTTGTGGCTGATGCTGTAGCTGTCATCCGACGATGTCCCACATGTGCTCAGCTGGAGACAGATCTGGTGACGAAGCAGGCGAAGGCAGTATGTCGACTCTCTGCGCACTATGTTGGGTTACAACAGCAATATGTGGGCGAGAGTTATACTCCCAGAAAACGCCTGCTGGAATGCTGTTCATGAATGGCGGCACAGCAAAAATGTTCAAATGTGTATGAAATCTTACGGGACTTAACTGCTAAGGTCATCAGTCCATAAGCTTACACACTACTTAACCTAAATTATCCTAAGGACAAAGACACGCACCCATGCCCGAGGGAAGACTCGAACCTCCGTCGGGACCAGCCGCACAGTCCATGACTGCAGCGCCTCAGACCGCTCGGCTGATCCCGCGCGCGGCACTGCAGATCGAATAACCAGGCAAATCTGCAGCCAAGGTGCGATTGACAACAATGAGAGTGCTCTTGCTGTCATACGATATCGCACCTCAGACCATAACTCTAGGAGTGGCTGCAGTTTGTCTAGATGCAGACAGGATGGTTGCAGGCCATAAACTAGCCTCTTCAAACCGCCATCACTGGCACCTAGGCAGAACCAGCATTCGTCATAAACACAACAGATCTCCATCCTGTCCTCTAGTGAACTCTCACTTGATTCCACTGCGTCTAGATCGAAGCTGTCCTTGAAGTGAAATTTCCTGGCAGATTAAAACTGTGTGCCGGACCGAGACGCGAACTCGGGACCTTTGCCTTTCGCGGGCAAGTGCCCAACTGAGACAGGAGAGCTTCTGTTAAGTTTGGAAGGTAGGAGACGAGGTACTGACAGAAGTAGAGCTGTGAGGACGGGGCGTGAGTCGTGCTTGGGTAGCTCAGTTGGTTAGAGCATTTGCCCGCGAAAGGCAAAGGTCCCGAGTTCGAGTCTCGGTCCGGCACACAGTTTTAATCTGCCAGGAAGTTTCATATCAGCGCACACTCCGCTGCAGAGTGAAAATCTCATTCTGTCCTTGAAGTAACCGATTTGTAACGGTTCGTTGTATCACTGTGGTGCCAATTGTTACTCAGATAGCTGCTGTTGATGGAGTACGATGCGCGAGAGTCGTACGCCGAACACGACGGGTCTTGTCTCTCGGTAGTACCACGTGACCGTCCGGAGCCCGTTCTTCTTGAGGCCATACAGTATGTTAAGTAAGAGCGTCGTCGGCAGTCCACATACATGGTAAAAAAGATGTTGCCTTAGTTATTTCACAACCCAATAGAAGGAACCTTTGTTCTTCGTGCAGTGTCCACAAAACATTAGTCTACTTTGAATTCGTGACTGAGGTACACAAGAAGAGACACGAGTGCAGCTTACACGTCACGCTTTGCGGATGTGCTTCTCTGTAGCCATCCCAAAGGTCCGAAAATGGGTCATGCTGTGGCGTCTAAATATATAGAGAAATCAAAGTAATTTGTACAAAAGTGGGTAACACTCTATAATTTGATCAAAATCGTGGATGACTTGTAAAATCGTGGCTCAATTCGTAAAGTGCCGCCAAGAGTAGAAATAAATGATTATTAACCATTTTCGGAAAACTAGGCAGGCAAGGATATCAGGCTGCACGTACAGCACAGATAAAAATATTGATATACAGCACCGAATCACTTGAATTAGAGTCGTTAACAATTCTGCAGCTAGTTAGACTTACAGCCACTGAGCAAGAAGCCTTGAAGAACCCCTCCCCCCTCACCCCACCCCATTCGTACTCAGAAATGTCACTGTTTAGCCGATGAGTCCGTAGACGGTGGTGTAAGGGGCGTACAGTATAACTGGCCTTCCCACTGGCTGTTTGCGCTAATTAATCCAGTCTGTCCTTGAACTGACTTTGTCAGCCGCCGAGTAGGAGTTCTTCCTACCTGTTACGTGGAGATGGTCTCGTAGTTTTGTGTCACCTTGCACAGCCGTAGCAGCGCCATCGGATTCTGAAAGTGCAGTACTACTGTCTATATTTTACCTACATGGCATGCCATTATGGTGCGTTTATTTAAGAAACACCGTAAAGTGGATTTGTTCACACTGATTGTGAACTAACTATTAACGGTACGAGAGCATGGTCTGCCGCATGACTAGATGGAAAGGCGTCGTTTCTACGACTGCCGATTATGGCGCACAGTCTGTGACTTGAACTAACAATCTGTATAGTTCGTATAAGATCGTACATCTTATACCAATTCATTCATTTATTTATTAATATCAACGGTTTCTGGCATTGTAGAATTACTGAAAGATAGTATTTATAACCCCTAGTCTCCTGACGTCCGAATGGCAAAAGGCAACTTTTGCTAGCAAATATTAATTAAGAACAATTACTTGATTCGCGCCAGAATAAATGTTTCTCCGCCTATATCTTTGCTGACGGCACGAGCGATTTCTGCATCGACACATCTCCCTGGCTCTGAAAGAGCCATTTGGCCCGCCCTTTCTGCTAGCCAGCGTGGGTACTAACCGCTCGCTCCTTACTCCGTGTGTACTGCAACGCTGATACATTCACTTAAAATTTGTGAAACAACAAGACTGGAAGTAATGTAAAATGTACCCTTATCGGCAAATAAGGGGTTCCTTAGAAACACACACACAGAGCAGGGACCGCACACACAGCACTCTGACGTTGACCATACAGGGCATTGGGAGCACTCTAGCGTGATGTGACAGCATTTGTTGCCAGGCTACAACGTGCAGAGTTACAACAGAGTGAAGAATTTTACCGGCTGTAGATTCACGAGCCGATTACAGCTCTGAAGCGATAAAGAACATTGCTAAATAAATGCAGCGCGAAGCAGTTGCAAAAACAACACAGTGTTTCCGAGAGGTCTCTGCGGGATGTTCTACGAGGGTCGTTCCAAAAGTAATGCGTCCTATTTTTATTCATGGGAACTACAGGAGATACATAAATCACAACAGCAGAGATAGAGAGAGCAATATTTCAGCTACAGATTGTAATTTTCACATTGTCACTACCGTTTGTTGTGCACTTTTGCCAACGATGAACCAGAGCCTGTATGGCGCGCTTGTAAACATCGGAACCAGTTGACAACTCTACAACTTCCTTGTAGACTTGACAATAGCATCCGAGTCTTGAAAATATTACCCACGTAGTACGTCTCTGAGATCAAATGGTTCAAATAGCTCTGAGCACTATGGGACTTAACATCTGAGGTCATCAGTCCCCTAGAACGTAGAACTACGTAAACCTAACTATCCTAAGGACATCACACACATCCAAGCCCGAGGCAGGATTCGAACCTGCGACCTTACAGTCGCGAGGGTCCGGACTGAAATGCCTAGAACTGCTCGGCTACAACGGCCGGCTCTCTGAGATCCAAAGAGATAGAAGTCTGAACACGCTAAATCGGGACTGTACGGTGGGTGTGGTCAGACAGCCCAGACGAATTTTGCAATGAGTTGCATGGTCGCAAAACTGGTGTGGGGCCTGGCATTATCATGTTGTAGGTGAAAGTTGGTCTTCTTCTCTAGCCTTGTCCTAGAAATTCGGGCTTTCAGCTTAGTCATTGTTGTTTTGTAGCGTGCTGAATTTACAGTTTCTCCAGGAAATCCAAAATAACCACACCCTGGCTGTCCCAGAGGACTGTGCACATCACTTTGCCTGCAGACGGCTCTGTCTTGAATTTCTTCTTTGCCGGAGAATTCTCATGTCGCCATTTCATGGACTGTCTTTTTGATTCCGGCTCGTCTCATTTCCGGTGACGATGCTATTCAGAAAATTGTCGCCTTCAGTTTCATATTAGTCCAGCAAGTCCCGACAAAATTTCATTCGATGAGATTTTTTTTTTTCTTCTATAAGCATACTCGGGACCCTTCTTACACAGACTTTGCGATAACCAAGATGTTCCAACAGTGTTTTCAAGGTATTACAGCCGACATTCAGCTTTGCACACAATTCTCCGCCGATCAGCAGAGATGAGTTGATCAAGACGCTCTTCTTTGGTAGGGATGACAGCTGTTCAGGGTCGACCGGGCCGTGGCTTGTCATGCACTCCCTGTTCACCACCTTAACACTGCCGCGACAATCGCCTCACACTGCTCACGTCTATTGTATCGTCTCCATACACCTCTAGCGAGCGTCGATGGATTTCAATCAGCGCGATTTCTTCTGCAGTGAAGAATTCAATCACACATTGCTGTTTTACTCGCGCATCCATATCAGACTCCATTTTGAAACACTACACTCCACTGCTGGCGCCAACTACAGCAAAACAAGGGAACCACTTGCAAGAGAAAGGGTAAGGTTCAAGCATTAGCACTACACCAACGACATCTGACACGGACAACCAGAGAAACCACAAAAAATAGAAGGCATTACTTTCGGAATGACCTTTATGCAATTAATACCAAATATAATTCCTATAACACGCTTCTGTATGATGAAAATACTGTTCCTGTACGTTGAACTTCGCCAGAAAATGATTCCAAAACTCGTTAGTGAGTGGAAATATACAGAATAAATTATTTTTATTTTTCACTTTTAAATCATCTATAATAATCATGTGTACTGTAGACATAGCTGAACCAAGACGTGTCAGTAATTCTAGCCAGTGGGTTTTCCTATAAGGTTCGTGGTCTATCTGTAACCCAGAAACTTAACACTTTTACACGTTGAATCGCATTGTTTGGGAAACCTAATTTTATATATTGTGAAAATGCCTGAGTAGAACTGAATTTTATCTGCTGCTAGATTTGTTACTGGTTGATCTGATCAACACTCGGAAACTCCGCTGGAGAACAAAAGGCGTTATTTTTGCAGAACACTATTGAGAAAGTTAAGGGAACCGACATTTGCCACAGAAGGCAGAAAAATTCCACCGCCACCAGCAAATTATACCTCCCACGAAGAGCCACAAAGATAAGAGAAATCAGGGTTCATATGGAAGCATATAGGTAGATGTTTTCCTCGCTCCATCTGCGGGTGGAACAGGAAAGGAAATGACTAGCAGTGGTGTAGAGAAACCTCAGTCTCGCACCGTATGGTTCCTTGCGGAGGACGTACGTACATGTAGATATGTGTACTTGTCAAAATTTATTTCTAATCCATTTGTTTTGCGTCATCTTTTGACCGGAAAAGTCCAACAGAACATTTGTTTTAGCGACTGAAATATAAACTGGGAAGCATAAGAGGAATCGCTCCAAAACAGCACTTGCGACAGTCTCCGATTTGTGAGACTCAACCTCCCCGGCTGAGTTCTCCACATCTCGCTGTTGTTTTATCAGCCAATAAGAAGGTTGGATTCTCGGTTACAGAAACAATTCTTGTCAGCCAAAT
This sequence comes from Schistocerca americana, assembly GCF_021461395.2. Classification (NCBI taxonomy): domain Eukaryota; kingdom Metazoa; phylum Arthropoda; class Insecta; order Orthoptera; family Acrididae; genus Schistocerca; species Schistocerca americana. Next base: position 367,358,626 of record NC_060126.1, read on the forward strand.
TCGCCCGGACTGGAAAGTAGAATTGGCGGCTTACAGTCATGAGTACCACTTATCCATAAACATATTCATTTAAAATCCAGATGTATCCTACTATGAGGACCACACTGACGATACTGATCGGTCCACCTTCAAAGGGGAAAAGGAAGAAACGATTAGATACAGAGCATAAGTTTGGGTTGGACAAGATGAGGCTGGAAACCAGTCATGGAAATTGTAATCTTACCCTCCCACACATCACTATTCAAATTCTGTCTTCGTACAAATTTTGAAAGCTTCGAGAGGTGTTCGCTATCTCGTTGTCCACCCCCGGTAGCTGAGTGGACAGTTCGGCGCTAGCGGCCGTGCGAAGCGGAGGTCCGATACTTCCGCCTGTGCGGCGTGTGCGAGTGTTTGTTTACTTGTGGACTTAGTCTGCACGCGGGCTAGTAACACCGATCATGGCGAACAAGTACAGGAAAACTACATTACGATTCAATTTCTGCAAAGACTACGAACGACCAAAGGCTTTAGCAGTGGAACGATTCATTCGAGAGGACGTCAAGATACCGCCAAACGATATTATCGGAATTCACCTATCCATCGTTAGTCCCACGGTGTATGTTAAGATGGTAAATGACGCGGCGTGTGAGAGAATTCTACAGGCGACAAAAGCAGGTCTCCGATTTTGCCATAGTGACGGGAATGTCGGCACGGTAACTGTAGAACATGCTGGTCTGGGTATACGGACAATACGTGTTTTTGAGCTGCCATTTGAGCTCCCGGCTGAAGAAGTTATCGAGGCTTTTAAGCCATACGGCACAGTACATGGTCATACAGCAGAACGCTGGACACAATTCGCCACATACCCCGTTCTTAACGGAGTGCGGCAGATCACTATTGATCTTCAGAAGCATGTACCGTCCTATCTGACAATTGGTGGTTGTTGGGCGGTGGTGATTTACGATGGTCAACCACGTACATGTTCTGGATGTGGCCAGGAGGGACACCTCAGGTCGAACTGTATGCAACGGCGGATTACGCAACTGCCTTCAGATGTGCGGGAGCCGTCGCCGGCGATGACAGTACTACCGATCACCTATGCCAAAGCCCTCACTGCGTCCGCTGATGACCGAAAGGACACAGCCTCGGTGGAAGATCAAGATGGCACTCTCCGAAACCTTGTCGCAGACGTCGGGATGACAGAGCATGCTGCTCCGTCGAGCATACAATCTACGGCGACAACATCAGATGAGACCGAACTCCCACCCAGCACACCGATAGTACAAGAAGCAGTTCCAGCCACTACGGATGCTGTTCCGTCTGAAACGCACTCTGAGACGACATCATTAGTTTCGACCGAACTCCCGCCAAGTTCAACGATGGGACTCGAAACACTTCCAGTTCCTACGGATGCTTTTCTGTCGGGCAGCCGTGATTCCCTGCAATCTGAGGACACGGACGGAAGATCACGCAAACAACGTTCCCCGAAAAGAAGGAAACGGCGGCGTCGCACGACATCTCCTCGGGATGACTCCCCTTGCCCCGACGACGATGTGCCTGTGGACCAAGACGACACAACAGCCTCTACGAAACAGGATGAGGCACTGGGAACTGTTCGATCCGACCCACAGCGGTCTGTCACATTGACGGTACCGGGACGTGGTGATGCTGAAGAGAAATCACAGCCAGTTGGCTCTCCAGACGCAGATGCTGTGGCTATGGACACGAATATATCACAGCCTGAAAAGATGTGGTATGAGGATATTGAGGAGGCGCCGGACGTCATACAGAGGCAGCCGGCACTCACGAAGACGGACTAATAATTGCTGAAGGTGAAGGGAGAGGGGCGAGAGAACGTCTTGTAACTCAGCCCCCGGCGCCGTTGCAGGGAGATGTTGTTGCGCCTCGACAGAGTGGGATTCAACGCCATGCGAACCGTATTGCGACATTAAATATCAATGACGTGCGTTCACCGGCCAAAATACACCTATTGAAGGAAACGGTTTGGGCATCTGATGTGGATATTGCTTTGCTGCAGGAAGTCCACATAGCTGCACTCCCATACATCGCAGGCTACCAATCCTATTCGTCACATGGAGATCACAATGGGAGTGGGGTGGCAGTTTACGTGCGAGATGGCTTCCCAGTGGAAAACGTGTGTTATCTTCCGTCGGCCAGGGGAATGGCTTTCACGACGTTTGGGACACGCATCATCAATCTTTATGCACCGTCGGGAAACAATCGGCGGCGGGAAAGGGCGCGATTTTATGCAGAAGACATTGCTCCACTATTCCATGGACGTTCTGAATGTGTAATAATTGGTGGAGATTTCAACTGTGTTCTCAGCCAGAAAGACCAATGGCAGCAAGCAAACATCAGCCAGGAGTTGCGAATCGTTGTCAACGACCTTGTACTTAGTGACACGTGGGAATTACGACATGGAGCTGCACCGGGATACACCTATGTGACAAGTCATTCGGCGAGCAGATTAGATCGCATTTATATCTCACGGGCTCATGCAAATGATGTCCAGGACGCGGAACGCTGGCCATTGGCATTTTCCGATCACAGCGCTTACATCTGTACGGTGCTTCTTCACCGTAGAGAGGTGTGGAACAGTAAGGCCCCGTGGAAACTAAACATTCAACATCTACATGATCCTGAATGCCGTCAACGGATCCTTGAGACATGGACGATGTGCGAGCGAAGGGTTGGAAGGTATGCGACGAAGCTTGATTGGTGGCTGACTTGTGCTAAACCGGCGCTTCGCCGTACGTTCATCTCATATAGCAGGGAAATGGCAGAATGGCGCCGCCGTACCACCGACTTTTATTTTGCAGCACTGCGCGACCTGGATGATGGCCCGCCGGGACAGGACATCTGGATCGAACGCAAAAGGATAAAAGCTAAACTAGTGGCTTTAGCTCGGAAACATCTTCAGGGAACCATGGTGCGCGCCAGATGTCACGATACGATAAGGCACGAGATTCCTTCCATGCACCACGTCGTGAATGAACGAAAGCACCGACGACGCGTTTTGGTACGGGAGTTAATCACCCGCGAAGACCGAAGAGTGACGCGTCAAGCGGACATTGTCTCTGCATTCGTCGACCATTACCAACACATCTATCGGGAAGAAGCAGCCTCTTTCGATGACCTCGACCGTATAGCCACGTCCGTCTCCCGTACACTGACGGTGGAAGCCGCGGGAACCTTACTGGAAGCCATTAGCTGTGAGGAAGTACATGATGCGATCGCACAAGGTGCGTTGAATCGGTCCCCAGGCATTGATGGGCTTCCTGCTGAATTCTATCGCGAATTTCGCAACGAAATGGCACCGCGATGGACGGAAATGTACAACGAGATGTTAAATTCCGATGCGCCTATTCCACCGGCTTTTATGGAAGGCCTCCTGGTGCCAGTACATAAACCGAAGCCAGGAATTACGGTCACACATTATCGCCCCATCACCCTGCTTAATGCCGACTATAAGATCTTTGCACGGTTGCTAGCGTCCCGATGTCGTATGTTAATTCGTAGCGTTCTCTTTCCGGAACAGACGACACCGGGTGGATCGGTGAATGTGCAAACAGCTACTGGCGAATGCCGTGATGTGATAGCGCTGGCGGAGGAGTGCCGGCTTAAAGCGGCGATGGTGGCGGTTGATTTTGACAGTGCTTTTGATAAGGTGCGCCACAACTATCTGTATGCTGTACTGGAACAAATGGGTTTTCCAGACCGTTTTACTGGTCTCATTAGAAGGATTTACGGGGGCGCACAATCCTTGGTACAGGTTAATGGGCGTATAGCAGGGCCCATTCAAATTCGACGATCCATTCGCCAGGGCTGCCCTCTTTCGATGCTGCTGTTCGCGATAGCGTTGGAACCATTAATTGGGAGGCTCACCAATTGTCTTTCTGGGATGGAACTACGGGGCTACACCTTCAAATGTCGCGCCTTTGCGGACGACCTCCTGCTGCTCGTTCGTTCTGAGGAAGAGGTGAAGATGGTCCTTGAACTGTTGTTGGACCACAGTGTGATCGCGGGTACTGCAGTGAACATGAACAAATCGGCGGCAATGCCGGTGGGAAGGGGCCTTACGCCGGAAGAAACCAGTCCGTTTCCTTATGTGCAACGATTCCGCTATCTCGGCATAGACTTTACTTCATCTGTAAAACATACTGCAGCAGTTAACTACCGACGTATTTTACAGACAACACGTACCATGGTCCGACAACATCTCCTACGGCGCCTTGATCCTTTGCAGCGAGTCGAGTACCTGAACACTTATGTGGTTTCTCGAATGGTGCATATTTCGCAGATCCTGCCCCTACCACTCACGCTCGGACGTCGACTTCAATCAGCACTAGGCTATTTCGTGATGATTGGATCGCCCCTCAAGGTGCGATACGAAACGCTCACTCTCCCTACGGACAAGGGGGGACTCGGACTTACGAATGTTCACTGCCGTGCGACGGCGCTCCTTCTAGCCACAATGTATAAGCAATGGCGTAGCGGGCGTGATTCCCTTACATCCCGCCTGCTGGATCTCCTGGTTCCAGCGTCCCTCACACCTCCGGTGGCGGTGGGCAACATTACGCCACATTTTGCGCATGTCTCAACATTTATCGTGGAACTTAGTTATATCAGAGACGAGCTTCCGCGCACGAGACCGCCATGCGCGAAGGATTTTTATGTTTGGCTGCTACGACGGATAAGTTGTAATGTAATTGAACTGAAACACCCCAGGTTGCATTGGCCGAAGATTTGGAGACACGTGCACCAAAAATTCTTTCCTACCTTCGTTCGGGCCCTGTGGTTCTCTGTCGCCTGTGGCAAGTTCAACACCCACCAACGGCTCCATGCAATTGGACTAGTGGACACTCCACTATGCCCGAAATGTCACCAAGTGGATGACGACCATCACCGCTTAACTTGTATCGCGGTGGAGGACGTCTGGCTCCTAGGAAGACAGATGGTGGCTTGCTAGCTCCGTGTGACCCCGCAACATATTACACCTGCTTCCTTCTTACATCCGGAGAGTGACTACTTTCCGGCGACTAAATCACAGTCGATCATCTGGATCAAAGGTTGGACGATCGCGTACCTCTATGGGGATACTGCCACGTCGCGACTTGACTTTTGGTATTTCTTGCAGCAAACCCACAGTGAGGTTCATAGATGGTCACACTATCGGAAAACTTTTGCCAATTATCTTCAGGCAGTCTTCCTTGACCCCCCACGCAGTTGGAATGTGCCGGGTGCAGTCGGTGTGCACATTTGACAGCTGATGATGAACCTCACGCTTCTCTCCCCACTCACTATGTAATGCACATACTATACGATGAAATGGTCTATATGTTCCTTTTAACAGAGTGATCCTTATTGAAAATAAATAAATAAAAACAACATCCCTGTTCCTTTCCAAAAAAAAAAAAAAAAAAAAAAAAAGTGGTCTGCGCGGCGGTCTGTCATGCCAAGGGGCCCGGGTTCGATTCCCCGCTGAGTCGGAAATTTTCTCTGCTCAGGAACTGGGTGTTGTGTTGTCCTCATTATCATTTCATCATCATCAGTGGAAGGCAACGGGAAACCACCACTGGCATCACTTCCCTAGACGCTCATGCGGTGGACCTCTCTGACGAGGCTTCCCCCATGACAAGATCTGCCGTAAGTTTAAGTAAAGTATCCCTTCAAGTCGCCTAACAGGGCGGAACTACCGGCGTTCCACATGCACAGACACTGGAGCAGCGAATTTATATTGCCTTTGGCACTGTTCGGATGCAGCACGTACTGTAACTGTAGCTGCATGGTTCAGCGCGTAACAGACCGCAGTGGTCCTTGTATGACGTCCCTCCTCGCAACGGCTGGGTATTTGATTGCACAAATTATACTCTGATTTTGAGGCCAGTTGCTGTTGCTACTTTCCTCGACATTTCTATTCATCTTCTCATTGTCCTGTGAGTTTCCATACTGATTTCACTCCAGTGCAAAGCATATTCTCTTGTTTTCTCGTATGAACTCGTTTAGATCGATCAAACGCCTCAAAAAAAAAAAAAAAAAAAAAAAAACTGGTCAGCGCGACAGAATGTCAATCCTAAGGGTCTGGGATCGATTCCCGGCTGAGTCGGAGATTTTTCTCCGCTCAGGGACTGGGTATTGTGTTGTCCTAATCATCGCCATTTCATCCCCATCGAAGCGCAAGTCGCCGAAGTGGCGTCAAATCGAAAGACTTGCACCCAGCGAACGGTCTACCCAACAGGAGGCCCTAGTCAAACGACATTTAAATTTTTTATTATCTCGTTGTTGCTGTCGACGGCTCAAAATCTTGTCTAGGGGTACATTCTTGCAGCTGAAATTTCGATTTTGTAGGTTTTTGATGACTAAAAAACTCATGAATATTTGTCTGTATTATTCTTGAATTTTATTCTTTGTCACATCTTTCAAAATCACATCGTTTTTACATTTTCCACTTTCAAAAAAATTAATAATTGCAGTGTTGGTGACAAACTTAGAAAACGTGTACTTCCGTCAGAGACATGCCCACCACTACTTACATTCTGCGGTACTCACATTATTCCAAAGAATTTACAAAGCAAAAGAGTTTACAATCTTTCTTTACCGAAGAAAAACCTTCACCAAATTATATCATTATTTTATGAATAAATCCAGAAATAAATTTAATTATTAGAGTTAGATTGTACAATTAATAATACGAATTTTAGTATACCAGAAATTTCGTAATTTCAAATATTTTTGAAGGAGAGTAATTTTAACTGTTAGTATATATCAGTTGTAACACATTAATTTCTTTTTTACACATTTTAGCCTGAAATAAAATACATCGTATACAAAATCATATGAATTCTTTTAATGAAAGAGCTGATATAAATTTAACCTATGCAGGAATCGATAGTATACATGGTATTGGTTGTCTCTATAAAAAAAAGGTAATGTTACAGGATAGTGATTCATTATAAAATCTTAAAGGAATATTCTCGGCATTCGCCTGAAGTGACTGGAAACCAATGTTGGTATATTCGGACGGTTGTACGAACTACATTTCTCTTAAATGCGATCCCAGCGCTTTAACTACTGAATCACCTCACTCTGAGCCTTCCTGGGATATTTACCCATTTCCTTCCTCTCTTCCATTTCCATACAGAAGTGTAACATCATTGACACAACACTGTAGTTGGGACATGTTCATTACTGTTACCTTAACTACTTATGGTTTGGCCTGGTATTCAGTAAATGTACTCGCAGTTGCAAATATGAACCATCTTCAGCTGTATATTAGAATAAAAGCAACGAAAATTTATGCCGGACAGGGAGTCGACCGCCGGCCGCTGTGGTCGAGCGGTTCTAGGCACTTCAGTCCGGAACCACGCGGCTGCTACGGTCGCAGGTTCGAATCCTGCCTCGGGCATGGGTGTGTGTGATGTCCTTAGGTTAGTTAGGTTTAAGTAGCTCTACGTCTAGGGACTGATGACCTCAGATGTTAAGTCCCATAGTGCTTAGAGCCATTTGAACCATTTTGAAGGGAGTCGACGATGGATTTCCCACTTTACACGAACTGTCGATTTAACCGTCCACGATTCATGGCCATACGCAAACTTTCATATGTCTTCGTCCTTTTGTTACAGACTGCACTAATACGCTAATTATTTACCCGTCCAGGAAGGAAGTTTATTGGAAGTCGAGGGCCTGGTACTGACGAATAAATACGAAATAGCAGAGCCTGTGTTATTAAGAAGTAGTAGTAGTTGTTGTGGTATTCAGTCTAGAGACTGGTTTGATGCAGCTCTCCATGCTACTCTATCCTGTGCAAGCTTCTTCATCTCCCAGTACCTCCTGCAACCTACATCCTTCTGAATCTGTTTAGTATACTCATCTCTAGGTCTCTCTCTGCGATTTTTACCCTCCACGCTTCCCTCCAATACGAAATTGGTGATCCCATGATGCCTCAGAACATGTCCTATCAATAGATTCCTCCTTCTAGTTAAATTTTGCCGCTAATTTCTCTTCTCCCCAGTCTTATTCAGTACTTCCTCATTAGTTATGTGATCTACACATCTAATCTTCAGCATCCTTCTGTAGCACCACATTTCGAAAGCTCCTATTCTCTTTTTGTCTAAACTATTTATCGTCCACGTTTCACTTCCATACAAGTACTTTCAGAAAAGACTTCCTGACAAATCTATACTCGATGTTAACAAATTTCTCTTCAGAAACGCTTTCCTTGCCATTGCCAGTCTACATTTTATATCCTCTCTACTTCGAACATCATTCGTTATTTTGCTCCCCAAATAGCAAAACTCATTTACTACTTTAAGCGTCTCATTTCCTTATCTAATACCCTCAGCATCACCCGACTTAATTCGACTACATTCCATTAACCTCGTTTTGCTTTTGTTGGTGTTAATCTTATATCCTCCTTTCAAGACACTGTCCATTCCGTTCTTCCAAGCTCTTTGGTGTCTCTGACAGAATAACAATGTCATCGGCAAACCTCAAAGTTTTAATTTCTTCTCCATGGATTTTAATTCCTACTCCGAATTTTTCTTTTGTTTCCTTTACTGCTTGCTCAATATACAGATTGAATAACATCGGGGACAGGCTACAACCCTGTCTCACTCCCTTCCCAAGTACTGCTTCCCTTTCATGCCCCTCGACTCTTATAATTGCCATCTGGTTTCTGTACAAATTGTAAATGGCCATTCGCTCCCTGTATTTTAATCTTCCCCGAGGTCGGCTTCTACCAGTTTTTCCATTCGCCTATAAAGAATTCGTGTTAGTATTTTGCAGCCGTGGCTTATTAAATTATAGTTCGGTAATTTTCACATGTCAACACCTGCTTTCTTTGGGATTGGAATTATTATATTCTTCTTGAAGTCTGAGGGTATTTCGCCTGTCTCACACATCTTTCACACCAGATGGTAGAGTTTTTTCAGGGTTAGCTCTCCCAAGGCTATCAGTAGTTCTAATGGAATGTTGTCTAGTCCCGGGGCCTTGTTTCGACTGAGATCTTTCAGTGCTCTCTCAAACCCTTCACGCAGAATCGTATCTCCCATTTGATCTTCATCTACATCCTCTTCCATTTCCATAATATTGTCCTCAAGAGCATCGCCCTTGTATAGACCCTCTATATACTCCTTCCACCTTTCAGCTTTCCCTTATTTGCTTAGAACTGGGTTTCCATCTGAGCTCTTGATATTCATGCAGGTGGTTCTCTTTTCTCCAAAGGTCTCTTTAATTTTCTTGTAGGCAGTATCTATCTTACCCCTAGTGATATACGCGTCTACATCCTTTCAATTGTCCTCTAGCCATCTCTGCTTAGCCATTTTGCACTTCCTGTCGATCTCATTTTTGAGACGTTTGTATTCCTTTTTGCCTGCTTCATTTACTGCATTTTCTCCTTTCATCAATTAAATTCAGTATCTCTTCCGTTACCCGAAGATTTCTATTAGCCCTCGTATTTTTACCTACTTGATCCTCTGCTGCCTTCACTATTTCATCTCTCAAAGCTACTCTTCTTCTACTGTATTTCTTTCCCCCATTCTTGTCAATAGTTCCCTAATGCTCTCCCAGAAACTCTGTTCAACGTCTGGTTCTGTCAGTTTATCCAGGTCCCATCTCCTTAAATTCCCTCTTTATTGCAGTTTCTTCAGTTTTATTCTACAGCTCATAACCAATAGATTGTGGTCAGAGTCTACATCTGCCCCTGGAAATGTCTTACAATTTAAAACCTGGTTCCTAAATCTCTGTCTTAAGATTATATAATCTATCTGAAACCTGTCAGCCGGCCGCGGTGGTCTAGGGGTTCTAGGCGCTCAGTCCGGAGCCGCGCGACTGCTACGGTCGCAGGTTCGAATCCTGCCTTGGGCAAGGATGTGTGTGATGTCCTTAGGTTAGTTAGGTTTAAGTAGTTCTAAGTTCTAGGGGACTGATGACCATAAATGTTAAGTCCTATAGTGCTTAGAGCCATTTGAACCATTTTTTTGAAACCTGTCAATATCTCCAGGCTTCTTCCATATATACAACCTTATTTTATGATTCTAGAACCAAGTGTTAGCTATGATTAAGTTATGCTCTGTGCAAAATTCTACCAGGCGGCTTCCTCTTTCATTCCTTACCCCTATACCATATTCACCACCTACGTTTCCTTCTCCTACTATCGAATTCCAGTCACCCATGACTATTAAATTTTCGTCTCCCTTCACTATCTGAATAATTTCTTCTATCTCATCATACATTTCATCAATCTCTTCGTCATCTGCGGAGCTAGTTGGCATATAAACTTGTACTACTGTGGTAGGCGTGGGCTTCGTACCTATCTTGGCCACAATAATGCGTTCATCATGCTGTTTGTAGTAGCTTACCCGCATTCCTATTTTTTTATACATTATTAAGCCTACTCCCGCATTACTACTATTTGATTTTGTATTTATAACCCTGTATTCACCTGACCAAGTCTTGTTCCTTCTGCCACCGAACTTCACTAATTCCCACTATATCTAACTTTAACCTGTCCATTTCCCTTTTTAAATTTTTTAACCTACCTGTCCGGATAAGGGACCTGACATTCCACGCTCCGACCCGTAGAACACCAGTTTTCTTTCTCCTGATAACGACGTCCTCCTGAGTTGCTCCCGCCCGGAGATCCGAATGAGGGACTATTTTACCTCCGGAATATTTTACCCAAGAGGACGCCATCATCATTAACCATACAGCAGAGCTGGATGCCATCGGGAAAAATTACGGCTGTAGTTTCCCCTTGCTTTCAGCCGTTCGCAGTACCAGCACAGCAAGGCCGTTTTGGTTAGTGTTACAAGGAAAGGCCAGATCAGTCAATCATCCACACTGTTGCCCCTGCAACTACTGAAAAGGCTGCTGCCCCTCTTCAGGAACCACACGTTTGTTTGGCCTCTCAACAGATACCCCTCCGTTGTGGTTGCACCTACGGTACGACTATCTGTATCGTTGAGGCACGCAAGCCTCCCCACCAACGGCATGATCCATGATTCAGGGGGGTGGGGGGTGAGGGGAAGAAGTAAAATGCAATATTCCTTCAGACATGCATGCATTGCATCATAGTTCGTAATAACACAACCATTACGTGTTCTTGCGTGCCATGCCTACTTGGTTCAAATGGCTCTGAGCACTAAGGGACTTAACTGCTGTGGTCATCAGTTCCCTAGAACTTAAAACTACTTAAACCTAACTAACCTAAGGACACCACACACATCCATTCCCGAGGCAGGATTCGAACCTGCGACCTTAGCGGTCGCGCGGTTCCAGACTGTAGCGCCAAGAACCGCTCGGCCACTTCGGTCGGCCTGCCTACTTGGTCCCATTTTTTTTTTTTTTTTGCGCTGCTACGTAGTGTTGTTTTCCCGCCATTCTTTTTGTTAGTGAAAAAATCAGTTTCCATCTTGATTCCGATTGTACGTTCGATCGCAGACTTTCCAGGAACAGGCTGAATCTGTCGAGCCTCAAGGGAAATGAAACCCGTGGAAAGGCCCACAGTAGGAGAATGTGTATTAAAACAGTGTCGAAACTGCCTTAGTGTTGATTTCAGGTTTACTTTAACGCAGCCACACACGTAACTGCACGCCTGACAAGCACGCATGCGCAAGCATGCTTGCAAAAGGATACACAAATTCTTCGAGGCCCCGCACGGCTCAAGTTGCTTGTACAAGCATCTGTTTGTTTACCAGAGAACGTCGACCTCAGACGACGATGCGCTGGCTTTGGCAGGCGTTTGGCTTTTGTACGAAATAAAGTAAAGGTGATATACGGAGCAAGGAGCGGTTAAAGAAACGAAAACATTTTTAAGATATTAAGTATTTGCGGTAGATACGCGGTGGAATGTCCCTTTTTTCCTTCTTTTTTACTCCCTGTAATATTCTCTCCGTTCTTCTCTTGATTTGGCCTACATTACACTAAGACCTATACAGAGAATGTTATTTTTACAGGGCCGAATAAAAATTAAATGAAATCTAATTACTCACCGAAGCTGACTCCCTATTCTTGGTACATACGCTCAATCATGCACACGCTTGCATGCTTGCACAAGCATATGTAAACGAAATTCGATCAAGTATCAAGCCGCTTGTGCGGTCCTGACGCTTGCACAAATTCCAAGCCTGCTTGATAGGCACTCTTGCGACAGTCTCCTTGTCCCCTGCAGGCATGTAGCGGCAACGGAAACGTTCTCTCTTGTTCTTTAAGAGTATAGAACGATATACTCTTCCAGTGTCGCCAATAACAATTAATGACAGATTCGCCTAGGTTAGTAAAAATTCGATCCTGATCTGTGGCTAGAGAACAATGTAGGCAAAAGTTCATCCGGCATATCATCAACAAGGAAGAGTTTATTTTCTAACTAGTTCCTTCATTTACACTGCGTTGCGTATCAAAGTTATATAAGCAGAAGCGCGGAAACCTCGATAGCTGAAGGTAGATGTAAACAGTAAACAGGAAATCAATAGCAAGGCATGGCGTCTTCGCTGTAATGCAAGTCAGATGAGGGGAATTATTGAAGACGCCCTCTCCCATCCACCACAACCCCCACCAAAGTCAATATTGAATCTAGGAGACTCTGATATAATGCTTGGCATTTGTTAGGGAAGAACGTGATTTGTCGGAAATCATTACGTAACATTCACATAGCGTTGCGAGGGACACATTTCCGCTGCTGGAATGTGGATACAAGCCTCTTATTCATTACAGAACTCACCTGAATTTCTAGTAATGAATATCTACGCCTATACAAACAAAAGATGTAACACTGCAGAGTGCGACGGGAAATCTGCGAACTTAACAATCATAAAGAAGCGTGGCAACTCTTCTTTTCTTGAGTCTGTGCTAATGTGGAATCTTCGGGCCCGGGGTACATTTCGTACTCGATTTCCAAGGTAGGTTATATGCATAATGACCTTTCCTACGTACAAAAAATCAACACACAAACAAAGAAAAACTACTTCCGACCTCTTACCATATTTTGTATCTAATTTATTGGTTTCTGGGTTACATCATACATCTAGCTCATACTTACATAAAATATTCAGTTACTGATTAGAATATTTGTTTCTTTGTGTACACACACACACACACACACACACACACACACACACACACACACACACACACACAAACCACACACACACACACACACATACACATACACAAACACACACTGGTGTGCAGAACTTAAGGATGAAATTAACTTCGCTGGCAGGAGTGGCCGTGCGGTTCTAGGCGCTACAGTCTGGAGCCGAGCGACCGCTACGGTCGCAGGTTCGAATCCTGCCTCGGGCATGGATGTGTGTGATGTCCTTAGGTTAGTTAGGTTTCATTAGTTCTAAGTTCTAGGCGACTGATCACCTCAGAAGTTAAGTCGCATAGTGCTCAGAGCCATTTGAACCATTTTTGAAATTAACTTCCGAATGATGTGTCACTACCATGTAATAGAGATTAATGAAGCATGGACAATACAAAGAAAGAACTATTGCAGTACAGTGCAGAAGGTAACAAAGAAATACACAATGAGACAAACAGAAACGACAGCCGGCCGTAGTGGTCGTGCGGTTAAAGGCGCTGCAGTCTGGAACCTCAGTAGTTGAGTCCCATAGTGCTCAGAGCCATTTGAACCATTTTTGAATATTACGCAACGGAAACGGATAACGCACATCTGACTGTTAAAAGATTTACACAACTCTGATTGCTCACTACGCACTGGCAATACCACATTTTCTTTCTCACCCAACGGCTTTGGTCAACACGTGGCCATCGCAGAGAATATGAATGGCGCAAACGTTATAAGTTCTGGATATCATGACTACACACTATTCGAAGAACAAGGCCACCAATCTTTTTCTTTTCACTATCTTTTTTATTCATATAAATTCTATTATGATTCACAGATAACCCAAACGCACCATTACATTTTATACTAAAATTACACATGAGAAACTCTGCCCAGTGGGCATGGCCTTACATTGGTGATTATCTTATGGTCTCTTAATTATCTAACGCTACAGTGCACTTTCTGGATAGGATGGTGGATCATTTGCTATATCTCACACTTCGACTCTCACACCCACCATCACGAAAATTTCCTCCAGACCGAGCGGTACAAAAAGGAACATGCATAACCCACTGCCTCTGAACCTATCTTGCTACTCTCCCATGCAAACCACACATACTTAAATTACATGAAATACAACACACTGGCAACATGGAATACAAGGAATAGTCACAACGCTATAATCACATCACTTTCAGCTTTCCCACTTCAATTAGTGTTCATCCCAGTTTCACACGACACTGCCCCACTTCGTAACTTTTCTTTCCTACTATGAACTCTGGAAGATATATGCACGTCTTCCTGTGCAATGCAAGCCAAGTGGCGTTGCTGGATAGACGGCTGACTCACCCTGCTTCACTCTCAGAGTATTATAGTTTCAATCAAGCGTCACACGGAAACAGAACACGCAAAGTAATATTAAGAACATATTCCTCACACACGCGAGTCCTCAACTGATACCATGAACGAGTACTTCTCTCTATCCTTTGTCTCATACACAGATTGAGACTCACACAGTACTCACCACGTGGAAGTACTCGTCTCTAATTTCAAGTCCTGCCCACGCCATTGTTAAATATTTCCAACTTATAGTATACACGCCAGTAATTCAGCTTAACTTCAGCACTCGGAAAAATTTCAACTTATTGCTACACGTGGTTTCATTGTGACCGTTGGTCACTTCCGAAGATTACTACGATCCCTTTAATATTACCTGCCTAACATTTAATTCTCCCCACAAAAGTTCCTGAATTAGAGAAATTATTATTCCAAACTACACTTAAGTATTCCACACGCATACCATTCTCTCCACTCTTTTGTCTTTACGGAGCACACCTAAGACAGGTCTTACCAACACAAGATCCAGCACCAGAATGCTGAAAGATGTCCGTTCTTCAGGTCAGCTCGCACCTCCGTCAAGGTGGGGGAGCACTTTGCTACTGGGTTAGCCACTAAGGCACCTTGGCACAGCTCTTCACACAACTGCATGGATTGCCGTATCACGCACCCTCCGCGATCCATATTTTCACTAATGCCGCACTCTACTTTAAATTCCCTCTTACACAAGAAAAGAATTGGCGAGATTTTCTATGTTCTGGAATAGAACTCCAGCATCGGACACAAATGGGGGATCAGGCCTGAAACCTGGGACCAGGTACGTATACAAATGAAAGTTTCAGAGACTTTACTGGTCTCATACAAATATGAACACCTTTCAGTACTTCACTTATACAGGGTCAGCCACATTTCAGGCGCTCAAAGCTCAGTTAAATTTCATCTCTTTGGTTCCACAAAGGTGACCGTCTCAAAGATGAGCATATACAGCGCTTTCACTATCTGCGGTTAGCAGACGACCATACATTCATTCACTTCACAGATATCACCAAATTGGATGTAGGGATTTATTTTGTGGGAGTGCACATGTGATCAACTAAATAAATAAATTGTCCTTCTTTCCTACACTGGTATCCGGCTTCGGTGTATTAAGTGAAATTGAGTTATTATTACAAAAAGTATGTTGTTCTGACAAGAATAACGAAGAATGTTGTACCTATTTTCAGTGGCGGGCGGTACTGTACCCTTTCAGTGTGTGTGGCGAAATCTAATGAATGTGTGCTAAGTCCGTGGCTGTGAGGGTGAACTGAAGGACATACACAAACTATCTGACTCAGCCACAGAATGGCTAAAGAATATGTGAAATGCGGTATAGAATTATAAGAACATTTTAAAGAATATAGTAATTCAGAACAGAGCGATAAGAACATTGCCTTTGTAAATGCCGAACGAGTAAATACGAGAGCGTGATGAAAAGTAATGCTTCCAAATTCTTAATGGGAAAAATCAAAGATTTTTAAATGAAACTAACATTTTGTTAACATACGTGTACAGACTGAAGCGGCGAGTGAAAATTTGTGTCAAGGCCGGGAGGCGAAGGCGGATCTCCTGCTTTCTAGGCAGCTGGGTTAGCCACTAAGGCACCTTGGCACAGCTCTTCACACAACTGCATGGATTGCCGTATCACACACTCTCCGCGAACCATATTTTCACTAATGCACCACTCTACTTTAAGTTCCCCCTTACACAAGAAAAGAATTGGCGAGATTTTCTATGTTCTGGAATATCAGTCCAGCATCGGACACAAATGGGGGATCAGGCCTGAAACCTGGGAGCAGGTACGTATACAAATGAAAGTTTCAGAGACTTTACTGGTCTCATACAAATATGAATACCTTTGAGTACTTCACTTATACAGGGTCCATTGCTAGTGACCGGGCCAAATATCTCACGAAATAATCATCAAACGAAAAACCAGCAAAGAACGAAACTCGTCTAGCTTGAAGAGGGAAAACCAGATGGCGCTATGGTTGGCCCGCTAGATGTATTGGCATATTGCCATTTTGAGCAGTATTGCATTAATGTAGTATTTATAGGTACTCACACTGTAACAGCATGTTTTCTCAGAAATGATAAGGTCACAAAGGTACATGTATCACATTGGAACAACCGAAATAAAATGTTCAAACGTACCTACGTTCTGTATTTTAATTTAAAAAACCTACCTGTTACCAAATGTTCATCTAAAATTGTAAGCCATATGTTTGTGATTATTACAGAGCCATCTATCACAAAGCGAAAAAAGTGGTCCAACCAAAACACTCATATTTCTTTACGTACTACACGAATATGTAATAAAAATGGGGGGTTCCTATTTTTAAAAAAGGCAGTTGAAATCCGTTTGACCTATGGCAGCGCCATCTAGCGGGCCAACCATAGCGCCATCTGGTTTCCCACTTCAAGCTAGACAAGCTTCGTTCTTTGTAGTTTTTTCGTTTGACGCTTATTTCGTGAGATATTTGGCCCGGTCACGATCAGTGGACCACCCTGTATTGTGTTGAAACGGTGCAAGCAGGAGTGAGGTTGTGGCCCCGTCAACAACGTCAAACGGTCTCTGGTGTCAGTATCAAGAAACTGATCTCCCGTTGGGAGAAATGTATTCATGGCCTGGGCGACTATACTGAGAAATATATAAGGAGACGTCGAGAACAAAGATGTAGAATGCTAATATAGTTGACACAGTTTCGGAGACTTTACTGGTCACACACACGCGTGATTTTATGTATATAGGCTGAAGCAGCGAGTGAAAATTTGTAGCAAGGCCGGGAATCGAATCGGATTCTTCTGCTTACTAGGCAGATGCGTTAGCCACAAAAACATCCTATCACGCCTCGATCCAAATCCTCACTGCCGCCCCACTCTACTCTAAATTCCCCCTTACACACGAACAGAATTGCCGAGGCTCTCCATGTTCTGGAATAGCCCCTCAGTATCTCTGAAACTGTATTATTTCACTTGAATAACTACCTGCTCCCGGGTTCCATGCTGCATCCTCCGTTTAAGTCGGCAATTCTGTTCATGTGTAAGGGGGAATTTAAAGTAGACTGGGGTGAGAGTCAGAATTTCCATCGAAGAGGGAGTCGTGTCAGGGTAATCAGTGCAGTTGTGTAAACCACTGTGCCAATGGAGCATGGCTTAATAGCTGACGCACCTACCTAGTAAGCAGGAGATCTGGGTTCGATTCCAGGCCTTGGTATAAATTTTCAGGCGCCGCTTCAGTCTGTATGAATAAAATCACGTCCGAATGTGACCAGTAAAGTCTCTGAAACTGTGTTAACTTTATTAACATTTCATATCTTTGTTATTGACGTCTCATTCATTTCTCAGTATAGTCGCCCAGGCGACGAACACATTTCTCCCAACGGGAGACCAGTTTGTTGACGTCGAGACTGTACACTATTTGACGTTGTTGATGCGGTCATAACCTCGCCTGTGCTTGCAACGCTTCATCACTATTAAAGTGAAGTCTTGGAAGGTGTACTGCAAGTTTTGGAAGCAATTAAAAATCGGATGGGGTGAAGTCGAGACTGTATGGAGGGTGATCAGCGACTGTCAACTCAAGGCGTCGGATTGTTGCAAATGTCGCAGCCATTGTCTGTGGTCTGGTGTTTCATACCGAAGGAGAGGCTGGTCCAGGTGTAAACGAAGTTCAAATGGTTCAAACGGCTCTGAGCACTATGGGACTTTACATCTGAGGTCATCAGTCCCCTAGAACTTAGAACTACTTAAACCTAACTAAGGACATCACACACATCAATGCCGGAGGCAGGATTTGAACCTGCGACCGTAGCCGCCGCGTGGTTCCAGACTGAAGCGCCTCGAACCGCTCGGCCACAGCGGCCGGCGCAAACGACGTCTTCGAATTCGAAACTAGATTACAGCAGGCTCCTTCTCACGCACCGACATAGTTACGTTGTATACCGCTGCGTTACAGGCTCCAATTCGGTGTCCTTCACCAGCAGAGGGTTGAAAATTGCGTCAGCGAATTGGGAAAGTCGACCGAGTGATGTGAATGGTGTGTAACGCCGCAGCCGATATTAAGAACAGAATAAAAAACCCGGGGCATCACTTTTCAGCAAGCCCTCGTAAATAATAAATAAGCCGGTAAACTCGCTGCCACGATTCCTTAAAGAACTGAAACTACCATTTCTGGTAGATGGGGTGAAGCCCCGCGTGGGGAAAAAACCAGTACCGAGATTTTGAACTGACTACCATCGATTCAGGACTTTATAGCCATTTGACAGGTCTGTCTTATTGCAACTTACAGTTCCAATAAAGTTTGTAGTGGCAGGTCGCTCCAGAGGTAAGAAAATGAGGTAGGTTTGTTTTTTACTACTTACATTTCGCTTTTCTGATGTTTTCCTTGGACATCATGCAATTTATGGTTTGGAAAGAAGAATCAACCAATTACTCGTTGACACTACTGCAGTGAGTTAATGTCGTTATTTCAGTTGGTCCCCAAAATCAACAACGGCGCATTTCTCAGAAAATGGCGAAATGGTGCGAATCTTAGTAGATGGTTTGGGATAAATCCCCGCAGCTCCAGCAGTGTCACATTTCTTCAGCGATAATCTCTGACAAAGATGACATCCAACAGACAGTGCGTGAGATTATCTCACCTGAGCATATAATTCCGCTGTTTAAAATATATATTTATCGGAAAATTTCTTGCAAAGCTTTGAAATCGTTGCTGCTAACGACGACAACCAATAAAGAACGAGTGGAAGAAGAATGCACGGGTAAAGAAAAGATTACTACTGAGAAGGAAAGAAGTATCAAAAAAAGAAAGAGCGTGATATTGACGGTAAACGATGCAAGCTAGATTTATTACATCATTGTCGAAAAAGGAGGAAAACAAACAGAGACTTCATTATTCTTTAGAAACAGATTCAGACTTCTCACAGTACCACAGACATAGGTATGAACTTACTATTTGGCGATGAAGTATCCGTAAAAGAAGAAGAACAAGAGCCTGGGACTTCAATGAAGGATCAGAGCACCTAACAAAGTACACTGTTTACTATGTACCGAGATAGCTTAGCCTCAGTAATTCTTTCATGAAGAAGAAAGCAATATTTCTGCACAAGTATTTTTCGGCATTATGTTCGAATTTACGAGATATTTCAGTTCAATATTGTGTTGGGTAATTTGGCTACGATATAACAATATTACAAAGGGTTATTTTAGGTGTTTAAGTAGTCAACCATTTCTATCCATGTTTGTCTCAAATGGGGCAAAACTCTTCAAATTTTGTTTTAGATTCATTGTAAATTTCTCTGTAATTAATAATGAGACAGAGATGGAAGTCTGATGGGCTATAGGTAACAACCCAGCACTGGGTTCAATTTGAAATCGCGTGAAAAATCTACTCCTCATTCACCACAATATTAGAAGAACTAAAAATTGGCAGGCTTTACTCTGCCTGCCCTAAGAAGCAGCGTCTCACAAATGAGGCAATGTGTTAAATATTTGACATTAAGCACGTAAGGGAAAAAAAGTTTAGAAAAGATTTGAAATAATGTTTAGGCTAATGTATGTTGGAAGTTGATCAGTGCTCTGATTCTCAAATACTGGATTAATACAGTGTGAGGAACTTGCACGACCTGTGTTCGCTGCCTGAAGAAACACACTCAGCTTACAACTATAATACTTGGCTTATTGTGTTAATGCATTGAAGTAAGATTATACCTGTTAGTGAGGAGATCATTAGAGCATTTTAAATGTTTAAATTTTGACAATAATTACATGAAATATTGAAAATCAATTTTTTTTCTTCTGGAAGCCGTTAGATATGGAAACCTATAACTGGGGCCGTGGACCGTGCTAGTCGTTCAGCAATACATCTACATCATACTCCACAAGCCTCGTACCGGTGTGTGACAGAGGGTACTTCTGGTACCATTAAATCATACCCCCTTTCCTGTTCCATTCGCGAATGGTGCGTGCGAAAATGTTTCTCGATAAGTCTCTGTATTTTCTCGTCCTGGTCTTTTCGCGAGATTTGTGAGGGAAGAAGTAATATGTTGTCCGACCCTTCCCAGAAAATGCTCTCTCGAAACTGCAATAGCAAACTTCTCAGTGATGCTCAAACCTGTCTTGCAACGTCTGCCACTGTAGTTTGTTGAGAATCTGTGTAAGGCTCTCACACCGAACAACCGATCCTGTGACGAATCCTTCTCTATCTCTTCTACCACTCCTATCCCAGGCTGATGAACAGTTGTCAAGAGCCGGTCGAACAAGCGTCTTGGAAGCCATTTCTTTCGTGGATGAGTTAAATTTCCTTAAGATTCTTCCTGTGAAGCTCAGCCTGGCATCTGATTTTCCTATTTGCGTTATGCGGTCATTCCACATAAGGTCACTCTGGATAATAAATGAAAATGATGTTCTACCAAGAACCGACAGAAGATTCAGATCGCTCTGGATATTTTACGGTAGTTACCATTTCCAGTAATGTCTCATCAATAGTGAAGCTGTGCGGTAGTGGTTTTCTTTTCCTGTGTGTAAGTAATATCTCATGTGTTACATAAGATGTTAATATAGACAAACAGCTGCATGGAAAACCTTGGATTGTCTTCAAGGACGAGAAAAGCAGGTTTTCGAAGTGCATGTAGCAGAATGTACTCTTGTAAGTTGTGAAGTAAATTTACGAACGGAGCAACGAGTGTGAGTTACCTCTTACTTTGGTGCTCAGCTTGTGGTAGTGACTAGTTGGAAATAGTTATAGACCAATGTTTAGCTGCGTGCTATGTAGGTGATCTTAAGTGTCCTATGGTTAATTTAAGATGAGAATCATACTTCTAGGCCAACGAGCACTCTGACAACACGAGCATAGCATATTCCAGTGCAACCCGTCCCTGTGACTCCACCAGGGGCGCACTATAAATCTGACATAAACTGGCAAGATAAGGTTGGTTTGTGGAATGAAAGGGACCAGACTGCTACGGTCATCGGTCGGCAAGATAAGGGAGGCGCTTTCTGCGGGCAGTACTGTCCTTGGACGGAATGTGTAGCTACACAGAGCATTGCTGGCACGCATGGCCCGCCATCGGCGGCCTTCCGGGGCTATTTGTATGTCCATGTAGAGCTGCAGTTATTGTCTTTTTCCTTTCTGTGGTTAATGACCGTATATTGCAATTGCTAATATTGCTAACTGATTCTCTATCACTGAATTTTGTTTCATTGTGTTGAAGGCACTTATTGTTCTCTTGTTTCAGCCCTCTTTCAAGAACTATATTGGGCTACAAAGTACTGGTTAAACGTGATTGTTCTGCTGTCAAGATTTTATATTCATTACATTAGTTGTTAAACTATGCCCATGTCTGCACAGGCCACATATCGAGCGCACTCCACCAAAATCCTACGCTATACTGGCTATCTCGAGTAAGGAGAGAGCAGTAATATGGAAATTGAATCTTGAAATTGAAGATGCGAGGATCATATACCCTTTAGCCCACCGAAATTCAGTTTTCCATCATTCAATTCACAAATTCCCCTGTGTATTGGAAATACTCATTCGGTAAGGCTTCAGACTATTGCTTCTCGTCAAATCTGAACAAGTATTTCTCGTTTAGCGACATCTCTGCCGACAGCGCGTCAAACTCCACGCCTCCTTTGGAGACTGGCTGGTCTCCTCTGCAGCCACGGATGACTGACTTGCTGACACTGTACTCCGCTCCCATCAAAGGTGTGACCCACAAGCGTTTTATCTCGGCTACCGGCATCAAAGACAGGCGGTTACATAGGGTCGCCAAAATTAATCTGGCCCCAAAAATGTTTTCGACATGTCGTAACAACGTTGCTTTAACGGCAAAGAGGTAATCAGAAATCAGGACACACTTGGGATTATGTGGACATTATCATCAAGATAGTGCAGCAAGACATGCAACTTGGATTCGAGTTCATCTAGTGTGTGGGGAGGCAACGAAATCTCCTGACCTGAACATCGCCTAAACTCTCCCGTGTTATTTTTGCGTAGAACGCATTCTGCAACGTCAAGTTTTATTTAAATAAGCCCTCCACATTGGAACAGCTACTGCACAGCATTGGAGATGTCTTAGACTCAGTCAGTGCCCGCGCACGTGTCTCACAGTGTGATAAACTGCAGCAACGCTGCCGTTCCTAGTACATTTTCTAACCAGCAGTATCATGGCGATTACCCTACACGTGATTTTAGCGCTTTCAGAGTTGTTTAGACATAAGTCTGGCAAGAGACATGCAAAAACGCAATTCATATGATACAGCAACTAGACTCGCGATACACCGGCTCGTTCTTACCGTATGTTGCATTACGGTTAACACACGGTGCAACTCAGCAGGCCACCGAGTTCATACGGTAAAAGGGAAGTATCTCTACACAATATAATTTGAATGCGAGAAAGAAAATAACAAAAACTGAAGGAGATTTAAAAACAACTTACTGTTAGAGACAGTAACTGTCTTCGTGCCAGAATGAGATTTTCACTCTGCAGCGAAGTGTGAACTGGTGTGAAACTTCCTGGAAGATTAAAACTGTGTGCCGGACCGAGACTCGAACTCTGTACCTTTACCTTTCGCGGGCAAGTGCTCTACCAACTTAGCTACCCAAGCACGACTCTAACCCCGTCCTCACAGCTTTACTTCCGCCAGTACCTCGTCTCCTATCTTCCAAACTTCACAGAAACTCTCCTGCGAACCTAAGGATATTGCGGAGACATGGCTTAGCCACAGCCTAGGGGACGTTTCCAGAATGAGATTTACACTCTGCAGCGGAGTGTGCGCTGATGTGAAACTTGCTGGCCGATTAAAACTTAGTGCCGGACTGAGACTCGAACTCGGGAACTTTGCCTTTCGCGGACAAGTGCTGTACCAACTGAGCTACCCACGCACGACCCTAACCCCGTCCTCACAGCTTTACTTCCGCCAGTACCACGTCTCCTACCTTCCAAACTTCACAGAAGCTCTCCTGCGAACGTTGTAGGGCTAGCACTCCTGAAAGAAAGGATATTTCGGACATGGCTTAGCCACAGCCTAGGGGACGTTTCCAGAATGAGATTTTCTCTCTGCAGCAGAGTGTGCGCTGATGTGAAACTTCGTGGATTTAAAACTCTAGAGCTACAACTCTACTCCACGTACCCACTGTACAGAATCTGGTGGAACGTACATAGTGGGCCAGTAAACTCCCAAATCCTTTCCTTGGCCATACTCTTATCTTTCTGTTCCATACGCGGGTCACGGATGAAATGAAGTGTCGTGTGGCTAGGGCCTCCCGTCGGGTAGACCGTTCGCCTGGTGCAGGTCTTTCGAGTTGACGCCACTTCGGCGACCTGCGCGTCGATGGGGATGAAATGATGATGATTTGGACAACACAACACTCAGTCCCAGAGCGGAGAAAATCTCCGACCCAGCCGGGAATCGAACCCGGGCCCTTAGGATTGACAGTCTGTCACGCTGACCACTCAGCTACCGGGGGGCGGACTGGGTCACCGATGATGCGCGACGAGAAAGATTGTCAGTAGTCCTACATATGCGCCAGAATTTCTCCAATTTTTCCTTCGTGGTTGTAACGCAAGGTTGGAGGGAGCAACCTGTTTGTTGATTGGAACGTAGGCTCTCGGCATCTTGAGAGTCAGGCTCTCGCGTTGACTGAACAAGTCTGCTACGAATCGCACATCTCCTCTTTGAACCTCTTCTATATTTTCCGTTAAACTTAATAAGGGTCCCATAACGAAGACAACAGTTCGTCGAATTGGAGTGTAGTAAGCCATATCTTTCGTCGGTGAATTAGGCTTGCTTATGACTCTCAGTTAATCTGTCTGGCATCTTCTTTCACCATGGCTAGGTTTATGTGTCATTCAGTTTTAAACTGTCATGCACAGATAATACACTAAAGAGCCAAAGAAACTGGCACACCTGCCTAATCGTGTAGGGCCCCAGCGAGTACGCAGAAGTACCGCAACACGACGTGGCATTTGCTCGACTAAAGTCTGAAGTAGTGCTGTTGGGAAATGACACCAAGAATCCTGCACGGTTGTCTGTAAGAGTACGAGGGGTGGAGACCTCTTCTGAACAGCAGAAGAGCAGATATGCTCAATAATGTTCATGTCTAGGGAGTTTGGTGGTCAGCGGAAAACTCGGAAGAGTGTTCCTGGAGCCACGTTGTAGCAATTCTGTACACACGCGGTGTCGCAGTATCCTGCTGGAATTGTCCACGTCCGTTAGAATGCATAATGGGCATGAATGGATGCAGGTGATCAGTAACCTGTCAGAGTCGTATCTAGACGTATCTGGGGCCTCCACCAGTTCGAACAGTCCCCTGCTGACATGCAGGGTCCTTGGATTCATGAGGTTGTCTCCATGCGCCTACACGTCCATCCGCTCGATACAATTTGAAACGAGACTCGCCCGACCAGGCAACATGTTTCCAGCCATCAACAGTCCAATGTCGGTGTTGACTGGCCCAGCTGAGGCGCAAGGCTTTGTATCGTGTAGTCATCAAGGGTACACGAGTGGGCCTTCGGCTCCGAAAGCCCATATCGATGATGTTTCGCTTAACGGCTCGCACGCAGATACTTGTTGATGGCCCAGCATTGAAATCTGCAGCAATTTGCGAAAGAATTACTCTTCCATCAGGCTGAACGATTCTCTTCCGTCGTCGTTGGTTCCGTTCTTGCATGATCTTTTTCCGGCAGCAGCGATGTGCCAGATTTGATTTTTTACTAGATTCCTGATATTGGTATACTCGTGAAATGGTCGTACGGGAAAATTCCCACTGCATCGCTACGTCAGAGATGCTGTGTCGCATCGCTCGTGCGCCTACTAACACCACGTTCAAACTCACTTAAATCTTTATAATTGGCCACTGTAGCAGCAGTAACCGATCTAGCAACTGCGCCAGACACTTGACTTATATAGGCGTTGCTGGCCGCAGCGCCGTATTCTTCCTGTT
This sequence comes from Schistocerca americana, assembly GCF_021461395.2. NCBI lineage: Eukaryota > Metazoa > Arthropoda > Insecta > Orthoptera > Acrididae > Schistocerca > Schistocerca americana. The sequence continues at coordinate 367,384,011 of NC_060126.1, forward strand.
TACATATCTCTGTATTTGAATACGCATGCCTACACCAGTTTCTTTAGCGCTTCATTGTAACTGACGCTTGTGACTGCTTCCAGTGAATCATACAGTAAGGTGACAAAAGTCTTGGGATTTCGATATGCACTTATACAGATGGCGATAGTATGACGTACAAAATGTATTTTTATATAAGGGCAGTACATTGCGAAACTATCATTTGTACTTAGACGCTTCATGTGGAAATGTTTCCGACGTGATTATTGCCGGATGGCGAGAATTAACACACTTTGTACGCTGGATGGTAGCTGGAGCTAGACGCATGACACATTACATTTCGAATCGAATTCGGTCCTTCGAGATCCACAGTGTCAATATTGTGTCGGGAATACCAGATTTCAAGCATTGCCTCTCACCACGGACAACGCAGGGCTTGACGGACTTCACTTAACAACCGAGACCAATGGTGTTCGCGTAGTGTTGTCTGTCCTAGCAGACGATCTACGCTGCGTAAAATAAGCGTAGAAATCAATGTGGGACGTACGACGATCGTATCCGTTAGGAGAGTGCGGCGAAATTTGGCGTTAACTGGATATGACAGCAGACGATCATCGCGAGTGCCTTTTCTAACAGCACGACGTCGCCTACAGCGCCTCTCGTAGGCTCGTGACTGTATCAGTTGCACCCTAGACGACCAGAATACCGCAGCTTGGTCAGGCGAGTCCCGGTTTCAGCTGCTAACAAGGGAACCTCCCCATCGCACCCCCCTCAGATTTAGTTGTAAGTTGGCACAGTGGATAGGCCTTGAAAAACTGAACACAGACCAATCGAGAAAACAGGAAGAAGTTGTGTGGAACTATGAAAAAAATAAGCAAAATATACAAACTGAGTAGTCCATGCGCAAGATATCCTTTGGATAGTGTGAGCTCAGGAGCGCAGTGGTCCCGTGGTTAGCGTGAGCAGCTCCGGAACGAGAGATCCTCGGTTCAAGTTTCCCCTCGAGTGGAAATTCTAATTTTTTATTTTCAGACAATTATCAAAGTTCAGGCACTCACACATAATCAACTTCGCTCTCCAAAATTCCAGGACATGTTCAGATTTGCTTGGGCATATGCAGGATTTAATGGTCTACACACGGAAAAATTTGAAAACGTTAAAACATGTGTTGACAGAGCACACGGAAAACTGTGCGACTGTGAATCTGTTGCATTCATTTGATGCAGTTTATGTGACAAACTGTTATGTTTTCATCACTTTTTCGGGATTGATTATCACATCCACAAGAAACCCTAAATCGGGCAAGGTAAAAGAATCTTTTTACCCATTCGCCAAGTGTACAAGTTAGGTGGGTCGACAACATATTCCTGTCATGTGAAGCACATGCCGTCACCAGTGTCGTATAGAATATATCAGACGTGTTTACCTGTGGAGGAATCGGTTGACCTATGACCTTGCGATCAAATATTTTCGGTTCCCATTGGAGAGGCACGTCCTTTCGTCTACTAATCGCACGGTTTTGCGGTGCGGTCGCAAAACACATACACTAAACTTATTACAGTGAACAGAGACGTCAATGAACGAACGGACAGATCATAACTTTGCGAAAATAAAGAAAGTAAACTTTTCACTCGAGGGAAAACTTGAACCAAGGACCTCTCGTTCCGGATCTGCTCACGCTAACCACGGGACCACGCCGCCCCTGAGCCCACAGTCTCCTTGATGTTGCCTATCCTGCGCATGGACTACTCAGTTTGTATATTTTGCTTATTTTTTTCATAGTTCCACACAGCTTCTTCCTGTTTTCTCGATTGATCTGTGTTCAGTTTTTCAAGGCCTATCCACTGTGACAACTTATAACTAAATCTGATGGGGGTGCGATGGGGAGGTTCCCTTGTAAGAGCCGATGGTAGGGTTCAAGTGTGGCGCAGGGCCGAAGTTGTCAACAACGCGCTGTGCAAGCTGGTGATGGCTCCATAATGGTGTGGGCTGTGTTTACGTGGAACAGGCCGGATCCTCTGGTCCAACTAGACCGATCATGGACTGAAAATAGTTATGTTCGGCTACTTGGACATCATTTGCAGCCTTTCGTGAGTTGATGATCCCAAACATCGGTGTCCTGTCACCGGCCCACAACTGTTCGCGATTAGTTTGAAGACGATTCTTGACAATTCGATCAAATGATCTAGCTATCCTGAACGCCCGACATTAAACCCGTCCAATATTTATGAGACATAATCGAGAGGTCTGTTCGTGCACACAATCTTGCATCGGCAAAACTTGTGCATTTATGGACGGCTATAGAGGCAGAATGGCTCAGTATTTCTGCAGGGAACTTCCAACGATTTGAAGAGTCCCTGCCACGTCTAGTTCCTTCACTACGCCAGGCAAGGAGTTCCGACACGATATTAAGACGTATCTCATTCCCTGCCACTATCGGCATAGTCCATCGTCTTCTCTCTGCACTTTGGGAAATTAGACTTTCACCCTTAGGAGGCATTACCATAACATCTGATGAAGACCCTCTAACCCCGGTAATGACTACATTTCGGGGAGGAAGAGTGTCAAGAAGTTTCTTCAGATGTGCTATATCTAGCAGAAGCCATTCGTTGATGATTAGATCCCACAGAGCTACCAAACTGAGGGGACGAATATTGTTACATGTTACCCGCTGTTACAAATAGCTGCAGACATATTTTGTGGTACTGAGATCGGGTGATTTGGAGACCTAATCGAAGTGCGATAGTTTGCTTGAGGGTTAGACGGTGAAAATATGCGTGCAGCTCTGTGAACACGGCTGTTGCCATCTTGAAAGACGGGACTAATCACAGTATACTCATCAGTAAGATTTAGATTGAAGAGCAACACTTAGTCACCGACAATTTTGACATGTGTTTACAGTAATTTGAATGAGACCGAGATACGGTATGAACAATATCTGCACAACATATTCTACATACTATGGGTGAAACTATACCTCACTATCTTATATGTGGTAGGGATAATACACTGTCTACTCACATTAATGTGACCAACTGTCAAAAGCCTGAATAAACACCTTTTACAGCGCGGGATGCGTAGCAACAGAGGCAATGAGGTTCTGGATGGTAATGACAGGGATGTCTAGGCATGTGGACTGCAGAGCCGTGGTCAGCTGCTATAGGTTTCTCGGCTGACGATCCCTGGCGAGAACAGCCTGATCGAGGTGGTCTCACAGATTCTCGTTTGCGTTTAAATTCGGAGAGTTTGGTGATCAGGAGAGTATGGTAACCTCATTATGGTGCTGCTTAGACTTCGCATGTACATTGGGAGCCGGGTGACACGTTTCATTATCCTACTGGTACATGCTCTCGTGCTGAGGAAAGATTGGATTGTTTTTGGGGGAAGAGACCAAACAGCGAGGCCATCGGTCTCATCGGATTAGGGAAGGTTCAAATGGTTCAAATGGCTCTGAGCACTATGGGACTTAACGTCTAAGGTCATCAGTCCCCTAGAACGTAGAACTAATTAAACCTAACTAACTTAAGGACATCACACACATCCATGCCCGAGGCAGGATTCGAACCTGCGACCGTAGCGGTCACGCGGTTCCAGACTGTAGCGCCTAGAACCGCACGGCCACACAGGCCGGCGGATTAGGGAAGGATGGGGAAGGAAGTCGGCCGTGCCCTTTCAAAGGAACCATCCCAGCATTTGCCTGGAGCTATTTAGGGAAATCACGGAAAACCTAAATTAGGATGGCCAGAAGCGGGATTGAACCGTCGTCATTCCGAATGCGAGTGCTGAGGAAAGACAAACTGCTTGTAGAGGTGGACATGATCCTCAAGGATAAATGGTTATGTTCAACCATTGTGCTCTCCAGAATGACGAGATCACCCAGAAAATTCCACGGAAACATTCCCCAAACCATAACCATCCATCTTACGGTCTGTACCTTTCTGATTTTTTTTGCAAGGTGTTTGCATTCATTCCGATGGGCATGAAAAGTGATTCGTCAGAAAAGACCACCTTTCGCCACTCAGTGGAGCCCAGTTGCGGTATTGGAATGAAATTCCAGCCATTGTCGCTGATGAACAGCAGTCAGCATGGGTGCATGAACCAGGATCCTGCTGTGGAGACCCTTTGGCAGCAACATTCGCTGAACAGTCGTTGAGAAGACCCTGTTGGTACCACCTCGGTTCATCTGAGTAGTCAGTTGTTCAACAGTTTGACGTATGTTCGCCAGTACACATCTCTCCAGTCGTCGTTTACCCGTGTCATCTGTCGTGCACCACAGTTACCTCGGCGCTGATTTTGAATAGCGCATTTTGCCTCGCACGATATACTTTAAAACCACAGCAGCATGCGAACTGTTTACTACCTTAGCCATTTTGGAATTGCTTCCACCCTTGGCCCAAAAGGCAATGAGCATGCCGTTTTGGACGTCAGATATAACGCTCAATTTCCGCAATACGACAACGACTGCACCGTGGAACCTGATAATCAAGGAAGGCAGGATTCGGTTACGATTGTGGACAGGGCCGTAATCAGTTACTATTGGTTGCCTTTTGCAATTACAGACATTTATTTTAAAACGGTAATTCCAGACTCAGCAATAAATGAAGATATCACACGTTATTAACGAAGGAATAAATAACTGTGTAATTAATAGTGCTTTCAGTGAGTTACAATTTACCAAATGAGCATAAAATACGGACACAGCGAATAATGTTTTAAAAACAAGCCAATGTGATCCCAATTAGAATTTTAAGGCATGTAACTACAGTCACGGCTGAAGGCCTTTAATGCCAAGAACGGCAATTATTAAAAAAAGTTTAACACACACACTGTAAAACAGTAATGCAATAGCAAAGGTTAATTTAAAAACACAGGCAACTGATGACCAAACGGGTGAGATAAAATGATGGTAAACTTGGTAGCACAACCATTTAAGCCTGCTGTAACGCCAAGAATGGCAATTATATAAGAAAATTAAAAAAAAAAAAAACCATTCAGTAAAACAGCAAATACAACAGCAAAGGTTAATTTAAAAGAACAAGCTACTGATCACCAAACAGTTGAGACAAAATGATGGTAAACTTGGTAGCACTATCATTTAAGCCTGCTGTAACGTCAAGAATGGCAAGTATATAAAAAAATTAGAAACATGCAATAAAACAGCAAATACAATAATACAGCACAAGGGCCAATCACTGACGGTACACCTGGAATCGACCTCTGAGTAGGTCCGGCAGAAAACACTTTCGCGAGCGTTGAGATAGGCTGCCAAGAGTTTCATTCACTTCATACGATGGTAACTCAGACTATTGCAGTCTAACGGATGACTAATGATAACCTTGCTGAGGCTACCTAAGTCCAATAAACCAAATGCAAAGATGTAAAAATGCGCCAAACCCGGAACCGGCGGTCTGGACTCCGACCGCAGAATATTGTAGTTAGAACTCCCAGAACGAGATAGGAACCACTACCACGAGAGTAGAAAAATCGACAACCAACCTAAAATCAAGAAAGCTGTCAAAACTACACGCCCCACAGGACAGCATCGGCAAGGCGAGGAAACGTTCACTACCATTACATACACTAACGCCAGGGCAGGTAAATGGGGCGTTAGCGGCCTCAAGGCAGGAAAAACACCGCTGGTTGAACTTAACAAATAGTAACAAACTGAACGCCGTAAATAGTAATAAGCAGTCGAGGAAAGCTAATCAGATCCGCCTTCCCGAAGCCCTCCACTCGCCGCTCTTTACCTCAGCAACACTACGAGCAGCAACATTAACCCAAGATCTCACAATGGTGGAGGTTTCTCTACTTGAATCCAAATGCACTCAAAACTTGCAGGATCTGGTTTGCGATGAGGTCGTGCACCCTCGTGACCACAGAACTTCGATCCGGCAGTCCATGCGCACCGCCAACAGTCTCAGCGTGTTCTGGCACTGCACAGACCTCGCTCCTCCTGAGTCCCCGACCGAACTCACCCTGACACGACCTGGAAGAACCATGACGTCGCCACACAGTTACTACATATCGATAACTGCCGCTGCTGCCACTAGCGGACAGGCAATGCTTGCAAAACCAAGTGGCGCCAGTCATGGGCGTACCCAGCGGGGGGCAGGGGGGGGGGGGGGGCGCAGCTGCCCCCCACCCTAGAAGATAATCGCAGTTTTTCACTAGTTTACTGTTTTATTTAATAAGAAATGCTGCATGTATTCTCGGATTGTACAAGTGCATTCTTGTATTTAAAATGTTTATTAAAAGCAGTTTTTCACTAATTTACTGTTTTATTCAATAAGAAGTGCTGTATGTTGTCTCGAGTCCTTGTTTCCTGAGACTAGTACGACCTGCCCCCCCCCCCCCCTCCCCAGTTCAGATCCTGGGTACGCCCTTGACGCCAGTCAACGCGAGAAGAAGACAAGCAACCGCAACCATGTCAACTAAACGATACGGTCCAGCCTTCAACAGAGGACCGAAACCTACAAACAGCACCAACGCGAGCCACAGCACTGCTCACACCGTTTTTTTGCATCCTCCGATACATTATATGCCATCTACTGCAAGTCCTGCCACCTGCTGTCTGTGAGTGGTCATTGCACGTTGACGTCGAACATAGGCGGTGGTCGTATTAATGTGACCGGACCGTGTACCATTAGACATATACACTGATTTTATCCATGTACATTGGATTCTGTGTATTGGTACAACATCTTCAGTCCCCTCTATGACTAGGTAATCACAGTGATTTCGGGAATCGTATATGCTTTCCGTAAAAGGTCCAAAACATATACGTACGCTTAACTGAAGCTTCTTGAAGCCAATGATGTGTACAACGGCAGTACATCAACCCCAGCTCATGTACTGCTACCGTAGAAGATCCGCATTATCTGTGTACGCTAAACTAATGCTTCTCGTTGCCTATGATGCTTACAGTGGGAGTGCATCAACTCAAACTGATGTTCTGTCACTGTTGTTTTGGACCTTCTACGGAGAGTATACAGGGTGAGTCATCTGCCCCTACTGCTGGCTTTATGCAACCAACAATGCCTCCAAAAAACAAACAAGATTTTCATATTCTCCACCTCGCCACCAGCAGACAGTTGGTTCCTACAGAAAAAAATTCGCGGAACATTTTTGCAGGAAATTTCGTGTAGTTAAATTTTACACTGGGATGATTTTCATTAGAGATAGAAGTTTTCGAATTATTCAAGAAAAACGTACAAAATGTGACCTTCAAACACACATTTCTTGAATAACTCTAGAACCGTGGCCTCCAGCGGAAATGTATCCCAGTATAAAATTTAACTACATTAAATTTACGACAAAAAAAAATCCTGCTCAATTTCTCTTTAGGACTAATAGTTTGCACGTAGCGAGTGAGAGAATATGAAAATCTCGTATACGGTTTTAGAAGGCATTGCAGGATGCATAAAACCCAGCGGTAGGGGCAGCTGAATCACCCTGTGTCTCAGTATCAACGTGATCACCCAGAAGAGGGGTTTGAAGATGGCGTGCTGTAACAGCGGAACCGGCTGCCTGTGAATAAAACCAGTAAATACATCTGATGAACTTATCCTTGCTATATACACTACTGGCCATTAAAATTGCTACACCAAGAACCAATGCAGATGATAAACGGGTATTCATTGGACAAATATATTATGATAGAACTGACATGTGATTACATTTTCACGCAATTTGGGTGCATACATCCTGAGAAGCCAGTACCCACCTCTGGCCGTAATAACGGCCTTGACACGTCTGGGCAAAAAGTCGAACAGAGCTTGGATGGCATGTACAGGTACAGCTGCCCATGCAGCTTCAACACGATGCCACAGTTCATGAAGAATAGTGACTAGCGTATTGTGACGAACCAGTTGCTTGGCCATCATTGCCCAGACGTTGGTGAGAGATCTGGAGAATGTGCTAACCAGGGCAGCAGTTGAACATTTTCTGTATCCAGAAAGACCCGTACAGGACCGGTAACATGCGGTCGTGCATTATCCTGCTGAAATGTAGGGTTTCGCAGGGATCGAATGAATGGTAGAGCCACGGCTCGTAGCACATCTGAAATGTAACGTTCACTGTTCAAAGTGCCGTCAATGCGAACAAGAGGCGACATAGACGTGTAACCAATGGCACCCCATACCATCACGCCAGGTGATACGCCAGTATGGCGATGACGAATACACGCTTCTAATGTGCGTTCACCGCGATGTCGCCAAACACGGATGACACCATCATAATGCTGTAAGCAGAACCCGGATTCATCCGAAAAAATGACGTTTTGCCATTCATGCACCCAGGTTCGTCGATGAGTACACCATCGCAGGTGCTCCTTTCTGTGATGCAGCGTCAACGGTAACCGCAGCCATGGTCTCCGAGCTGATAGTCCATGCTGCTGCAAACGTCGTCGAACTGTTCGTGCAGATGGTTGTTGCTAGCAACGTCCCCATTTGTTGACTCAGGAATCAAGACGTGGCTGCACGATCCGTTACAGCCATGCGGATAAGATGCCTGTCATCTCGACTGCTAGTGATACGAGGCCGTTAGGATCCAGCACGGCGTTCCGTATTACCCTCCTGAACCCACCGATTCCATATTCTGCTAACAGTCATTGGATCTCGACCAACGGAAACAGCAATGTCGCGATATGATAAACCGCAATCGCGATAGGCTACAATCCGACCTTTATCAAAGTGGGAAACGTGATGGTACGCATTTCTCCTCCTTACACGAGGCATCACAACAACGTTTCACCAGGCAACGCCGGTCAACTGCTGTTTGTGTATGAGAAATCGATTGGAAACTTTCCTCATGTCAGCATGTTGTAGGTGTCGCCACCGGCGCCAGCTCTGTGTGAATGCTCTGAAAAGCTAATCATTTGCCTATCACAACATCTTCTTCCTGTCGATTAAATTTCGCGTTTGTAGCACGTCATCTTCGTGGTGTAGCTATTTTAATGGCCAGTAGTGTATAAGATACAATAACAGCCTTTGTCCCAATATCCCAATATCTACCAGAAGATGGATCTATGGAAGGATGGAGGGATAGCTCGTCATCCTGTTGGCAGTGCACTTTAGTGAGTAGCACATCCATAGACGTTCCCCAGAGTGATCCATCAAAATAGCTGCTTGATGGGTGTTAACAGCTGCACGATGCAAACGTCGGAATTGGATGTTGGGGTACACATTGGTCACTCGTCTTATTCCACAGTAATCTAATTTAGTTCCCTCCCTCCCCGTCTCCATTTGCAGTAACCACATGTAGGTGAGAGGTTGCAGTTCCCGTTTGTCAAGAAAGAAACTCATTGACTTTTAGAGTAACGACGCTATTTCTCTGTTCTGCGAGACAGTTGCTGTTGTCAACCGATCAACAAGGAAAGAATGTTAACTGGTTTACATTCCGGAGGTGTGCCAAAGGAAGTAAAATTCTCCTCTCGATGGCGACGACAGCTTCAAGGGCAGAGGAAAGGTCAACTTTTTCCAGTAGTACTTCGTTACATTATGGATGATGGAAGCTTGCTAGCGTTGCTCCGCGATATGGCGGCTGCATCGAAATTATGTCTTCACGTCACACACGCATCTGAACACGTCGCAGATCACTCTTCTTTGTGCGTGTTTAATGGAAACTGTGAAATATGGGCTATAATTCACCATCTTCAAATATAATCAACACTGCTTATAGTACGAGCTTCCAAAATGTCTGAAACAAAAAGCGAACTGAGGGATGAATACGACATAGAGAAAAGGCAACCGAATGTCCAGTATAAAGCGTAAATAGTCTTTAACCGACAGTCTCTGTATTTATCGTCGTGGATTTCTCCTCCCCCTCATGAAATTATCCGAAAAACATTGCCGCCGCAGTGGCTGAAAGGATCTAGGCGTTACAGTCTGGAACCGCACGACCGCTACAGTTGCAGGTTCGAATCCTGCCCCGGGCATGTATGTGTGTGATGTCCTTAGTTAGGTTTAAGTAGTTCCAAGTTATATCTACATCTACATCTACATTGATACTCCGCAAGCCACCCAACGGTGTGTGGCGGAGGGCACTTTACGTGCCACTGTCATTACCTCCCTTTCCTGTTCCAGTCGCGTATGGTTCGCGGGAAGAACGACTGTCTGAAAGCCTCCGTGCGCGCTCTAATCTCTCTAATTTTACATTCGTGATCTCCTCGGGAGGTATAAGTAGGGGGAAGCAATATATTCGATACCTCATCCAGAAACGCACCCTCTCGAAACCTGGCGAGCAAGCTACACCGCGATGCAGAGCGCCTCTCTTGCAGAGTCTGCCACTTGAGTTTATTAAACATCTCCGTAACGCTATCACGGTTACCAACTAACCCTGTGACGAAACGCGCCGCTCTTCTTTGGATCTTCTCTATCTCCTCCATCAACCCGACCTGGTACGGATCCCACACTGATGAGCAATACTCAAGTATAGGTCGAACGAGTGTTTTGTAAGCCACCTCCTTTGTTGATGGACTACATTTTCTAAGCACTCTCCCAATGAATCTCAACCTGGTACCCGCCTTACCAACAATTAATTTTATATGATCATTCCACTTCAAATCGTTCCGTACGCATACTCCCAGATATTTTACAGAAGTAACTGCTACCAGTGTTTGTTCCGCTATCATATAATCATACAATAAAGGATCCTTCTTTCTATGTATTCGCAATACATTACATTTGTCTATGTTAAGGGTCAGTTGCCACTCCCTGCACCAAGTGCCTATCCGCTGCAGATCTTCCTGTATTTCGCTACAATTTTCTAATGCAGCAACTTCTCTGTATACTACAGCATCATCCGCGAAAAGCCGCATGGAACTTCCGACACTATCTACTAGGTCATTTATATATATTGTGAAAAGCAATGGTCCCATAACACTCCCCTGTGGCACGCCGGAGGTTACTTTAACGTCTGTAGACGTCTCTCCATTGATAACAACATGCTGTGTTCTGTTTGCTAAAAACTCTTCAATCCAGCCACACAGCTGGTCTGATGTTCCGTAGGCTCTTACTTTGTTTATCAGGCGACAGTGCGGAACTGTATCGAACGCCTTCCGGAAGTCAAGAAAAATAGCATCTACCTGGGAGCCTGTATCTAATATTTTCTGGGTCTCATGAACAAATAAGGCGAGTTGGGTCTCACACGATCGCTGTTTCCGGAATCCATGTTGATTCCTACATAGTAGATTCTGGGTTTCCAGAAATGACATGATACGCGAGCAAAAAACATGTTCTAAAATTCTACAAGAGATCGACGTAAGAGATATAGGTCTATAGTTTTGCGCATCTGCTCGACGACCCTTCTTGAAGACTGGGACTATCTGTGCTCTTTTCCAATCATTTGGAACCCTCCGTTCCTCTAGAGACTTGCGGTACACGGCTGTAAGAAGGGGGGCAAGTTCTTTCGCGTACTCCGTGTAGAATCGAATTGGTATCCCGTCAGGTCCAGTGGACTTTCCTCTATTGAGTGATTCCAGTTGCTTTTCTATTCCTTGGACACTTATTTCGATGTCAGCCATTTTTTCGTTTGTGCGAGGATTTAGAGAAGGAACTGCAGTGCGGTCTTCCTCTGTGAAACAGCTTTGGAAAAAGGTGTTTAGTATTTCAGCTTTACGCGTGTCATCCTCCGTTTCAATGCCATCATCATCCCGGAGTGTCTGGATATGCTGTTTCGAGCCACTTACTGATTTAACGTAAGACCAGAACTTCCTAGGATTTTCTGTCAAGTCGGTACATAGAATTTTACTTTCGAATTCAATGAACGCTTCACGCATAGACCTCCTTACGCTAACTTTGACATCGTTTAGCTTCTGTTTGTCTGAGAGGTTTTGGCTGCGTTTAAACTTGGAGTGGAGCTCTCTTTGCTTTCGCAGTAGTTTCCTAACTTTGTTGTTGTACCACGGTGGGTTTTTCCCGTCCCTCACAGTTTTACTCGGCACGTACCTGTCTAAAACGCATTTTACGATTGCCTTGAACTTTTTCCATAAACACTCAACATTGTCTGTGTCGGAACAGAAATTTTCGTTTTGATCTGTTAGGTAGTCTGAAATCTGCCTTCTATTACTCTTGCTAAACAGATAAACCTTCCTCCCTTTTTTTATATTCCTATTAACTTCCATATTCAGGGATGCTGCAACGGCCTTATGATCACTGATTCCCTGTTCTGTACATACAGAGTCGAAAAGTTCGGGTCTGTTTGTTATCAGTAGGTCCAAGATGTTATCTCCACGAGTCGGTTCTCTGTTTAATTGCTCGAGGTAATTTTCGGATAGTGCACTCAGTATAATGTCACTCGATGCTCTGTCCCTACCACCCGTCCTAAACATCTGAGTGTCCCAGTCTATATCTGGTAAATTGAAATCTCCACCTAAGACTATAACATGCTGAGAAGATTTATGTGAAATGTATTCCAAATTTTCTCTCAGTTGTTCTGCCACTAATGCTGCTGAGTCGGGAGGTCGGTAAAAGGAGCCAATTATTAACCTAGTTCGGTTGTTTAGTGTAACCTCCACCCATAATAATTCACAGGAACTATTCACTTCTACTTCACTACAGGATAAACTACTACTAACAGCGACGAACACTCCACCACCGGTTGCATGCAATCTATCCTTTCTAAACACCGTCTGTACCTTTGTAAAAATTTCGGCAGAATTTATCTCTGGCTTAAGCCAGATTTCTGTACCTATAACGATTTCAGCTTCGGTGCTTTCTATCAGCGCTTGAAGTTCCGGTAATTTACCAACGCAGCTTCGACAGTTGACAATTACAATACCGATTGCTGCTTGGTCCCCGCATGTCCTGACTTTGCCCCGCACCCGTTGAGGCTGTTGCCCTTTCTGTACTTGCCCAAGGCCATCTAACCTAAAAAACCGCCCAGCCCACGCCACACAACCCCTGCTACCCGTGTAGCCGCTTGTTGCGTGTAGTGGACTCCTGACCTATCCAGCGGAACCCGAAACCCCACCACCCTATGGCGCAAGTCGAGGAATCTGCAGCCCACACGGTCGCAGAACCGTCTCAGCCTCTGATTCAGACCCTCCACTCGGCTCTGTACCAAAGGTCCGCAGTCAGTCCTGTCGACGATGCTGCAGATGGTGAGCTCTGCTTTCATCCCGCTAGCGAGACTGGCAGTCTTCACCAAATCAGATAGCCGCCGGAAGCCAGAGAGGATTTCCTCCGATCCATAGCGACACACATCATTGGTGCCGACATGAGCGACCACCTGCAGATGGGTGCACCCTGTACCCTTCATGGCATCCGGAAGGACCCTTTCCACATCTGGAATGACTCCCCCCGGTATGCACACGGAGTGCACATTGGTTTTCTTCCCCTCTCTTGCTGCCATTTCCCTAAGGGGCCCCATTACGCGCCTGACGTTGGAGCTCCCAACTACCAGTAAGCCCACCCTCTGCGACTGCCCGGATCTTGCAGACTGAGGGGCAACCTCTGGAACAGGACAAGCAGCCATGTCAGGCCGAAGATCAGTATCAGCCTGAGACAGAGCTTGAAACCGGTTCGTCAGACAAACTGGAGAGGCTTTCCGTTCAGCCCTCCGGAATGTCTTTCGCCCCCTGCCACACCTTGAAACGACCTCCCACTCTACCACAGGTGAGGGATCAGCCTCAATGCGGGCAGTATCCCGGGCAACCACAGTCGTAGTCCGATCAGGGGATGCGTGGGACGAGCTGGCCGTCCCCGACAAACCCCCATCCGGACCCCCACAGTGATGCCCATTGGCAACAGCCTCAAGCTGTGTGACCAAAGCCAACACTGCCTGAAGCTGGGAGCGAAGGGATGCCAACTCAGCCTGCATCCGAACACAGCAGTTGCAGTCCCTATCCATGCTAAAAACTATTTTGCAAAGAACGTCTGAACTAATCTACAGAGAGTGCAAACAAATCGACAAAATTTAAACGGTTATTAAAATACAAGATTGCCTAGTAAATGCAGTAATGCTGCTACTTGCGCACTGCTGACACTGCTCGGCGGCGGAAGGAGACTAAGGGAAATTACACTATTCAGGTACTAAAACACGATGCTACACTCTCAAATACTATAATACGCCCGAAATTTATGAATTAAACAATGCAAGTACCAAAAACACGCAAAGAAATTAAGAATTAAATTATGTAACAAATGAGTGAGCTAGGAGTATACGACTTGCTGCTGCAGCTGCTTATCCAACGGCGGCAGGGAGCACACTGACTGCGACCAACCGACACTGGCCGTTCAAAACAAAACAGTAGACAAACGACTACGCGAATTTACACTATTCAGGTACTAAAACGCGATGCTACAACTCTCAAATACTATAATACGCCCGAAATTTATGAATTAAACAATGCAAGTACCAAAAACACGCAAAGAAATTAAGAATTAAACTATGTAACAAATGAGTGAGCTAGGAGTATACGACTTGCTGCTGCAGCTGCTTATCCAACGGCGGCAGGGAGCACACTGACTGCGACCAACCGACACTGGCCGTTCAAAACAAAACAGTAGACAAACGACTACGCGAATTTACACTATTCAGGTACTAAAACGCGATGCTACAACTCTCAAATACTATAATACGCCCGAAATTTATGAATTAAACAATGCAAGTACCAAAAACACGCAAAGAAATTAAGAATTAAACTATGTAACAAATGAGTGAGCTAGGAGTATACGACTTGCTGCTGCAGCTGCTTATCTAACGGCGGCAGGGAGCACACTGACTGCGACCAACCGACACTGGCCGTTCAAAACAAAACAGTAGACAAACGACTACGCGAATTTACACTATTCAGGTACTAAAACGCGATGCTACAACTCTCAAATACTATAATACGCCCGAAATTTATGAATTAAACAATGCAAGTACCAAAAACACGCAAAGAAATTACGAATTAAACTATGTAACAAATGAGTGAGCTAGGAGTATACGACTTGCTGCTGCAGCTGCTTATCCAACGGCGGCAGGGAGCACACTGGCTGCGACCAACCGACACTGGCCGTTCAAAACAAAACAGTAGACAAACGACTACGCGAATTTACACTATTCAGGTACTAAAACGCGATGCTACAACTCTCAAATACTATAATACGCCCGAAATTTATGAATTAAACAATGCAAGTACCAAAAACACGCAAAGAAATTAAGAATTAAACTATGTAACAAATGAGTGAGCTAGGAGTATACGACTTGCTGCTGCAGCTGCTTATCCAACGGCGGCAGGGAGCACACTGGGACTGATGACCTCAGATGTTAAATCCCATAGTGCTCAGAGCCATTTGAACCATTTGAACCGAAAAACATTAAAGATAATTGTTCAAAATGACTTCTGCCGACTTTCTTACCCCAGTTTTCCTGTGACAGCAGCGTTAAACTACTGTACGAGGTGCATTCAAGTTCTAAGGCCTCCGATTTTTTTTCTCCGGACTGGAAAGAGATAGAAACATGCGCATTCTTTTAAAATGAGGCCGCGTTCGTTGTCAATACGTCCCAGAGATGGCAGCACCGTACGGCACATGGAATTTTACCGCCAGCGGCAAGAATGAGAACAGTTTTAAATACTTAAAATGGCGACGTTTTCCTTACTTGAACAGCGTGCAATCATTCATTTTCTGAATTTGTGTGGTGTGAAACCAATTGAAATTCATCGACAGTTGAAGGAGACATGTGGTGATGGAGTTATGGATGTGTCGAAAGTGCGTTCGTGGGTGCGACAGTTTAATGTAGGCAGAACATCGTGTGACAACAAACCGAAACAACCTCAGGCTCGCACAAGCCGGTCTGACGACATGATCGAGAAAGTGGAGAGAATTGTTTTGGGGGATCACCGAATGACTGTTGAACAGATCGCCTCCAGAGTTGGCATTTCTGTGGGTTCTGTGCACACAATCCTGCATGACGACCTGAAAATGCGAAAAGTGTCATCCAGGTGGGTGCCACGAATGCTGACGGACGACCACATGGCTGCCCGTGTGGCATGTTGCCAAGCAATGTTGACGCGCAACGACAGCATGAATGGGACTTTCTTATCGTCGGTTGTGACAATGGATGAGACGTGGATGCCATTTTTCAATCCAGGAACAAAGCGCCAGTCAGCTCAATGGAAGCACACAGATTCACCGCCACCAAAAAAATTTTGGGTAACCGCCAGTGCTGAAAAAATGATGGTGTCCATGTTCTGGGACAGCGAGGGCGTAATCCTTACCCATTGCGTTCCAGAGGGCACTATGGTAAAAGGTGCATCCTACGAAAATGTTTTGAAGAACAAATTCCTTCCTGCACTGCAACAAAAACGTCCGGGAAGGGCTGCGCGTGTGCTGTTTCACCAAGACAACGCACCTGCACATCGAGCTAACGTTACGCAACAGTTTCTTCGTGATAACAACTTTGAAGTGATTCCTCATGCTCCCTACTCACCTGACCTGGCTCCTAGTGACTTTTGGCTTTTTCCAACAATGAAAGACACACTCCGTGGCCGCACATTCACCAGCCGTGCTGCTATTGCCTCAGCGATTTTCCAGTGGACAAAACAGACTCCTAAAGAAGCCTTCGCCGCTGCCATGGAATCATGGCGTCAGCGTCGTGAAAAATGTGTACGTCTGCAGGGCGATTACGTCGAGAAGTAACGCCAGTTTCATCGATTTCGGGTGAGTAGTTAATTAGAAAAAAAATCGGAGGCCTTAGAACTTGAATGCACCTCGTACTCCAGCGCATTAGTGGTGATAATACTCGCAAATATTTACTGTCTTTCAAATGGCTATTTATTTTAAAATTTCCATTACATAGTCGATAAACGTAAGGTGGAAGATGCTGTTTGAAGGAAAATCCCAACAGCTTATGCAACTGCGAGGAAGTGCGGTTTGTAAGCCTCCCCTCCTGCGGTATTTCGATGGTTTTTAGCTATCGCAAACGTAATTAAGGCAGGCGGATGTAATTTAGTTGCACGTGAAGAACTCACGTAAAGGTTAACAAGTGAAGGTTAAGAAGTGTAATCGTTTGCCTAGTACCCTACCCTATGTCTCGTTTCCGATTTTGATACAGCTTGATCAAATTGCATTTCCACAAGTGTTAGAATTTACACGATTCACATTCAATAACTGTATCGACCGACGCTTGTAGTTAAAGTCACTTTTTATCAGACAACAGTTTCAGCCTAATAATTATTCAGTCAGCACGTGAACCCTATAGTGCCATTTGCAGTACTATTTAAATCAGGTCACTGCCATCCTGGACATCCGCCCATGAAAAGTATTTCTGTTTAGAATTCAGTGGCCGTCAAATTCCGACCCAATTACCGGCCAAATTATTCCTGTGGCCCGTGATTCTCAGAAGAATCTTCAGTAACAAATAACGCACGAATCCAAAAACTTCAACTCAAGTTAAAGGCTTCTTCAGCTTTTCCTGCTCAGCTACAAAACAAAAACACTGCGGAGACAATGATATTATAACACAATGAGGTGACAGAAGTCATGGAATAACGATACGCACAAATACCAGATGAAGGTGGTATCCCGTGCATAAGGTATAAAAGGGCAGTGCATTGGCGGAGCTGTCATTTGTACTCAGGTTATTCATGTGAAAAGGTTTCGGACGTTATCATGCCACGTGACGGGAATTAGAAGACCTTGAACGCGGAATGGTAGTTGGAGCTAGAGGCATGGGACATTCTGTTTCGGAAATCGTTAACGGATTCAGTATTCCGAGATCCACAATGTCAAGGGTGTGCCGAGAATACCAAATTTCAGGCATTGCCTCTCACCACTGACTACGCAGTAACCAACAGCCTTCATTTAACTACTGAGAGCAACGGCGTTTGCGTTAAGTTATCAGTACTAACAGACAAACAGCACAGCGTGAAGTAACCTCGGAAATCAATGTGGAGCGTACGACGAACATATACGTCAGGACAGTGCGTCGAAATTTGGCGTTAATGGGATATGGCAGCAGACGACACGGAAGTGCCTTTGCTAATAGAGCGGTATCGTCTGGGCTCGTGACTATCGATTGGACCCCATATGACTGGAAAACGGTGGCCTGGTCAGATGAGTCCCGATTTGAGTTGGTAAGAGCTGATGGTAGGGTTCCAGTGTGGATCAGAAGCCATGGAGCCATGGACCGAAGTTGTCAACAAGACATTGTGCAATCCGGTGCTGGCTCCATATTGGTGTTGGCTGCGTTTACATGGAATGGACAGCGTCCTCTGATCCAACTGAGCCGATCATTGACTGGTGACCATTTGCAGCCATTCCCAGACAACGACGGAATTTTTATGGACGACAATGGGCCATGTAATTGGACCTCAAATGTCCGCGATTATTTTGAAGAGCATTCAGGACAACTGAAGCGAAAGATCTGGTCACGCACGTAATATTCATGGGACCTAATCGAGAGGTTAGTTCGAGCACAAAATTCTGCACCGGCAGTATTTTCGCAGTTATGGACAGCTATAGAGGCAGCATGGCTCAGTACTTCTGCAGGGAACTTCCAACGAGTTGTTGAGTCTACACCACATCGAGTAGTTGCACAACGCCGTACAAAAGAAGGTCCGACACGGTGTTAGGAGGTATCCCATGACTTGTCTAAATGGTTCAAATGGCTCTGAGCACTATGGGACTCAACTGCTGTGGTCATAAGTCCCCTAGAACTTAGAACTACTTAAACCTAACTAACCTAAGGACATCACACACTTCCATGCCCGAGGCAGGATTCGAACCTGCGACCGTAGCGGTCGTGCGGTTCCAGACTGTAGCGCCTTTAACCGCTCGGCCACTCCAGCCGGCATGACTTGTCTCCTCTGAAACTTGGAACTTGATGGAATTAAGGAAAACGTGGAAGGGAGTGATGGATGGAGGTAAAAGATCATTTATTTCCCGTGAATTGGAGAGCGGGGAATTCATGGGATATGCGAGCATTAGGCTAGCTGGGGTGGCCTGGGATGCTTGGCTGGCTCTGAGCACTATGTGACTTAACTTCTAAGGTCATCAGTCGCCTAGAACTTAGAACTACTTAAACCTAACTAACCTAAGGACATCACACACATCCATGCCCAAGGCAGGATTCGAACCTGCGACCGCAGCGGTCACGCGGTTCCAGACTGAACTGGGATGCTTCATGCCGCGCGGAGTTAAACGCTAAGCTTAACCAGGGCAAGTTGGTATCCCACTTCTTGGGCGATTTATGGTGATAAATAATAGACGCTGACTTCAAGTTGCGGTTAATCCTTTCGGCAAAGGAAGCCTGAGGATAATAAGGTCTAGTTCAAATGGTTCAAATGGCTCTGAGCACTATGGGACTTAACTTCTGAGGTCATCAGTCCCCTACAACTTAGATCTACTTAAACCTAACTAACCTAAGGACATCACACACACCCATGCCCGAGGCAGGATTCGAACCTGCGACCATAGCGGTCGCGCGGTTCTGGACTGTAGCGCCTAGGTAAGGTGGGGTGGTAACATGTTTTATCCCATTGTCAAAACAGAATTGTCTAAACGACCTTGCCAGAAAGCCAAGAGCGTTATCCATAACCAACGCCCGCGGTGACCCGAACCACCTAAATATATTAGAAAGATGAGAGATTGTGATAAGAGCGGTCACACTTCGGCAAGCAAACGAACCTGGAGAAGGCACCCACCACTACGAGAATATACGAACTGGCTTTTTTCGTCCGGGGAGGCGGGCCCACATAAACAAACATTTTCTTCAACGGACGCTCTTCCCGTTACGACTGCAGCAATCCCTTCGCCATGGATTTAATTGGCTTTCCCTTCTTACAATCTCGGCATTTTTTGAGTAAACCTCTAATGTCTTTATAAAGTTCCGGCCAGGTCAGCTGCTCCTTGACCTTCTCTATGGTTTTGTAAAGACCTAAATACCCTTCTACTGAAGTGTCGCGGAAGTACCAGAAGACCGGAATAACTAAGGTTCGTGAGAGACAAATTCTACCTTCCCCATACCTACCCCTGCGGTTACACAGAATGCCGTTCTTCAGAAAAGAGTCACTGGAATCCTGTACATCTAGTATTTGCTTCCTGAGCCCCCCCTCCCCCTCTCCCCAACAATGGGCCTTGTTCTTCTTCAGTTTTCAAATTATTAAACAGTTGGCGTACCCTCGGTAAGGATCGTACATACTAGGTGACTGTCCGGCATTTCCTCATCAAGTTTGTGCTGTTGGAACGTCCTGCTAAGGGCGTCAGCAACCTGATCAACAGATCCCTTAACGTGCCTAATCTTAAAATGGAAAGCCGAAATGCGGACCGGCCATCTCGCGATACGCCCTGGCTTCCTAGGACGAGTTAGAACTCAAATAAGGGCTTGATTATCCATCTCTAGGTCAAATTCACGGTGTTCAAGATAGAACCGAAATTTTTCCGGGGCAAATAACACAGCTAACGCTTCGCACTCATACCAAGTAATTGAGCTCAGGACCCTCCAGACGCCGGGAAGCAAATTCTAACGGACTCCTCATACCTTGAACTTACTGTAAAAGAACTGCCGCCACATCAGTATTACAAGCATCAGTCTGCACCACACATCTTTTCTTAAAGTCAGGTACGACTAAAACCGGTGGGTTGGCAATCGCACTTTTAATTCCTTCAAAGACTGCCTGCTACTTTCACCCCAAACGAATTTCTCGTTATTTGTGCGTAACAAATTTAACGGAGCTGCAAGTTGAGCAAAGTTTGGGACAAATCTGCGGAAATAATTAGCCATCGCTGCAACTCGGGCAACCTCCCTCTTATTTCGTGGTTGCGGAAAATTCCTCAACACCTTAGTGCGTTCCTGATCAATGCTAATTCCGTCCCCGGACACCTGGCACTTAGCCAAGGTTATCTTTGAGGGTTTCACCATCAGTTCCGCATCCCTGACCCTGGATAGTACCTTCCGGAAACGCTTACTTTCCACGTTAGAGCTCATTTTATTACTTCTCTTCAAATCACATTAATCATGGAATGGAAACACACAGCAACAGAACGTACCAGCGTGACTTCAAACGCTTTGTTACAGGAAATGTTCAAAACGTCCTCCGTTAGCGAGGATACATGCATTCACCCTCCGTCGCATGGAATCCCTGATGCGCTGATGCAGCCCTGGATAATGGCGTATTGTATCACAGCCGTCCACAATACGAGCACGAAGAGTCTCTACATTTGGTACCGGGGTTGCGTAGACAAGAGCTTTCAAATGCCCCCATAAATGAAAGTCAAGAGGGTTGAGGTCAGGAGTGCGTGGAGGCCATGGAATTGGTCCGCCTCTACCAATCCATCGGTCACCGAATCTGTTGTTAAGAAGCGTACGAACACTTCGACTGAAATGTGCAGGAGCTCCATCGTGCATGAACCACATGTTGTGTCGTACTTGTAAAGGCACATGTTCTAGCAGCACAGGTAGAGTATCCCGTGTGAAATCGTGATAACGTGCTCCATTGAGCGTAGGTGGAAGAACATGGGGCCCAATCAAGACATCACCAACAATGCCTGCCCAAACGTTCACAGAAATCTGTGTTGATGACGTGATTGCACAATTGCGTGCGCATTCTCGTCAGCCCACACATGTTGATTGTGAAAATTTAGAATTTGATCACGTTGGAATGAAGCCTCATCCGTAAAGAGAACATTTGCACGGAAATGAGGATTGACACATTGTTGGATGTACCATTCGCAGAAGTGTACCCGTGGAGGCCAATCAGCTGCTGATAGTGCCTGCACACGCTGTACATGGTACGGAGACAACTGGTTCTCTCCATACAGTGACCTGGTCAACGTTACCTTGTACAGCAGCAACTTCTCTGACGCTGACATTAGGGTGATCGTCAACTGCACGAAGAATTGCCTCGTCCATTGCAGGTGTCCTAGTCGTTCTAGGTCTTCCCCAGTCGCGAGTCATAGGCTGGAATGTTCCGTGCTCCCTAAGACGCCGATCAATTGCTTCGAACGTCTTCCTGTCGGGACACCTTCGTTCTGGAAATCTGTCTCGATAGAAACGTACCGCGCCACGGCTATTGCCCCGTGCTAATCCATACATCAAATGGGCATCTGCCAACTCCGCATTTGTAAACATTGCACTGACTGCAAAACCACGTTCGTGATGAACACTAACCTGTTGATGCTACGTACTGATGTGCTCGATACTAGTACTGTAGAGCAATGAGTCGCATGTCAACACAAGCACCGAAGTCAACATTACCTTCCTTCAATTTGGCCAACTGGCGGTGAATCGAGGAAGTACAGTACAAACTGACGAAACTAAAATGAGCTCTAACATGGAAATTAAGCGTTTCCGGACACATGTCCACATAACATCTTTTCTTTATTTGTGTGTGAGGAATGTTTCCTGAAAGTTTGGCCGTACCTTTTTGTAACACCCTGTATATATCGGCAAGCAAAGACCTTCTAAGGACACAACCCGTAGATACGAATTCTTCCTCGTATGGGGTCGCAAGATGGATAGTCGATACTACAACTGAGTCAGTTGCGCCAGACAGAACAGCCTATTAACTCAATGACGCCGGCTCAACCTCAGTGCATGTGCTTAATTTTAATTGACGTCGGTGAATTTGGCAGTGAGCTACGTAAAGTTGGCCGCATACTTACGTGCGTGCCACCTCTCTGCCGCTTAATTCACTTCTTGTAATTCTCAATTCTAGACGTCATCTTATCGATGTGTGTTGGAGACTATTGTTTCTGAGTGTTTCACATTTTTAAAAACAGTACTGTAATACAACCTTTGGTAGCAAAAGAATACGTATCACTCATGTGTTCAGGCATCCAAACTCAGCCATAGCGACAAACATTTCAAACAATTAGCCATTCCTCGAGATATACACTTTCAGATATATTTCTAGGACTTCTTTGGTTGTCACGCGATTCACAGGCCTGTTATGCAGTCATAATAGATGTGAACTTTACAGAAGTGTGCCGAGACAGTGCCGTCACTTTTTTCTCCCTTCCTTCCTGATACAGCCCTTACGGAATTGCAGACTCTCTGAGAATTTCGACGCCTATTCCCCGAATAGCATACACAAGGCAGCAGAACATGTGCCCTTCATGCCTCCCCAATTTCCATAAGGACACCCTCTGTCTTTTCTGCACAATGGCATCACAACAGTACTTTATCTTTCTCTGTACTGTGCCTTGCTCAATATGTAATCTAAAACACAAAAAAGACGCACCACGAAGGAATTATCCGAACGGGACCGCAATTGGTAGATGTGATGTACACTTACAGACAAACAAATGATTAAAATTGGATGATTTATTCGAGATAAAGAGCTTCACAAACTGAGCAGTTTAATAATGCGCTGGTCCACTTCTGGCCCTTATGCAAACATTTATTAGGCTTGACATTGATTGATAGAACAGTTGGATGTCCTCCTGAGGCATTTCGTGACGCATTCTGTCCAATTGGCGTAATACAAGGGTTGTCCAGAAAGTAAGTTCCGATCAGTCGCGAAATGAACACCACAGTGAAACCTCGATGAAGCTTTGCACAGATGTGTTGGGTAGTGTGTCTAGCATAACCGTCGATCGCATCAATGCGTTCTTTTCAGTTGTGAGCGCACTGTGAGCGAGTAAAGGTGCCTAGAACAATGATGTCTCTCGCCAAGTAGGAGGGCCCACTGACAGGCTTCGCCTTAATGAATGCAGCCCACCTAACATAACTGCCAAGTACTTCCTTCTTCATGGTAATTCTCAGCCGCACTCTGCAGGGGCAGTGGAGTCGTTCCGTAAGCCTTTTCGATGGGAAGTGTTCGATCACACACAAACAGCCCTAATTGGCTCGTCCTGAGTATCATCGCTGTTCACATGAAATGCTTTATACGAAGACACCACTTGGTTGCAGGCTACGAGCTATAGACGAGCGTAGGGAATTATCAGAAAGGACAGGCCTTGTATGACGCTGGTGTTGGAAATTTGGTATAACGCTCCTTCAAATGGTTCAAATGGCTCTGAGCACTATGGGACTTGACATCTGAGGTCATCAGTCCCCTAGAACTTAGAACTACTTAAACCTAACTAACCTAAGGACAACACACACATTCATGCCCGAGGCAGGATTCGAACTGCGACCGTCGCGGTCGCGCGGTTCCAGACTGAAGCCCCTAGAACCGCTCGGCCACACCGACCGGCTATAACGCTCTGACAAATGTCTAAGTCAGAGCGGCGACTATGTAGAGAAGTATCTGGCAAGTGCAGTTAACTCTTGCAAATAAAATTTTCTGATTTTCACTGTGGTTTCCATTTAGCGACCGATCGGAACTTAGTTTCTGGACAACCCTTGTGTACCATCAAAATCCCGAGCTGGCTGGAGGGCTCTGTCGTTAATGCTCCAAACATTCTCAGCTGGGGACCTTGCTGGCCAAGAAACGGTTTGGCAAGCATGAAGACGATCATAAAAGCTGTGCGTGGGCGGGCATTATCTTCCTGAAATGTAAGCCCAGGATGGCTTGCCATGAAGGACAATAAAACGTGGCCTAGAAATCATCGAATTACCTTTGTGCTCTAAGGCTGCCGCAATCAAAGGACTTCTGCTACGAAAAAATGTTGCACCCCAGGAACTGAATCTTGGTTGTCAGGCCCTATGGGTGGCGACAGGCAGGCTGGTATCCCACCGCTGTACAGGGCATCTCCCGTATTCATCTTCGCTGGTCATCGGGGTTCAGTTCGAAGCAGGACTCAATCACTGAAGACCATTCTACTCCAGTCAGTGAGATTCCGGAGCGAAGTTGTGTCTGGAGACGCCTCGGACTGTGGTGGGGTATCAACCTGTCTGTCGCCCGTCCTAAGGCCTGACATCTACAGGGTGTTACAAAAAGGTACAGCCAAACTTTCAGGAAGAATTCCTCACACACAAATAAAGAAAATATGTTATGTGGAGATGCGTTCGGAAACGCTTACTTTCCATGTTAGAGCTCATTTTATTACTTCTCTTCAAATCACATTAATCATGGAATGGAAACACACAGCAACAGAACGTACCAGCGTGACTTCAAACACTTTGTTACGGGAAGTGTTCAAAATGTCCTACGTTAGCGAGGATACATGCATCCACCCTCCGTCGCATGAAATCCCTGATGCGCTGATGCAGCCCTGGATAATGGCGTATTGTATCACAGCTGTCCACAATACGAGCACGAAGAGTCTCTACATTTGGTGCCGGGGTTGCGTAGACAAGAGCTTTCAAATGCCCTCATAAATGAAAGTCAAGAGGGTTGAGGTCAGGAAAGCGTGGAGACCATGGAATTGGTCCGCCTCTACCAATCCATCGGTCACCGAATCTGTTGTTAAGCAGCGTACGAACACTTCGACTGAAATGTGCAGGAGCTCCATCGTGCATGAACCACATGTTGTGTCGTACTTGTAAAGGCACATGTTCTAGCAGCACAGGTAGAGTATCCCGTGTGAAATCATGATAACGTGCTCCATTGAGCGTAGGTGGAAGAACATGGGGCCCAATCAAGACATCACCAACAATGCCTGCCCAAACGTTCACAGAAAATCTGTGTTGATGACGTGATTGCACAATTGCGTGCGGATTCTCGTCAGCCCACACATGTTGATTGGGAATCGGGTAAGTACAGTACATACTGACGAAACTAAAATGAGCTCTAACATGGAAATTAAGCGTTTCCGGACGCATATCCACATAACATCTTTTCTTTATTTATGTGTGAGGAATGTTTGCTGAGCGTTTGGCCGCACCTTTTTGTAACACCCTGTATAATAGGAATGTTGGTCCGGGGTGTCATTTATTTTTATAGCAGGAACCCTTTGGTGTCACCCGCGACACCCCTACAGCACAGCGGTAAGCCACCAATATTCTACGCCCCATTTTGTTGCCCTTCATAGCAACCCACCCCGGACTTACATTTCAGTGACGTAATACCTGTCCGTTCACGGTGAAAATTTCTAGTACTTTTCTTCGTGCTTGGCTCTGAGCACTATGGGACTTAACATCTGAGATCATCAGTCCCCTAGAACTTAGAACTACTTAAACCTAACTAACCTAACGACATCACACACATCCATGCCCAAGGCAGGATTCGAACCTGCGACCGTAGCGGTCGTCCGGCTCCAGACTGCAGCGCCTAGAACCGCACGGCCACTCCGGCCGGCCCTTCATGCTTGCCAAACTCTATCTTGGCCAGCAAGGACGCCGGATCTCTCTCCACATTGACACCGTTTGGAGCGTTATTTTGGCTGCGCCCTCCAACCAGCTCGGGATATTAACGATCAAACGCGCCGACTGGACAAAATTTGGCAAGATATCTCACAGGAGCACACCGAATAAATCTGTCAATCAGTACCAAGTTGAAAAAACTGCTTGCATAAGGGCCGGAGGAGGACCAAGGCGTTATTTACCTTCTGAATGTGAAGCTCTTCTCTTGAATGTGTCATCCAGTTTTTCTAGAATTCTAATCATGTTTTTGTCCGTACATGTAAATCATGTCTACCGATTCCTGTCCCATTCGGATAATTTCTTCGTAGTAGGCTTTTTTTTTCTTTTTTTTTTTTTTTTTTTGCATGGCAGAGCTACTGTAGTGCTCTCCAAAGAACACTGCCATGCTAAACTCCAGGTCGCATTTATAGTTAGAGATAAACATAAAAGTCGAAGAAAGTGTGAAATTTAAAGGTCGGAAAGATGTCCTCTCCAGATTTAAGTTCTATGGGGTACAATACAGCACCAGATACTGTCGTAGAACTATGAATTCTGCAGTCTGCAGTGCGGCTGAAGGGCCTAAGAGTGCCTTGATTTAGTCACAGTTTGTTAATAGGGGGTTCTACTAGCCAGTATGAGGCAGGTATTCGGAAATTTTTCACAGTGATTCAGTCGAATACTGACCCAGAGTCACGCATTCTCCAACCAATCAAAAAAATGTAAATTTCGAAAAACGTTTTATTCAGCTTTAATTATGCCAGTCAGCGTTAAAAACAGAAGTAATGCAATAAGTCCACTGATGTTGTCAGATGTGATTCGTAATCAAACGAAGTGTTATAGGTGCCATCAGAGTTGATAGATGGTTTTTAAAGTTTATTCCCTGTTTCACCATACTAGTGGAACATTAAAGTAGCATTTTTGGTTCCTTATTTTTCTTTATGTCCAACAGGATTTTAAAAATCGTAGAGAATTCTCGTATTTCAGAATTTTAATTTCTGTCTTACATTACTGGAATTAGCAATCTTTGTCTGATAAATCATTGGTTGCCCTTAATCTAAACGTATGATGATATGATTTCAGATTGATGAATAAAAAATAGCATCCATATTCACATTAATAACTTGAGAAGGTGGTATACACTATTGAAATACGCGTGACATTTCTGTAGCAAAGTAATCTACCTTAAAAGTACTAAATGAGTAATATTAACACTCGTTTAAGATACAATTAGTTTTGTACACCTCCTGTCAAAATTGGTATTTGAGGCACGACACGTTTTCAAATCCACCGAACCAATTTTAGAATTTTGCCCTCTCGTGGAAAAATTTCTGTGGACGCCGGTGGAAGCAGTGAATTATATGTTATATATTCTTAACACAAGGTGAAGAAATATGTTCTTCAATGTTTGAAGCTCAAAGCATGTTGAGGACAGAACACGGTACATCTATAGTAGCGACGGTAAGTGGCGTTGATTGCATCGCAATATTCCCATTACATCCCGAGATATTGAGACGCGAAGTTGACACTTGAAACACCCGACATGCGCTGCTAGCGCACGTCCTGAGGCTCAGGCGTGAACCCCATGCTGCCCGTAATCGCGATGTGATTGACATGCGTAATCACACTTCCATACTTATCAAGAGGTCCGAAACTAATAAAACGGTCTGCTGCCATCCTGCATTAGCGCAGGTATTTATCCCATAGGCTAGGGGTGATGCGGTTCTGTAACATATCTGTGTACCGCAACGTTAGTCACAAAGTTAACTTCGCTTATCGTTAATCCGTTACTAAAAAGGTAATGCCGTTCAACGTTAAAACTTTACTTTACTGTAGATCTAGCGCAAGTGACAGTTAATCATTCACTCGTAATAGTAAAATTCATGTTGATGGTTTTAGTGAAACGAGCAAGTGGACTAAAAGTTTTACCGTTGTTTAGGTAAAAATGTTTTGATTTGGGAAGTTCAGGTGGGACATAGAAGATGAATGTAAACATGTTTAACCAATTAGTTTTATTATCACATAATTATCAATGTTATGTTTATCTAATGCGTTAAATGACAAACTGTTGCAAACAAATGTTTCTTAACATCACTGGGTAAAATGGCCCTCTGTAGAAACTTCCACTGTGATACCAGCACTACATACTAAACATAGCGTTCACATCTCATGCTCAAAGTGATGCCCATTGGCTTGCATACATAGGGTCATTCTGCGGATGAAGGATGCCCTACTTCGTGCTACTGTTTCCTCTTTGATGGCTGTACAAGCATCAATAATGCGTTGCTCCATGTCCTCTGGTGTTGTTGGTTCATGTTGGTAAACAGCATCCTTCACTGCTCCCCAATGAAAATAATCCAGCGGTGTTAGGTCTGGAGATCGGCCAGGTCACCTAACTGGGCCACCTCGCCCAATCCACCTACCAGGGAACTTACGGTTCAGAAGTCGTCGTGCTCGTAAGGCGTTATGTGCAGGGCATCCGTCATGCTCATACCACATGACCATTCTCCGGTTCAGAGGTACTGTGTCCAAGAGAACAGGAAGATTGTGTCGTATAAATCTGGAGTATTGTCTGCCATTTTGGATGGCATTTATAAAGAAAGGTCCGATAATGGTATCTCCAATAATCCCACACCAAACATTAACTTTCCACGGACGTTGATGCTCTACCTGACGGAGCCATTTTGGATTGTCTGCGGACCAATAATGCATATTCCTCATATTGACAATTCCTTTGTTGGAGAATGATGCCTCGTCGGTAAAGAGAACATCTGCAAAAAATTTGGATTAGTCAGAAGTTTTTGCTGAGCCCACCGAAAAAATGTTACCCTATTGCGGAAGTCATTTCCATGAAGATCCTGGTGTAAATGAACATGGTAAGGATGAAATTTATGACGTTTAAGAATACGCTGTACACTTGATTTCGACACACCAACTTCACGTTCAATTTGAAGTGTGCTGATTTGAGGATTCACAGCTATGGTAGCGAGCACAGCAACTTCAGCACGTTCATCTGTGCGTGTTCTAGGACGATGTCGAGGACTTGGATTTAAGTTTCCCGTTTCACGTAGACGAGATGTGAGACGACCAAACATCCGGCGCGAAGGCGATGGCTTGTCAGGGTATCGTCTTCTGCACAGTCGTTCTGCCTGAACAGCATTTCGTCCACCTACAACAGGGTGGGTGTAGAGTAGGGTAGAAAACATACATATTAAGTTAACAATCATAATGTTCGCTAACAGTACTATCAACAAACAAGCAATCTCATAACGTATTTCCCGTCAACGTACATTCTCCATAGATCAGCAGCATTTCTACCATATCTTCATGTGTGTACATTATACTGTACAGTATAAGTTCCACAACACAACGTAAATTCACAATGTGTACTACCTCCGTGCCGTCACTAGATTACTCTGATGCACGACTACACTGGCAAGCGGTGTACTGCACGCCAAAGCAACAACAAATGGGATGCTCGGAGGGTGGTGACTCCACACCAGGAGTTTGAATGGGTCGCAAATCATAAACAAGGCGAAGTGGTAACTGTGGCAGTAGTGGGAACTACGTTGGACACTTGACTAGGTAGAGTCAGGCCCTGAGCGACAGGCACAATGGGTCATATAACGCATTAGATAAACCTTATTTTGGGTGTGCAGGATAAATAAGACAACCTGACGGGTGTACACCGATCGGTACTGGTTCATATTGTGTACGTGCAAGAGGGAAACCATTATGTGCTTATGAGAGTTGATGGCAGCAGACCGTATTATTCGTTTCGGACCTCTTGATAAGAATGGAGGTGTGATTACACATGTAAGTCACATCGCGATTACGGGCAGCATGGGGTTCACGCCTGAGCCTCAGGACGTGCGCTAGCAGCGCATGTCGGGTGTTTCAAGCGTCAACTTCGCGTCTCAATATCTCGGGATGTAATGGGAATATTGCGATGCAATCAACGCCATTGTGTATGTGCTTTGTCATGCTATGGATTGCTGAAGAAAAAATATAGGAGGTCCATTTAAAAAAACATAAGTTTGTGTTAAAAAAACACATATGCTTTCGTTTTAGAATGATTCCAAATATGTACATTCATGGGCCCCAGCCCTACATTGATACAGGTGAAAGTCGTTTTCCAATAGCTGTTATTGTTCCAGAGATATTTTTGGTGGACAAGGTAGCTGGGACATCCTGTATATCGCATCTTTTAAATGACCATGTGCTTCATAAATTCCAGCACTTGGTTGATGTAAGGCGGAAGATGCTGTTTTTGTTTGGCGGAAAATTCAGACTGTTTATGTAATCGCTAGGAAGTGCGGTTTTAAACTGTAAGTAACAGGCATGACCTCCGCGGAATTTCCTGAAGCAGCGGCAGCCAGTTAATATTTTTCTCAACATAAGATAAAATGCTTATTGTAAATATCATATCTGTTCCCCGTTCACATTCCATTGTCTCCTTCTTCCCCACTGTTCCTCACCATAAAGTATTGGCACAAAAAATGGTTCAAATGGCTCTGAGCACTATGGGACTTAACATCTGAGGTCATCAGTCCCCTAGAACTTAGAATTACTTAAACCTAACTAACCTAAGGACATCACACACATCCACGCCCGAGGCAGGATTCGAACCTGCGACCGTAGCGGTGCGCGGTTCCAGACTGTAGCCCCTAGGACCGATCGGCCACTCCGGCCGGCGTATTGGCACACCTATATAGATTACAAACAAATAAAGGTGATGCCAAGACACTGTTATAGTTATTTAAATGACAGTAGGAAATATAAGGTTCTCCTACTATAATTCGGTTCTCACAACAAAAATATGAACTCACAAAAAGAAATCAGTTGTTTTACAATCAAATAACTATTGACACACATACACAAAAACGAAGTTAAAATCTCTCTAATTCACGCAACTTAATTCTAGTAGCCTTTGCGCGTACCGTTGGCATTAATGTCAGCTTGGCATGGAATGAACCAAGTTGAGAGTAATATCTGGTAACATCTTCGACCATTCCTCTAACAACACCGTCTGAAATTCCCGCTTCCATGTAGAACGACGTTTTCAAACTTTCACATCCCAGTGTACCCAAAAATGTTCTATAAGGTTAAGATCAGTGCTCTGTGGTGTAATGAAAACCCTTCTTGGAGCATTATATAATAACCATTCCCGAGTTTTCAGAGCCGTATGTTTAAGACGTTTTTTTTCTGAAAGTGAAAGATGCCATCAGACCCAATTCCTGGGCACTGCTACGTAAATGGCCTCACGACACATCGACAGATTTACGATGATCCGTGACATTTTCAGTAACTGCCAAGTCACCAACACCAGCAGCTGCGATGCATCCCCAAACCACTACCCTGTCTCCGCCACGTTTTATTGTAGGTAGGATATGTTGCGACTGGAGCTCTGTATTTGGTTTGCGCCACACTTTTCCCTTTCCATCAGATCCAGACAAGTTAAATTCGGATACTTCAAAAAATAGCACAGTATTCCAAAATTCAATCGATTTATTGCCGTAATCTTTGGCGAACTGCAAGCATTTTCTGCGGTTAACTTCCGAAATAGACGGTTTCCTTCTGGGAGACCTGCCATGAAAACCAGCTGCGTTCAAAACATTCCTAGTAGTTTGCGGACTGATCTTTTTATTGGACATTGATTAAATGACCGACACAAACGACCGCGCACCTTTAAATGGTTCTTTTCGTGCAAAGCGAATATCTTTCGACGCTCCCTGCGTGAAAGAATTCTTGGACGTCCGGATCTCGTTTGTTGTCTGTCGTGCCAGTCTCTTGAAATTTCTTGGTGGTTGCCTGCACTGTTGTATAATTAACAGAAAGTTCTTTACTAATCTCACCGTAACTTTTACCCTGCGAATGCAATAAAAGCGCCTTGTTGCTTAACGACACGAAAGCTTATTTCCCCTGCGGACTCACCGTGACAAGTGACTGCCCCTTACACTGGCCTTCAATACTTTTTGGAGCAGGAGAAAATCCTCATTAGATTGATTACATGTGCTTCTGTTGTATTGAGAAAATATTTAAATACAAATTATTTCCTTTATTGAATCAGAGTTAATGGTGGACATGTGATGTTCCTAGTATTTATACAAATGAAACAAAATCAGCGTTGGCCGGGAGGCCCCATTCATCAAGTTCGGCCGCAAACTGCAAGTCTTATTTCAGTCGACACCACAGTGGGTGACTTGCGCGCCGGTGATGAGGATGAAATGATGATGAGGACAGCACTACACCCAGTCCTCGAGTGGAGAAAATCACCAACCCGGCCGGGAATAGAACCTGGACCCTCTGCAAGGGAGGCAAGCACGTTACCACCCAGCTAACCAGGCGGACTAGTATTTATACTTTTTGAATTAGATGAGAAAAGGTGTCAGTGCCAATACTTTCTGGTGCCACTGTAACATCATAGCCTGTGCCAGTACTCATCTGTGTGCTGTTGTGGTTTATATAGTCTTATAATTTTAGTATTTGATTATTGTAAGGTTTATGATTTGATTATTGTAAGGTTTATTTATTCATAACTTCTTTGTGTGTATCAGAATGCTTGTCTTTTTCGTAAAGATATGTACAATAAGGGGAGGTGGCGATACAGACTTACGCTGTGCATTACTTTCGTGTGGGTGTTGTCATGTTACAATACTGGCCATTAAATTTGCTACACCAAGAAAAAATGCAGATGATAAACGGGTATTCATTGGACAAATATATTATACTAGAACTGACTTGTGATTACATTTTCACGCAATTTGGGTGCATAGATCCTGAGAAATCAGTACCCAGAACAACCACCTCTGGCCGTAATAACGGCCTTGATACGCCTGGGCATTGAGTCAAACACAGCTCCAATGGCGTGTACAGGTACAGCTGTCCATGCAGCTTCAACACGATATCACAGTTCATCAAGAGTAGTGACTGGCGTATTGTGACGAGCCAGTTGCTCGGCCACCATTGACCAGACGTTTTCAGTTGGTGAGAGATCTGGAGAATGTGCTGGCCAGAGCAGCAGTCGAATATTATCTGTATCCAGAAAGGCCCGTACAGGACCTGCAACATGCGATCGTGCATTATCCTGCTGAAATGTAGGGTTTCGCAGGGATCGAATGAAGGCTAGAGCCACGGGTCGTAACACATCTGAAATGTTACGTCCACTGTTCGAAGTGCCCTCAATGCAAACAAGAGGTGACCGAGACGTGTAACCAATGGCACCCCATACCATCACGCCGGGTGATACGCCAGTATGGCGATGACGAATACATGCTTCCAATGTGCGTTCACCGCGATGTCGCCAAACACGGATGCGACCATCATGATGCTGTAAACAAAACCTGGATTCATCCGAAAAAATGAGGTTTTGCTGTACGTGCACCAGGTTCGTCGTTGAGTACACCATCGCAGGCGCTCCTGTCTGTGATGCAGTGTCAAGGGTAACCGCAGCCATGGTCTCCGAGCTGATAGTCCATGCCGCTGCAAACGTCGTCGAACTGTTCGTACAGATGATTGTTGTCTAGCAAACGTCCCCATCTGTTGACTCAGAAATCTAGACGTGGCTGCACGATCCGCTACAGCCATGCGGATAAGATGATTGTCATCTCGACTGATAGTGATACGAGGCCGTTGGGATCCAGCACGGCGTTGCGTATTACCCTCCTGCACTCACCGATTCCATACTCTGCCAACAGTCATTGGATCTCGACCAACGCGAGCAGCAATGTCGCGATACGATAAACCGCAATCGTGATAGGCTACAATCCGACCTTTATCAAAGTCGGGAACGTGATGGTACGCATTTCTCCTCCTTACACGAGGCATCACAACAACGTTTCACCAGGCAACGCCGGTCAACTGTTGTCTGTGTATGAGAAATCGGTTGGAAACTTTCCTCATGTCAGCACGTTGTAGGTGTCGCCACTGGGGCCAACCTTGTGTGAATGCTCTGAAAAACTAATTATTTGCATATCACAGCATCTGCTTCCTGTCGGTTAAATTTCGCGCCTGTTGCACGTCTTCGTGGTGTAGCAATTTTAATGGCCAGTAGTGTAGCAGCCACTTAACATTGGCCGACTACTGTTTACATTCACTTATTGTTCTTTATTTCTCTCGCGTCCACACCAGATTTGTTTTAAATAGTACATATTACAGTGCTTTCGCGGATAACGCAGTGTCAGGAAGGCATTTTCAGACATTATCCTGATCTTAAAGGCATATTTGATCCAGTAATATCACGCATTTGGCTTCGTTAATGTAACTTTCTTTTTGTTACACGTTTCGTATAACTGAGAAGCGAAGTATGTGATGTGAAATGACTGCTTTCGTAACTCAACATTTTTTATTAATACAGAATAACGTAACTGATGTTTTATCTATGTCCTGTTCCTGAAAATGCTGAAAATATACTTTGCTATGTCTGGACGGTTTGCAATGTTTCCTGCTTATAGGAAACATTGCAGTGCTCCAAACATATGGAAATAGCATGGGGAGAAAACGGGACTGTGCGGAGGATGTGTTAAGGCTTCCCAGCGAAACTCGTTCTGCGTAGGCGAAACAACCCTGACAACATGTGGGTGGGCCCACGTAGGGGACTGCCCAGACAGGGTGACTAGAATATTTCTAGAGAATGTTTCAAGAGTGAAAATATCAGATGCTCCAACCGTAATTTTTTCGAGTTGTGTTGATAGGAAATGTAAAGTCGAATTGCAGAAATGCAACCACTATAGTAAAAGTAATTAGCGAAACAAACATTCACGTATATAAAAGACAATATCGCTTGAACTGGTTCACTTACAAATGAAATATGATTCTTTTATATTTTAGACTATAATCAGAACGACTAGCACACCTGTAAATGATGCACTTGCACCAAAAGCTTAAGTTTGACCTACAAACATAGCGGACATCGGCTTCAAGTTTGCAACGTCATGACAAGTGAGCTTCTTATACCTCCACATATATAGCTGTAAATGCTCATATATATTTGGAAAACAGTCTTTGTACAGCTATACACTCTCAATAATGCAATTTTGTCATATGATGACATGATGGAGACCGTGGCTGTTGTTTGAAGACAAATGTTGATGGTTTTGGGACAACAACCAGCCACAAATTTACTTTCAGTTCCTTTATTCAAAGGGTACCGTTACAGTTTTCGAATCGTTGTGATTCATCCTCAGACGGTTTACACGCTTTCTTTATGACATGTGGTGTGTTTTTTAAAGATTAATTGTCCTAAAATATAAATAATACATAATTATAAACACGCCACACACAGATGGTTGCGTTACAGATTTTCGTTTCACGTGACTTACGTGGAATGTGTGTGGCGTGTTTATAATTATGTATTATTTATATTTTAGGACAATTAATCTGTAAAAAACACACCACATGTCATAAAGAAAGCGTGTAAACCGTCTGAGGATGAATCACAACGATTCGAAAACGGTAACGGTACCCTTTGAATAAAGGAACTGAAAGTAAATTTGTGGTTGGTTGCTGTCCCAAAACCATCAACACTCTCAATAATGTTGTGTGGACAATCTAATTAGTGTTACGTTCTCTGAGGATGGCTTAAAAGCTGAAAGACGAAACACAACGAATTATAAGGGGCAGTCAAATGAAAACGAGAAGTATGGAAAGAAACTGTTGATTATTTCAAAAGTAATCGCAATTACCGTTAGTACATTTATCCCACAGTGAGACACGACTCTCAGTGTTGTCATGGAGCCGTTATTGCACCCAGGCGTGCATCTCATGCTCCGGAGCAAATCGACGGCCACGAACGTGTTTCTTCAGAACTCCAAACATACGGAAATCGCATGGGGAGAAATCGGGGCCGTACGAAAGACGTGTAAGGGCTTCCCAGTGAAACTTATCCTGCGTAGGAAATCTAAACCTTGGCAGCATGTGGGTGAGCCCACATAGGAGACTGCCAGTGTAGAGTGACTAGCAATCTCAGAATATTTTAAGAGTGGGCATATCAGATGTTCCAAGTATAATTTTTCCCAAACGCATTTTCAGTGATGTCGGTGTTCGGTGTGCTGTTGCATGTCCCTAGAGTTGTTCGAAGCTCCATATCATGGAGAAAATGTTTAAGATATTCATTACTAGACGGTGCATGGTCCGTGTGCCAAGCAGTGCTTTCCTCTGGAGTTCTAAGTGCCTAAAAGTCTTCTCTATTTGGTTGTCGGACGATTTGTATGGTATGAAGAGAGCACGTAAGATTTATGTGTCAGCAAGACGGCTTTGTAATCGAAGGAGAAAAACTGGGTTTCAAAAACAGTAAAAAAAGTAAGAGACCTGAACAGACATAATAGCGTACGTATGGAAAAGTAATGAAAAGAGAAAAACAGGAGATAGATTTCTTAATAAACTGCTTACGAATAACGAAGTTAAGGAGCCTTACTAGTGGTTTAACAAGAAACTTTCTGCATCTGCTTCACTCAGATAATATATAGAAAGTAATATTCCTGATCTCACATTTAATGTTTGAATTCATTTGTCATTTTGAATTACGTGGAGCAGTTTCAACAGCATATTATCGTTTTAGGCTTCCTTCCTTTGATTTCAAATACACTAGTAAACCATTGTTGTCAATGCAGGCGTGTAAACCTCCAAAAGCAGTACGATCAAGGTGTCTCGTATTCATCCGTCTCAAAAAGCTATTAAAAATTCTCAGTCGGATACGTAAGGATGGAAAAATGTCAGCCTATCAAAAGAGGAAACATCATGTCTGTTGTATGCTAAACTGTACTTCATGTGGAAAACCATTCATAATTATCAGATACAGAAACAGAAAGACCTCTTGAAGATGTTATCATTTCTTCCTCAAGAGAAGAGGAAGTTCTGCAGTAAACCCTACAACATCTGCCACAAAGAACCAAAAGGCAAGACTGAAACATTCTTTTGTTGCAATTTAGTGTCGTTGTTCACTGGTAAAAATTTAAAACATATGAGAAATCGGTTTTGTTCACTACAGTTCAATTTTTTTTTAATATTTTGGTGTATTTCGTTCTTGTATTATCACAAATACAGCGTATGCATCAGTATTAATGTCACTTGAAACAAAGACTTTCTTTATTGGCACATCGAACCAGTTAGTTCCTTGGTATGACAACTACAACAAATTATTGGTTCAAATGGTTCAAATGGCTCTCAGCACTATGGGACTTAACTTCTGAGGTCATCAGTCCCCTAGAACTTAGAACTACTCAAACCTAACTAACTTAATGATATCACACACATCCATTCCCGAGGCAGGATTCGATCCTGCGACCGTGGCAGTCTCGCGGTTCCAGACTATAGCGCCTAGAACCGCTCGTCCAACCGGCCGGCCAACAAATTATTCATTTTCTATTGTATCTCATCATTTTCTGCAGAGATGAGGTGAGCAGCATAATTCTGTGGTAGCAGGATACCTTCTCAATTTTTTTTACACAAATAAGTTCTTTACAGAATGAGATTAGCTGTTTTTTGCTACTCCTGACAAATCTGATACTGGGCACTTGGAATGATTGACACCTGCACTCTTCGTTTGCTGATGGCGCTGTTACGTACGGGGAAGTGTGTCGTCGTTCTACGACTATCGAAAGATTCAGAATGACTTGAGCAGAATTTCTGTTTTTTGCGATGAATAGCAGCTTGCTTTAAATATGGATAAATATAATTTAATGCGGAAGTTTGAATGTAATGTTAATGGTATGCTGTTTGATTCAGATGCGTCAATTAAGTAGCTGGGTGTAACGTAGCGAAGCGACGTGAAATGGAATGAACATTGTAACCTCCCAACCGATAAATTCCGTAACCTACCAATAATACAATGTGACTAACCTCCTAATTAAAAAATCTGACTCATATACAACCTTTCAATAATTGACTGACTGTGAATCTAAACTGGTAAATTTGGACGTCAGCAGTGCTGCGTCATGGTCCTGAAAGACCATACTGAATAAACTGAAAATTCTTACTTCAATGAAGTCGCCGGATAACGCGTATATATCTGCTCCTGTATGAAATTTTTCTGGCACAGCTCAGTGCAATGCTGGTCGATAGATTTGTCATGTATAAAAGAAACAACTGATTTTTCTTTACAATATTCGGGATGACCATGGATTGGAGAAATTAATAAAATCTTTAAACTGAGATGAATGATTGTCAAAAATTACTTTCTGCAAGAAAGATTATTATTAAGAGATTTTTTAAAAACTTTTACATGGGACTTGATATAACAATAGTACATATGCGGAAAGCTGCTTTTACCTCATTCTACATCGCTCAGGCTCCACCATCGCTCCCCACGACCGGCCCAGCCAACTCCATACAGCAGACTGCTAGCAACTACTTACTGCTACTGCCACACAGTTCCTACTGCTAACAACACTGCTCTCTGATCTGAGATTCTCTTACAGCTTACATATCGCAGGCAGCGCGTGAGCAATCCATCGAAATTACATCTGCTCGAGTGCGCTAGCAAACAAATTCCTTACTCATGGAACTCTTACAACATACAAGGTCAGTTGTAGGAAACGCGAATGGCCGACTACGATTTTCTGGGAGAGTTCAGAAAAAGAGTTGCGCACCTACAAAGGAGACCGTATGCATATCTCTCGTGCAGCCAATTCTCGATTGCTGCTCGAGCGTTTGGAGCCCCCGTCAGGTCGGATCAAAGGAAGCAAAATGAACTGAATCGGAAATGTGCTACAAGATTTGTTACCGGTCACCTCGATCTGTAGTAGAGAGGGGTAAAATTGTCAGTACGTTTAAAGGGTGGCCCTCTTCGAGCTCAAGAAAAATACTTCACAATGAAATTCGCCAAACAGCCTTGCAATTGAGAAGCTGTTCTTGTTGTTGTGGTCTTCAGTCCAGAGACTGGTTTGATGCAGCTCTCCATGCTACTCTATCCTGTGCTAGTCTCCATCTCCGAATAACTACTGCAACCTAAATCCTTCTGAATCTGCTTACTGTATTCATCTCTTGGTCTCCCTCTACAATTTTTTCCCTCCACGCTTCCCTGTAGTATTAAATTGGAGATACTTTGATGCCTCAGAAGGAGTCCTACCAACCGATTCCTTCTTCTAGTCAAGTTGTGCCACAAATTCCTCTTCTCACCAATTCTGTTCAGTATCTCTTCATTACTTTCGTGATGTATCCACCTAATCATCAGCATTCCTCTGTAGCACCACATTTCAAAAGCTTCTATTCACTTCTTGTCTAAACTGTTTATTGTCCGTTTCACTTCCATACATGGCTACACGCCATACAAATACTTTCAGAAACGACTTCCTGACACTTAAATCTATACTAGATGTTAATAAATTTCTCTTCTTCAGAAACTCTTTCCTAGTCATAGCCAGTCTACATTTTATATCCTCTCCATATCGACCG
The DNA here is from genome assembly GCF_021461395.2 of Schistocerca americana. NCBI lineage: Eukaryota > Metazoa > Arthropoda > Insecta > Orthoptera > Acrididae > Schistocerca > Schistocerca americana. Next base: position 367,423,533 of record NC_060126.1, read on the forward strand.
TCATCAGTTATTTTACTCCCCAAATAGCAAAACTCATCTACTACTTTAAGTGTCTCATTTCATAATATAATATCCTCAGTATCACCTGATTTAATTCGACTACATTCCATTAACATCGTTTTGCTTTTGTTGGTGTTAATCTTATATTCTCCTTTCAGGACACTGTCCATTTCTTTCAGTTGCTCTTCCAGGTCCTTTGCTGTCTCTAACATAATTACAATGTCGTCTACAAATCTCATCCGCGCCCGGGTTCCCGGGTTCGATTCCCTGCGGGGTCAGGGATTTTCTCTGCCTCGTGATGACTGGGTGTTGTGTGATGTCCTTAGGTTAGTTAGGTGTAAGTAGTTCTAAGTTCTAGGGGACTGATGACCGTAGATGTTAAGTCCCATAGTGCTCAGAGCCATTTGAACCATTTTTTTTTGCAAATCTCAAAGTTTTTATTTCTTCTCCACGGATTTTAATTCCTACTCCAAATTTCCCTTTTGTTTTCTTTACTGGTGCTCAATATACAGACTGAATAACATCGAGGATAGTGTAGAACCCTGTCTCACTCCCTTCGCAACCACTGCTTCCTTTTCATGCTCCTCGACTCTTATACCTGCCATCTGGTTTATGTACATTTTGTAAATAGGCTTTCGCTTCCTGTATTTCATCCTTGCCACCTTCAGAATTTGAAAGAGAGTATTCCAGTCAACATTGTCAAAAGCTTTCTCTGAGTTTACAAATGCTATTAACATAAGTTTACCTTTCCTTAACCTAAAGTTATTTAGTTATTATATTGTATTTTCGTTACCAGTTTAGGCAAATAATTATGCCAACTTCAAAGGCTACATACTCAAGTCTACAATATAATCGATATTCGCATACTGGATGTCGTGAATTCTCAAGTGCATCCTTCAAATACTTGACTGCAACTCAAGAAAGCACTGGAGGATTCACAGTTTCCAGAAACATATTTGGGGAGCAAAATAACTGATGATGGTCGAAGTAGAGAGGATATAAAATGTAGACTGGCAATGGCAAGGAAAGCGTTTCTGAAGAAGAGAAATTTGTTAACATCGAGTATAGATTTAAGTGTCAGGAAGTCTTTTCTGAAAGTATTTGTATGGAGTGTAGCCATGTATGGAAGTGAAACGTGGACGATAAATAGTTTGGATAAGAAGAGAATAGAAGCTTTCGAAATGTGGTGCTACAGAAGAATGCTGAAGATTAGATGGGTAGATCACATAACTAATGTGGAAGTATTGAATAGGATTGAGGAGAAGAGGAGTTTGTGGCACAACTTGGCAAGAAGAAGGGATCGGTTGGTAGGACCTGTTCTGAGGCATCAAGGGATCACCAATTTAGTATTGGAGGGCAGCGTGGAGGGTAAAATTCGTAGAGGGAGACCAAGAGATGAATACACTAAGCAGATTCAGAAGGATGTAGGTTGCAGTAGGTAATGGGAGATGAAGAAGCTTGCACAGGATAGAGTAGAATGGAAGAGCTGCATCAAACCAGTCTCAGGACTGAAGACCACAACAACAACAACATGGCCCCGGTATGCCAAGATTGATTATTTTCGAAAGGTGCATATGGGGTTGAAGATGACATAATTAATTACGAAAATAAAATAAAATAACTTCTCAATTGCACGGGTATCTGGCGAATTTCATTGTTAAGTGTTTGATCAGCCACTGTTCCATGTCCACAATGAATCACCAGAGAAACAGGAAAAGTAGATCATTTTCGTAGTTTTTTAAATAAAATGGACTGCTAAATCTGACGCTATAGTTCTATCCTTTATGCTCTTGTCTTCAAGAAATCATTTTTGTGTCCACATCGGACGGTTCCTGTAACCTCTGCACAAGGAGAAAAGTCCCCTTGCAGCCAGAACACTGGTCATCGGCGGGAATTCTCGAAGCCCTCCTATAGGAACTGTAAGGAAATAATTTTGGATACGTTATTTTCAATATATTTTCCACCAGCGTACATTGAACCACTGAAAAATGTTAAATTTTAACTGAATGGAGACTTGGTGAAACAATTATCGTTTTCTTCGCCCTCAAAATCGAGAAAAAAAGAGTGCACCGGAAATAGACTTTTTAAGATATCGCTAAACGGCTACGTCCGTTGATAGAGAATTCAATTTAGGATCACGGCATCAAATTCCGATCTAAATCATCAAATTTCGATCGAAACCACATGTACCGTTCTCATGTTATGTTTCCCGCCAGTTTAAAAATACGGTTTTGAGAAAAACGCTTTTAAAGTTTTGGCTTACTTTTCTTTTGGTTCAAGTTAAACATAGCTCTAGTCAGCGATCACGGAACCATATAGCAATCCTTCCAGATCCAGAATGAGGTCTTCCTCTATCTTCTTCGTGGCCATGGTGGTCTTGCGCGTCTTTTTGCCAGTATCTGTCATCTGCTGCTCTGCTCGCTCAATAAGCTTTTTGTTTACTTTTGTGCAGAAGTTCTAACCGGCTAGTCCGATCTCAAGTTCGAGCTCGTTCATAATTTCTATAATGCCCTTTAGGCCGTTTTTGAAATTACATGTCGACTCTTGTTTCTACGCTATGAACGATTTCTCGGAGACTTTTTTTTCACAACTTCCGTTATAACTCGATAACGAGGTTTCTGGCGAACTAATTCAAATGGTTCAAATGGCTCTGAGCACTATGGGACTTAACTTCTGAGGTCATCAGTCCCCTAGAACTTAGAACTACTTAAACCTAACTAACCTAAGGACGTCACACACATCCATGCCCGAAGCAGGATTCGAACCTGCGACTGTAGCGGTCACGCGGTTCCAGACTGTAGCGCCTAGAACCGCAAAGCCACCCCGGCCGGCGGCGAACTAGTAATGAACGCAGTTAAGTATACGTCACAGAGAACATTTCACGCAAAATAATAGATTTCTTGAAATTTTCCGAGAGGAGTACCCCTTAAATAGAAATTTTTGAGGGAACTAGGCGATGCTTGCACCAAGCGCAATTGCAAAAGTTTAGACAATCAGCATTAGCAACGGAACTCCGAACTAATCTACTGTTTGCAACGTTCATCTCGCTTTGGGACAGTGATGATGAAATAAGGGACGTTGGGTCTCAGAGGCAATCAGTTTTCTCTCGCTTCATTTGCGAGGAAATGACTAGCAAAGGTAAAAAGCACCCTCCAACGAGCAATGTACAGTGACTTCCAGAGTATCTGTGTAGACCCTATCTCAGTTTAGATCCCTTGTTTGTATATTTATGACTTACTGCTCCGCACCAGCTTTTGATATTTCCCTCGAGATGAACTTTTGAAATGGGAATGTGGCTTCCGTAATAACAACAAACTGTAATCCGAGAGTGCATACGACTATCTGTAATACAATCAACGAGAAGAAATATAAGATAGAAGGAATGAAGTTTAGTCGTTTTCTTCCTTTCCTTATCCATTTGTTCCATCTGTGGTAGAGTCCGTGAATTATGGCCCAAGTAGCGATTTTGCAGTCATTGAAAATGATAATTAAAAATTCTATTTTATTAAAACAACTTGGGATGACACACAAAGAAATATTATTCTTTATTATAGGTGTGATCAAAAAGTAACGGATTTTTTTAAATTTTGCGCGCTTTATACATCCGATTAATTTTATGTTGTTGGTACACATGTTACTGACGTATGTTTGCATTTTCAGCTGTTTTGAATATTTGGTTTATTATTGACAGTCAAAAGATTATACGTGTTTTCGAGTGCTTGACGAATTTTTACTTTGGAAGAAGGTGGATCACAGGATTCGTATTAAAGTTTGCTTGAAAAGTGGAATAAAGTGCACCACCGCACTCGTAATGTTGACTGTAGCTTTGGCGGATTTACTATGAGTAAGACCAGAGTCTACGGGTGCTATAAATGTTCCAAAGCGTGTCGAAAAGACGTTGAAGACGACGATCGACCCGGACGATCTAGCACACGTTACTAACAACAATGTGAAAGAAGTGAAAAAGATGGTTCTGGAAAATCGCCGAATCAGAATCAGAGAGGGTGCTGATGATGTCGGCATATCGTGTGGCACATGCCAAGTAATTTTATGGACGTTATGGCAATGAAACTTGTAGTAGCAAAGTTTGTTCGAAATTGTTTAATTTCGACCAAAAACGACGTCGCGTAGACCTCACTGAGGAATTGCTAAATGAAGCCAACAACCACCCAGAACTGCTAAAAAAGGCTATAACAGACGATGAAACAAGGGTACACGCTATGTGATCAAAACTATCCGGACATCTAGCTGAAAATTACAAGTTTTTGTCTCCCTCCATCGGTAATGCTGAAATTCATTGAGGTGTTGGCCCACCCTTAGCCTTGATGACAGCTGCCACTCTCGCAGGCATACTTTCAAGTAGGTGCTGGATGGTTTCTTGGGGAATGGTAGCCCATTCGTAACGGAGTGCTGCACTGAGGAGAGGTATCGATGTCGGTCGGTGAGGCCTGGCACGAAGTCGGCTTTCCAACATCCCAAAGGTGCTCTATAAAAATCAGCATGGATTTCGCAAACAGAGATCCTGCGAAACTCAGCCCGCTCTGTTCCTCCATGAGATCCACAGCGCAGTGGACAACGGCGCTCAGGTTGATGCAGTGTTCCTTGAACTCAGTAAGGCATTTGACACCGACCCGCACTGCCGTTTGATGACAAAATACGACCTTACGGAATATCGGAGCAGACTTGCAATTGGGTTCAAGACTTCCATGGAGATAGAACTCAACACATCGCTCTTAACGGAACTAAATCGACCGATGTAAAGGTAATATCCGGAGTACCACAGGGAAGTGTGATAGGACCGTTCCTGTATACAATATATATAAATGATCTAGTGGAAAGCGTCGGGTTCTCCTTAATGCTATTCACAGATGATGCAGTTGTCTGTAGCAACGCCAGAAGATAGTAAGAATTTGTAGAATGACCTGCAGAGAATTGATGAATGGTGTAGACTCTGGTAGTTGACTCTGAACGTAAATAAACATACCAACTTGCGCAGACGTAGGAAAAGAAATCCACTGGTGTACAGCTATACTACTGACGATAAACAGCTGGAGCCAGCGTCTTCCGTAAAATATCGACGCATTATCCAGAGCGACCTTAAGTGGAATAATCATATAAAACAGATAGTGGGAAAAGCAGACACCAGATTCAGACTCATCGGAAGAATATTAAGAAAATGTAACTTATCCACGAGAGAAGTGGCTTGTAATGAGCTTGTTTGCCCGATTATTGAGTATTTTTCATCTATCTGGGATCCATATCGGGTAGAACTGACAGAGAAAATAGAGAAGATCCAACGAAGAGCGGTGCATTTCGTCACGGGATCGTTTAGCTGGCGAGAGAGCGTTACGGAGATGCTAAACAAACTCCACTGGCAAACAGTACAAAGAGAGGCGTTATGCATCAAGGACGGGGAGATTTATTATTGAAATTTAGGGACAGCCCTTTTCAGGAGGAGTCGAACAACATATTACTTCACCCCACATACATGTCGTGTTTTGACCACGAGGAGAAAATTCGAGAAATTAGAGCCAATACAGAGACTTACCGACAATCATTCTTCCCACGCACTATTCGCGAGTGGAACGGGGTTGGAGGGATCAGGTAGTGCTACCGAAAGTGCCCTCCGCCATACAACATTGGGTGGCTTGGGGAGTATGATGAAAGATGTAGAAAACAGAACCGCTGAAGCAGCTGAACACCATAACGAAAAGTGAGTTCCAGAATTGCTTCCAAGATAGGAAAAAGCGCTGGCACAAGTATATTACATCTGAGGGAGATTACTATTGATGGGGACAAAGTTGATGTTGATGAATAAAGAAGGGTTCTTTCAGAAAAACAAAAATTCCCATTTCTTTTTGATCTCATCTCGTATGCCTTTCCTGTAGTTATTTCCAAAGATTATGAGTTGCGACATAGTAGCAGCAAAATCTTTTCCATTTATCCAACAAGTTATTTATTTGTGATCGGAGACTTTCCCGCCGTATGTGTTCTTTCCAGTGCTCTCGGGTGTCCAACCGGATGCGATCGTTGAAGTCCCACGATTTTTCCGGGAATCAGCTTTCCGCCATCAACAGATGGTTCTGATGGAGGGTCCGTCTGCTCTCTTCCTTGCTCTCTATGACTGACAGCCTCCCAGAGCTTGCCTAAAATGTGGAGTCTTTGCATTTGGCATTTACTCCGAAAATGATGGGGTGAGGATTATTTACTGAGACTAGAGGAAAGACTGAACTTGCCTGAGCAAGGCAGGATTGAATAACTGGTTGTGCTAGTGGGACCAGCGGATTTTCTTTTAGTCCTCGCTCTTGGCACCACATCTATGATGCGTTGCCAAACCCAGGGCGTGAAGATGGGATGAGAATTGATCAGGACTGGGTCTTTCTAGGAAACGATGTTACGCAGGTACTGATACGTGCCCAACATTTAAGCACATTGTGCACTGATGTACGGAAACAGTGTCTCCTAACGTTACTCTGTGCATGCAGCAATTGGTCGAACCTTGTCTCCAAGGCGTCCCAGGGAGCGATATGCAAGTAGCTGTAGTACAAGAGTTGACTCCTCGCTTAATATCCGTTCTTGATACTTTGTAGGCTCTCACAGGATAGCTAACGTGTGCTTCCTGCTAGGTTTTAAAACTTCTCCATGACCTTCTAAGAGACTGAGGAAAGCCTGCGACCATTCTTGTCACCCTCTTCGTATGTGTACATGTACATTCGGTATTCCCTCTTAGTCGTACTTAATATGGACAGCATGCACTTGCCCAATATTGTGGAAGGGATCACACAGCCGTGTCTTATTTCACCAGTATTCTACCACGTGCTCCACCTCTCATTCAGCCTATACGATTGCTCGATTTACAAATAGTTACATCAATAGTGACTCCGCTAACATGTCCATCACCATCTTCGCGGCTTGCGGGTTGTCCGGCAACGGCAGGTGGTCGCGTTTGGCAGCATCTTCTTCATCCATAGAAACGATAGCAGCGTCTTGTATTGCTTCTTCGTCCTCTTCTTCCGGCTGCTGTGCCGCCTCCTCCGTCTCCTCGACCAACTCTCCAGCAACCGACGTTTCCGCGTCGGCCAGAGAGGCGGTCGCCTGGGTTTCCGCATCTACCCCCTTCCTGGTGGTTTTCTTTTTTTTTGGTGGGGTTTAAGGGCGCTCAACTACCGAGGTCATTAGCGCCCAGTCACAGTTGTTAGAGCACATGGAATCTAGTAAAACTCAAGGGGAGGGGGGGACACCAGAAAGGCGTGACAAAGATGCAGATAAAATAAGTAAAAAAGTTAGATGTCTTCGGACAAGCCAGTCAAAGTTATAAAACGCAGAACACCAGCAGCTGCTCGAGCGTTATCAGCTAAAATATCTGGTAAAGTAGATGGCAGGGACAGGACAACACGAGATTGACTAAAGCGGGGACACGACAATAAAACATGGCGCACTGTTAATGCCTGACCACAAGGGCACTGCGGGGCTGGGTCACCGGAGAGAAGGTAGCGGTGGCTAAACCGGCAATGCCCAATCCGCAACCTGGTCAGAAGGACCTCTTCTCGCCGAGATGGTCGGTAGGAGGTCGTCCAAGCAGTTGGGAGCGGTTTTACTGCCCGGAGCTTGTTTCCTTGGAAGGATAACCAAGCATCCCACCACAACGACACAAGCCTCTTACAAACAACCCCACGAACGTCAGATGACGGGACACAATGGGAGGCTGGCCGAGGCAGGAGGACTGCAGCCTTGGCTGCAGCATCTGCAGCCTCATTCCCAGGCACTCCTACATGTCTGGGAACCAACAGAAAGCTGACAGGAGAACCATTATCAGCGAAAGAATGGAGGGACTACTGTATCCGTTGAACCAAGGGATGGACCGGATAGGGAGCTCCAAGGCTCTGAAGAGCACAGAGTGAGTCAGAGCAGAGTACATACGATGAATGGCGGTGGCGGCGGGCATACTGAACGGCCTGATGGAGAGCAAAAAGCTCAGTCGTAAAGCTGGAACATTGGTCGAGGAGCCGGTATTTAAAGGTGGCGGCCCCGACGACAAAGGCACAGCCGACACCATCGTCAGTTTTGGAGCCATCGGTGTAAATAAAGGTGTGACCGGCAAGTCGACCACGAAGTTCGACAAACCGTGAGCAATACACTGCAGCCGGAGTACCCTCCTTCAGGAGTGAGCTGAGGTCGAGATAAATATGAACCGGAGCCTGGAGCCAAGGTGGTGTCGGGCTCTCAACCTCTCTGAAGGTGGTAGGGAGGGCAAAATCCAATTGTCGAAGCAGGCGACGGAAGCGGACTCCGGGGGGCAGCAGGGCAGACACATACAACCCGTACTGACGGTCGAGAGAATCGGCGAAGAAGGACTGGTAAGAGGGGTGGTCGGGCATAGACAACAGCCAGCAGCGGAGCGGCGGCGGCGAAAGCCGCATTGGACATTGGTAAGTAACCGTCGAGATTCAAGAATCCAAACTAACCAAGCATGAACCATGCGCTCCATCACCTTACAGACACAGCTTGTAAGAGAAATGGGGCGGTAACTAGAAGGAATGTGTCTATCCTTCCCGGGTTTGGATATAGGAACAACGACGGCGTCACGCCAACGCATGGGGACCTGACCTTCGGTCCACACGCGATTGTAGGTACGAAGAAGGAAGCTTTTGCCCGCCGGAGAAAGGTGTGCCAGCATCTGAACGTGAATGGCATCTGGTCCCGGAGCAGAGGACTGGGACAGCGCAAGCGCACGTTCGAATTCCCACATAGTAAAGGGGGCATTATAAGTTTCCAGATTCAGCGAGTGGAAGGAAGGTCGCCGAGCCTCTTCTGCCTCTTTCCTGGGAAGGAAGGCAGGGTGGTAATGGGCGGAGCTTGAAACCTCCGCGAAAAACCGGCCGAAGGCGTTGGAGACAGCCACAGGATCAACGAGGACCTCATTACCTGAGGTCAGGCCAGGTACCGAGGAGTGGGCCTTAATGCCCAACAGCCGGCGCAGGCCACCCCACACGACAGAAGAGGGAGTAAAACTGTTAAAGGAGCTGGTGAAAGAGGCCCAACAAGCTTTTTTGCTGTCTTTGATGACTCTACGGCATTGCGGAGTCGTTTGTATCCAATACAATTCGTCAACAGGATGGCGGCGAAAGGTGCGTAAAGCACGTCGTCGAGCACGGATAGTGTCTCTACAAGCCTCGTTCCACCAGGGGATGGAAACGCGACGTGAAGAAGAGGTAGTACGAGGAATGGAACGTTAGGCAGCATTGATGATAACAGCCGTGAGGTATTCGACCTGACTGTCACAACTGAGAAAATCGTGGTCCGGAAAGGTCGCCAGGGAGGAGTAAAGTCCCCAGTCAGCTTTCGGTATGTTCCAGCTCGAAGGACGTGGGGATGGGGTGTGGTGCAGGAGACGAACGACACAGGGGAAGTGGTTGCTCGAATATGTGTCAGAAAGGACATACAACTCGAACCGACAGGCAAGAGTGGTAGAACAGATCGAGAGGTCCAAGTGGGAGTAGGTATGAGTAGAGTCCGAGAGGAAAGTCGGGGCGCCAGTATTGAGGCAGACAAGATTGAGATGGTTGAAAACATCCGCCAAGAGTGAGCCTCTTTGACAGGATGCAGGAGAGCCCCAAAGGGGATGATGGGCATTGAAGTCGCCAAACAATAAAAACGGCGGGGGAAGCTGAACAATCAGGTGCATCATGTCAGCCCGACTAACAGCGGATGACGATGGAGTGTAGATGGTACAAACTGAAAAAGTAAAGGCAGAAAGAGTAATATGGACAGCTATTGCTTGGAGTGGGGTGGTCAATGGGATGGGATGGTAAAAGACATCGTCCCGAACGAGCAACATGACCCCACCATGAGCTGGGATACTGTCCACAGGGGTGAGGTCATACCGCTCTGAGGCATAGTGGGTAAAGGCAATATGGTCAGTCGGGCGCAACTTGGTTTCCTGGAGGCCAAGGACGAGTGGACAGTGCAGGCGGAGGAGCAGTTGTAATTCCTCCCGATTAGATCGAATACTTCTTATGTTCCAATGTAACAAGGCCATCGCTAGTCAAATAAGAGGGGGAACGAGACGGGGGAAGAGCTGGTCACCCCGACGGCCGCGGATGGCCAGGTTTCGAGGGAACAACGCTACAACCGGCGGGAGGCGGATCCTGTTCCATCGAGTCGTCGCCAGCTGCGGCCACTGTCCCTGGTTGTGTAAGAGGGGCAGCATCATTTGCCGACGAGAGGCAGCAGAGCGTCCCGGCGAGACTGAGGACGGCCGGACTCATGGATGGAACGTCAGACGAAACGCGCCGGGGTGGAGAGGGGGATAGAGACTTCTTCTTGGAGGCTTTCTTGGAAGTCCGAGGAGGCACAGGGATGGTGGGCTGGGCCCGAAGAAGGTCCTCACGTGCGGGGTCCGTTTTGGAACGCCGGACCTCGGAAGCTGGGGTCCGGAACGTTTCCCCGATGGACGCCTGAGAAGAGGATCGCTTCTCAGGCGGCGGGGTGGAGGGGAGGATGAGGAGGAAGGGTGGCCCCTGGGGCAGAGGGGGCGGGGGCCACGGTTGAGGAGGATTTGGAAGGGAGGGATTTGGGAGGCAGAGGCGTAGACCCCGGATGGGGGGAGGAGGTGGAGGGGGGACAGGATAAGGGTGAGGATACTGCGGAAGGAGTGGACACAATTGAGGCAAACGAAGTGGTCAACGGCACGGGATGGAGGCGGTCATACTTCTCCCTGGCCTCAGAATAAGAGAGACGATCCAAAGTTTTGAGTTCTTGTATCTTCTTCTCCTTCTGATACGTGGGGCAGTCTAAGGATCTAGGCGAGTGGATGCCAGGACAATTAACGCACCGAGGTGGTGGGGTGCATGTATGTTCCTCACGAAGAGGACGTCCACAATCGCCACAAACGAGCTCAGCCTCACTCTGTGACGACATGTGCCCAAAGTGCAAACACCAAAAACAGCGCATAGGAGGCGGGACGTAAGGTCGCACGTCGCACAGGTAGCACATCACCTTTACCTTCTCCAGGAGAACGTCCCGCTCGAAGGCGAGGATAAAGGCCCCGGTGTCGATGCGACGGTCTTTGGGGCCGCGCTGGACTCGCCAGACGAAATGCACGCCTCGGCGCTCCAGGTTGGCCCTGAGCTCCTCATCAGATTGCAGCAGGAGGTCCCAATGAAAAATAACCCCCTGCGTCCTATTTAGTGCCAGATGCGGGACAATGGACACTGGGATGTCCCCTAGGCGGTCGCACGCCTGGAGCGCCGCCGACTGTGTGGTGGAGGTGGTCTTTATAAGAATGGACCCCGAACGCATCTTACTGAGAGCCTCGATTTCCCCGAAGATGTCCTCAATGTGCTGAACAAAGAACATGGGCTTGGAGGTGGCGAACGTCCCCCCATTGGTTCGAGAACAGACCAAATAGCGGGGGAAGTACTTCGCCCCAAGCCGGCAGGCCTGTTCCTCCTCCCAGGGAGTGGCCAAGGGGGAAAGGGCAGGAGAACCAGAACCAGAAACAGTACCTTTTCTTTTGAAAGACTCGGCCGCAGAGCAACCTGATACTTGTTGACGTTTCATCTGCGAAACGTCCGCCCCGATACCACCCACTCTGACCAGGGGCTCTCCCCACGGGCGCCACCCAGCCTCAGCAAGGGCCACCTGGCAGGATGACCGTTGCCAGGAGTCCTGATGCCCCAAGGAGACGGGCATCTACTCCTTGGCCGACGTGGGGAGGGTGCAGCTCAGGTATCGGCAGTACGATCCCTGTGTTGTCAGGGGGCTACAACCTAGAGGGTACATGACGGCCCCACCACAACGGGCTGGCTACTGTGCTGGATTTCTGGTGCCATGGAAAGTCCATCATGATCGTAGGTGCAGATGGGGACGCACTATGGGCGTAACTTGTTCAACCCATCAGGCGTTTAGGCCCAATTTGAGGAATAGTGGGTATGGTTACAACGCCGGTACAATGCTGAGCGCCAAGGTCTTAGTGCACTGAGGACCAGTGGTACACCACGTAAGGCGTCCTTCCCCAAAAGGCTCGTACTTCTGCAGAATTTTGAAAAATGGAGGTCAAACCCCAAGGGGGACCATCACATGGAAGGCCGAAACGGTTGAAACTCCTTTTAGTCGCCTCTTACGAGAGGCAGGAATACCTCGGGCCTATTCTTACCCCAGACCCGCAGGGGGTCTTCCTGGTGGTGGTCGGCGCCTCTTCTTTGCGAGTCGCAAGGGTCAAGGCTTCCGTCAGTTGCCACACCTGACGACGCGCCTCTTCCAGTTACGCCCTCAGGGCCGCCCTCTCCTCCGCCATGGTGGATTTGAGCTCGGCGACGGTATCGTCAGTGGCTTTCCATAATGGTTCACGTCATCTTCGTGGTGGCGTGGCCCACTTCCGCTTCTTGGATGCGAGGCTGATGAGCCAAGTGTGGCTTGCGTTGGTGCCGTTGGCAGCTTGGCATCGTTTAATAGGGATGATGGCGTCTCGTTTCTTCTTCTGCTTACTGGCGCCACTACATTTGCTAGTGTTGTCTGTCCGCGACTGGCAGCAGTAGCGTTTATAGATATCTAGTACCTATACTATCCTTGGAAGGCTGTGGAGTGTTTTCGAGATTGGGTGTGTTGGGAGTTCGGATGGGACGGAGCAGCAGAGAGCTCCGGCAGTGCGAGAACATACCGAGACTGCTGGTGGCACACAGGAACTGCTAGATCGAGGGGCTGTAGTTGCGAGGGCCACAACCTTGTTGTCCGGCAGACCCAGCACGTCGATTTGAGAGAACATTAATCCAGTAGTGAAGCCTCCACTATTTGGTGATCACGCCATTTGTTTGTGCGTTGCTGCTCGAGGTCGCCGTGAGATCAACAGTAGCAAGTGGAGGGTGTCGAGCTAGCGGAATCTATTAGCCGTCTTCTACTGTCTGTTATTAGTTTTTGAATTTTGTGTTATTATTTTACTGCCTAGTGGCTTCTAACACCCCAGTTACCTGCCCTTTGGTTGTCTTGCCAATGCCGTCTGGCATGACATGTAGTTCGACAGCCTCCTTGATTTGCGGTGCGGATTGTGGTTTCTTTTGTCTACCTTGGTTTTAGTGGTAGCCTTTCGATGTTTTAAACACCGGATTCTGAAGCTGCAGTGCTGTCTGTCAGTTTGCCCTTGCTTGAATAATTCCATCGTTGTACTGGTTATTACACGTTAGGTGGAGTTGGTAAGACGATTGATCAGCGTTTAAACTGTCCTTGGTTTGAGTTGTCATCGTGTTAGGCGAGCATAACTCTTGGCTGCCTGTCTCGCCGCTTAAGCAGCTGGAGGGACTTTTCTCAAGTTGATCCTTGGATCACTGTCTGTGGATCACTCCCTTTTTTATTTGGTTTGATTGTGTCAATTGTTTAGAAATAATAGTTGTTTAAATGATTCGTATTGCTTGTGGCCTTCAGCCGACAAATAATTTTGAATTCTTTCTTAATAAGGCCTTCGGTTGTCAGCGTAGCTTGTGTTAAAGTCAATTTTTTGAATGATTGTTTTAAAAATTATTTGGGTATTTTTAATGTGTAATTGTCTTCCTCATTTGTAATTCAGGTCTTCAGCTATTAATTGTTCTCAAGTATTGCTTGTGGCCTTCAGCTGACAAATAATTTTGAATTCTTTCTCAGTAAGGCCTTCAGCCATCAGTGTAGCTTGCGTTAGTCAATTTTTTTTAAAATGATTTTAAAAAAATTATTACCTTAAATAAAGTGTAAGTGTTTACTGAGCAGCCAACGGTAACTGATTAGGCCCCGTCCCCACTTTTTCGTGCTTTCCCTAAGTCCCACGTTTCAGGTGGGGTGGCCACCTTGTCTTGTTGGGCCACCCCTTCTGGTTTAGCGGCCTCAATCTTCTTGTTCTGCTTGCTCCAATTCTTGATATAGCTGCAGCGACGATGAATTGCAGCATGTGCGCCACCACAGCTGATGCACTTCGGAGCAGCATCTTGCGGCTCATTGCAGTCGCGTGTAACGTGTGTCTTTGCACACTTCATGCATGCGACGGTGTTGCCACAGGACTTTGCTACATGGCCAAGGTCTTGGCACTTCTAGCGCTGCTGCGTCTTCTCTTTCTTTTCTCTCTTCTTTCCGCTTCGCACTTCATCTGCCAGGTGCTCCAGTAGGACTGCGAGAAGGCGGGATCCTTGCCTCCCTTGCCTCGTCCAGCCATGTCTGAGACGTACACCAGTGGCATCAGCGACAACGACGAACTGGCCGATCCTGGTATTGACAACCTCACCTGAGGTAGTCTACAATATTAGAGTTTTTGCCAGTTGACAATTACCCCGCAAGGGTAAAATGAAGATATTGTTCTGTGATTGAGCTAGGCAGGATAAAAAAACTGTAGGTGCTAGGGAACTAGCGGTGCGAGGAAGAGGAATGTTTCTTCTTCTTCTTGTGCTTGACTCTTGGCATAGCATCGATAATACGTTGCCAGTCATATTTGGTAAAGATAGGGAAGCTGTTTATGAGATCCTGATCCCTCTTGGGATTGACGGCAATGAGGTTTGCAATGGCCCAACCGAAGTCTTAAGGTGTGTGGGGTAAAGGAGATTTCGGAACGTTAGGATCGGTGAAAGGGTAGCGGTTATTGTGGTGCGTGTATTTCTTGTCGTGCAATGCGTCCTGTTATTGGCTGGGCGCAGCAGTTTGGACTTCTCCTCCCAGCATCGGCTGTTCGGCCTCGTCCTTGGGAAGCCGGGTGGGCAGTTCGGTGTGTGTGGCCATGTCACCCCGTGTTGCTGAAGGGGCTGGATCAGTATCTTGACCTGACCTCTCTGTCGCCACGTCCATGGGCGCCCCCTCAGCACCCCACGTTGACGCAGGGGCCGGATAAGCGCTAGTTTGCATGGCGATGGTAGCAATCATAGAGTCTCGCACCTTGCGAGAGTCGCAGGCCAGCTACTCGTGAAGTTGCGCGAGCTGGAGGCGCACCTCGTCCCCCTCAGCCCGGATTGCAGCCCTTTCTTCCGCCATGGCGGATTTGAGAGAGGCCCACCACCCACGCCAACACCGGCAGAGGTGCCGATGGTGCGACGGGCATGCGGGGCATCTGCCACATCTTGATCCATTGTCACCTCGTCTTGCGCGGGGGCTCGCCGTCGGCGTGTATGCTGCCCCTTCCCGCGGCCATAGACCTTGAAATAACTGCAGCCACGGTAGTTGGCAGCGTGTGCACCGCCGCAGTTGACGTGTGACGGCGGCGTCCCTCAGCTTCGTGCACTCGCGTGTGAGGTGCGGCTTTGCACACTTTAAACACGCGAGTGCGCCAATGCAGCCCGTGGCAAAGTGCCCCAGCTTCTGACAGCAGAAGCACTGCACAGGCTTCTTCCTCTTCTGCTTGTTGTCTAGCCCGTGCGTTTGGCCAAGAAGGCTAACGAGCGCAACGACTTGTTCTCCTCGTCTTCCCTTCCCATGTCCAGACATGATGGCGCAGCGAGCGAGAGCAGCAGAGATGAGACCCGCAACGAGTCAAGCAGCAGAATGAGCCAGTCTACTTTCACTCACTCACTCTCATCTGGTACGTTCCCCTCTTTGGGTAAGTGTGTAGGGGAGTTTGTAGCATTTGGGCTTTTACACCAAGTGTTTAATTGTGTGTGTGTGTGTGATTATTTGTGTGATTTTTGGGTGTCTAAGTAATGTGATGAATGTTCTGTGTGCATGTGGTACTTGCCTGAGGTTGGAGAGATGATTGATATTATGGGGGAGGGAACAGGATTAGGGATTGGATTTTCCCTTCGACTTAGTCGACGAAGATCGTCATTGGGCGTTTGTGCTTGTTGCGGGACATGTCATACCGACCTAGGAAGTGGATGATGTCATTTCCTGATCTGGAAGAGCTTTCATAGGATGCTCTTCCAGATCTAGGAAACGCTCTTCCGGGAGTGGGATTACAACTGCGGTGTGCAGATCGTCGATTGGGATCCCAGAGGTCCAAAGGTAAATGCAGTACCCTCCTGAGGGCGCGGTTCTACAGCCACTGGAGTTGGTTCAGGTGCTGCTTCGCCGCATAGCCCCAGACAGGGCATGCATACTCCATTACCTGCCTTATAAGGGCCTGATAAACATTCACTCCTACAGATCAGAGAAGGGAGCTGGTTGTGTTGAGGACTGGGTACAGGATGGACATTCTGGCACAGACCTTTCTGTGGTCCTCATCTATATGGGGTTTCCATGTAAGACGAGAGTCCAAGGTTACGCCAAGGTACATGGCGGTTCTGCGCCAGGGGAGTTGGGTTCCGTTTATGTGAAGGTAGGGGGAAAGGGGGGGGGCGTTGTGGAGGTCCACGCCTTCAGAGCCTCTGAGTGATCAGTATTGCCTGCGTCTTCTCAGAGTTGATGGTAATTCGCCAGCGACGGGCCCAAGTGTCTGTGTCATCTAAAACCCTTTATAGCTTACAGATGATAAGGTCCTTGTTCGCATTGCATGTATAGAAGGCTGTGTCATCTGCGTAATGTGCAATGTGCACTAGGGTCCTGTTGCTGTGTCCACAGTTACAGACTGTACAAAAAGGGCCCCAGGACCGATCCCTGTGGCACCCCAGCACTAATACGCATCTTGGTGGAGGTGGCCATTTCTACTTTAACAGAGAAAGTTCTATCCGTGAGATAGCTTTCAATCTGCTTAACTATGCTCCCGAGGAATCCTTGGATGTACAACCTGTAGAGTAGCCCTCTATTCCATCCTGAGTCGAAGGCTTTGGTTACTTCAAGTAGCACTATCACGCAGTAGCTTCTGTGGTTGAAGGCCTCTGTGGCTGCTTCCATCAATCTGTTGTGAGGCGGAGTACTTCTGTTGGAATTGGAAATCCGGCAGAAGTCGCTTGTTGGTGAAGTGATCTCGTATGGGTATTAGCAGGAGGCGCTCATAGATCTTGCTGAGAGTTGGCAAGAGGTTACTTGGCGTGTAGTGCTGCGGGAATAAAGGGTGTAAGCAGCTCTTGTTGATACATTAGGAGCGTCTGACTGACTTCTGGAGTAGTGTGAGGTGGAAATTGTTTCATGCAGAAGCCAAAGGGTACTTGTTGGATCAATCCATTGCGCAACTTGAGAAAATAAAACCCACACACTCACAAGGGTCTTTCCCTGGTTTGAATAACGTGACCATTTCTGCGTATTTCCAGTAAGCTGGGAACTCGCAGGTACGAGCAATCTCGTTGGAGACGTTCGCGAGGTGTTGGATAGTCTAGGGCGGGAGGTTTTTGACTAGCTGGTTGGTGGCAACTGTCGTGTCCTGGCACCTTTTTTGTAGGGAGGGACCCAATTACTTTGGCCTCGTCTTCGGGGCCGAAAACTGGGTGTTCGTCCTCTCGGTCATCCTCAGCATTGAGGAAGACAGCCAGTTGACGACGGACTACCTCTTCATGTTCATTATCCTGGGGTTCTGCTGCTTTGCTTCTCGAAGGAGTCGGCAAGCGCTTTGACCTTTTCAGCATGGCTGTAGGCCAGACCGCGATCGCCGTGCAGTGGTGGCATCCTAGCGCGTCTTTTGGTGAATTCCTTGGTTGCTTGTCATAGTGTGTGATAGTCTACTTTGAGAGCTGTGAGGCTGTTTTGCCATTGCTGGTTTCTGTGCACATTGAGCGCTACCTTCAGCTCTCTCTGTAGACAATTGAGCAGCCTCCTCGTGGTCTGATATCTGGTGATCTTCCACTCTTTTGCCACTGTGTTCTTGTGTCGAATTTGAGCTAGCAAATGCTCCAGTAGCTGTTGGTTCAGATGGCTCTGAGCACTATGGGACTTAACATCTGAGGACATCAGTCCCCTAGAACTTAAAACTACTTAAACCTAACTAACCTAAGGACATCACACACATCCATGCCCGAGGCAGGATTCGAACCTGCGACCGTAGCGGTTGCATGGTTCCAGACTGAAGCGCCTAGAACCGCTCGGCCACAACGGCCGGCTCCAGTAGCTGTATTTGTGAGGGCGGCCCGTCCCTTTGTGTGGGGTGGCCTCTTCCGCTGCCTGCACAATGGTGCCTGTTAGGTCTTGTAGTGCTTGTTCTAGTGTTTCGGCAGTAGGTGGCGGAGCGCGAGCGATATCCGGGGTGACAGTTTCCCGGTATCGCTCTTAGTCTGCCCGTTTGTGGGATGACTGGTACCGCGGGAGTGCTTCCCTTTTTCCCACATGGACCTCGAAGATGACAGGATTGTGATCGGAGGACATACTGTTGACTTTCCTCGCAGCAACGAACCCTGTGATGCTCCTAGTGAGAGCTATGTCTAATACGTCGGGCCTACTTCCGTTTTTAGGAAAGTGAATGGGCTCGACTGGAACCCTTGTTTCAAAATGGTGTTTGCGCGCTAGTTGATGCAGTTTGGCGCCTGCTCTGGTGGTTATTCTCGAGTTCCAGTCTGGGTGCTTGGCATTTAAGTGCCTCCGATTAGGAGTTTGCCCTCAATTTGGCCTAAGGCTGCTATATCTCCGTCATCGATCTCTTCATCTGAGGGTCGGTAGATTGCAACTACTGTTAGGGGCCCGGTGGCAGTGGTTACTTCTACTGCCACTGTTTCTATTTTATTGGTAGCTGGGATGTATACCTGGTGGTGGGGGATGCTACTTTTTAAATATATGACCACTCCTCCGGCTTGGGGTTGGCCTGTCTACACGATAATTATTATAGATGGGAACTGTCACCGATACCCAGCTTGATGCGGGCTTCAGCCATTATGCATATGTCAATTCAGAATTCCTTCATGAATTTTCTGAATTTGACCACTTGATTAACAATGCCGTTTGCGTTAAAGAAGCACATTGTCAGGCCTTGTATCTTTGGTCATCTATCCATGATGGGGTTTTGCTGCTACTGGTGAAGTCGCAGAGGGGAGCGGCTGCTGGACTGCTACCTAAAGAGCAACGAGGATGTTTTGCCTCTGGGTCTCCCTGAACTCCTTCAACATCCATCTCCATGACAAGGTTCATGGTCTGGACCATCATTCCTAACAGCTGATGCGAGGAGGGGGGG
This sequence comes from Schistocerca americana, assembly GCF_021461395.2. Lineage (NCBI taxonomy): Eukaryota > Metazoa > Arthropoda > Insecta > Orthoptera > Acrididae > Schistocerca > Schistocerca americana. Next base: position 367,442,506 of record NC_060126.1, read on the forward strand.
GGGTTGTCGAACTGCTGGGGACAGGTTTGCACTCTCTGTTCCAGCTTGTGTTTTGGGTTACCTAGAGCTTTCTCTGTTGGGGACCTGGTCGTTGTTGTTTTGTCTTGCCCAGTGTTGTTCTTGTGTTTGTGCTTGATGTTATGGTGACAGGTCTACACTTTCATGGCTTCTTGCCGGTCTGCTCAATGTCGGTGTTATTTATGTCCGTCTGTCGGGCTTCGATTCCTTGCGCCGACGGTCCGATTGCGGCCTCCGACATTCCGATTGCGAGCGCCGACGGTTCGATTGCGCCGCCGACAATCCGTTTCCGGGCGCCTGCTCATGTCCTCGCCGTCCCTGGCGTCGCGCCGGGTGGTGGATGATGCAGAACCCCGTGGAGCGTCCCCGGCGGCCGTTGTGGAAAAGTCTTGTGTTCGCTTGAGGCGCGACTCCTTGATGGAGCTAAATAATGGTTCCCATGTCTTTCTGAGTTGAAAACCTGTGTCTCGGTATATGAGATTGTCCGTTACGCGGATTTCAATGGCCTCCTCGAAAATGCTGTCCCAGTAGAAGCTGGTAGGGGAAAGAGGAACCAGGCCTTGCCTTTAAACCGTATGCAGGCAGGCAGGCGGGCAGGCGGGCAGGCCTGATAATGTGCGTCTTTAATGCAGACGGCATTGTTAACCAAGAGGTCGAATTCAGAGAACTCATGAAAGAATTCTCCATCGAGATATGCATGACGGGGAAAACCCACCTAAAACCGGGAATAAAAGCGACAGTTCCCAACTACGTTGGCTACCGTAAAGACAGGTCAACTCAAGTTGGCCATATACATAAAAAGAGACATCCCCGCCACCAGGTATAGCTACCAACTACCAATAAAATTGAAGCAGTGGCGGTAGAAGTAACCACTGTCACCGGACCCCTAACAATTGTTGCAATCTAGCGACCCCTCCTCCCCCCCCCCCCCCCCCAAAGACGTGATAGACGAGGGAGACATAGCTGCTCTAGGGCAAATTGAAGGCAAACTCAAAATAGGAGGTGACTTCAGTGCCAAACACCCCGATTAGACCTCTAGAGTAACCTCCAGAGCAGGTGCCGAACTGCAACAACTAGCGCACGACCACCACTTCGAAACATGGGGGCCGGTCGAGCCCACACATTTTCCAAAAAATGGAGGTAGGCCCGACGTGTTAGACATATCCCTAACTAGGAGGATCACTGGGTTTGTGGCCGAAAGGACAATCAACAGAATGTTCTCCGACCACAACCCAGTGATTCTAGAGGTCCGTGTGGGAAATGGGCAGCACTCCCACGGTACCAAACGTCTTACAAACGTACGGACTGGGAGCGAAACCGAAAAATTGTCGCCTCTGATGTCGCTAGCGCTCCGCCACCTACTGCCGAAACAGTAGAACAGGCGCTACAAGACCTAACAGGTACCATCTCGCAGGTAGCGGAAGATGCGTCTCCCCCACACAGAGACAGCCCGCCCTCGCAAGTACAACTCCCGGAACATTTGCTAGCTCAAATTCGACACAAGAACAGAGTGGCAAAACAGTGGAAGATCACTAAAATCAGGCCACGAGGAGGCTGCTCAGTTGTCTACAGAGAGAGCTGAAAGGTAGCGCTCAATGTGCACAGAAACCAGCAATGGAAAAACCGCCTCACAGCTCTCAAAGTAGACGATCACACACTATGGCAAGCAACCAAGGAATTAACCAAAAGCCGCGCTAGGATGCCGCCACTGCACGGTGAGCGGGGTCTGGCCTACATCCATCCTGAAAAGGCCAACGCGCTCGCCGACTCCTTCGAGAAGCAGTTTCAAGCAGCAGAATCCCAGGATAATGAACATGAAGAGGTAGTCCATCGTCAACTGGCTGTCTTCCTCAACGCTGAGGAGGACCCCGAGGACGAACCCCATTTTTCGCCCTCGAAGACGTGGCAAAAGTAATTAGGTCCCTCCGTACAAAAAAGGCGCCAGGACACTACAGTGTCACCAACCAACTAGTCAAAAACCTCCCACTCTCGGCGATCACTCACCTCGAGAACGTCTTCAACGAGATTGCTCGTACCTACGAGTTCCCAGCTTACTGGAAACACGCGGAAGTGGTCACGATACACAAATCAGGAAAAGACTTTTTATTCCCGCAGCACTACAGGCCGATTAGCCTTTTGCCAACTCTCAGCAACATCTATGAGCGCCTCCTGCTAATACCCATTCGAGATCACTTCACCAACGAGCGACTTCTGCCGGATTTCTAATTCGGATTCCGATAGAAGCACTCCGCCTCACAACAGAACACGAGACTGATGGAAGCAGCCACAGAGGCCTTCAACCACAGAGGCTACTGTGGGATAGTGCTACTTGAAGTAACCAAAGCCTTCGACTCAGTATGGCATAAAGGGCTATTGTACAAGTTATACAATCAGGGGTTGCCCGGGAGCATAGTCAGGTTAATCCAAAGCTATCTCACGAACAGAACTTTCTCTGTCAACGTAGAAACCGCCACTTACACCAAAAGGCGTCTTCGTGCTGGGGTGCCACAGGGATCGGTCCTGGAGCCCGTTTTGTACAGTCTGTACCCTGAACACTACCACAGCCCTCCTGGTGCACACCGCACAGTATGCTGACGACAATTTCCGCAATTGGTAAACCGTCCATTTTGACACAGGTAATGTACACGAAGGAAATACGTCCGCACTGGCGGAATGTTACGTGACGCCACGTACTTATACGTTTGTGACTATTACAGCACCATCTATCACAAAACGAAAAAAGTGGTCCAACTAAAACATTCATATTTCTTTACATACTACATGAATATGTAATAAAAATGGGGTTTCTATTTTATAAAAACGCAGTTAATATCCGTTTGACCTATGGCAGCGCCATCTAGCGGGCCAATCATAGCGCTATCTGGTTTCCCTCTTCAAGCTAGACAAGTTTCGTTCTTTGTAGTTTTTTCGTTTGACGCTTATTTCGTGAGATATTTGGCCCGGTCACGATCAATGGACCACCCTGTATAGGAAGGTACGCCATGACTTTTGTCACCTCTGTGTACTGCGTATTTAGTCTCTGTTTGAACATCATGATCCGTATGATTTGTTGTTGATCTCTGTTGGAAGGTTAAATGTGAAGTTTCTAATCAGACAAATAAAAAGGGTTACAATAAAAATACTGCGTTACGATTCAGTCTTCTCATAGTGAAAACCCGGAAGACTTATATTTTTATAAAGATTGCCAATGGACCCAAGTTCCAGACGCTGACGCGTTAGTCGAGATAAGTAATAAAATAAATTCCTTTCTTAGAACTACAAAAACAGAGAATATCTCTTAGACTTTGTGAAGATATTAATACTATATCTAAGGGACATTTTATAACATGCACAAGCGCAGATAAAGACGCAACGTGATCTAAAATAAGGTGTTTGCTAAAATTTACAAACGCGCGAAATTTGGCATGGACTTCAATGCGAGATGCCTTTAATAGATTCCACAACGAAACATTGTCTCGAAATTTGGTAGAAAATCCGAAGAAATTCTGGTCGTATGTAAAGTACACAAGCGGCAAGACGCAGTCAATACATTCGCTGCGGCCGGCCGCGGTGGTCTAGCGGTTCTAGGCGCTCAGTCCGGAACCGCGCGACTGCTGCGGTCGCAGGTTCGAATCCTGCCTCGGGCATGGATGTGTGTGATGTCCTTAGGTTAGTTAGGTTTAAGTAGTTCTAAGTTCTAGGGGACTGATGACCACAGCTGTTAAGTCCCATAGTGCTCAGAGCCATTTGAACCATTTTGAACCTTCGCTGCGCAGTGCCGATGGTACTGTTACCGACGACTGTGCCGCTAAAGCGGAGATATTGAACGCAGTTTTCCGAAATTCCTTCACCAGGGAAGACGAATGGAATATTCCAGAATTTGAAACACGAACAGCTGCTAGCAGGAGTTTCTTAGAAGTAGATACCTTGCGAAGCAACTCAAATCGCTTGATACGGGCAAGTCTTCAGGTCCAGATTGTATACCGATTAGCTCCCTTTCAGATTACGCTGATACAATAGCTCCCTACTTAGCAATCATATACAACCGCTCGCTCACCGATAGATCTGTACCTACAGATTGGAAAATTGCGCAGGTCGCACAAGTGTTTAAGAAGGGTAGTAGGAGTAATCCATCGAACTACAGACCTATATCATTGACGTCGGTTTGCAGTAGGGTTTTGGAGCATATACTGTATTCAAACATTATGAATCACCTCGAAGGGAACGATCTATTGATACGTAATCAGCATGGTTTCAGAAAACATCGTTCTTGTGCAACGCATCTAGCTCTCTATGCGCACAAAGTAATGGCCGCTATCGACAAAGGATCTCAAGTTGATTCCATATTTCTAGATTTCCGGAAAGGTTTTGACACCGTTCCTCACAAGCGACTTCTAATCAAGCTGTGGGCGTATGGGGTATCGTCTCGGTTGTGCGACTGGATTCGTGATTTCCTGTTAGGAAGGTCGCAGTTCGTAGTAATAGACGGCAAATCATCGAGTAAAACTGAAGTGATATCGGGTGTTCCCCAGGGAAGCGTCCTGGGACCTCTGCTGTTCCTGAGCTATATAAATGACCTGGGTGACAATCTGAGCAGTTCTCTTAGGTTGTTCGCAGATGATGCTGTAATTTACCGTCTACTAAGGTCATCCGAAGACCAGTATCAGTTGCAAAGCGATTTAGAAAAGATTGCTGTATGGTGTGGCGGGTGGCAGTTGACGCTAAATAACGAAAAGTGTGAGGTGATCCACATGAGTTCCAAAAGAAATCCGTTGGAATTCGATTACTCGATAAATTGTACAATTCTCAAGGCTGTCAATTCAACTAAGTACCTGGGTGTTAAAATTACGAACAACTTCAGTTGGAAAGACATATATAATATTGTGGGGAAGGCGAGCCAAAGGTTGCGTTTCATTGGCAGGACACTTAGAAGATGCAACAAGTCCACTAAAGAGACAGCTTACACTACACTCGTTCGTCCTCTGTTAGAATATTGCTGCGCGGTGTGGGATCCTTACCAGGTGGGATTGACGGAGAACATCGAAAGGGTGCAAAAAATGGCAGCTCGTTTTGTATTATTACGTAATAGGGGAGAGAGTGTGGCAGATATGATACGCGAGTTGGGATGGAAGTCATTAAAGCAAAGACGTTTTTCGTCGCGGCGAGATCTATTTACGAAATTTCAGTCACCAACTTTCTCTTCTGAATGCGAAAATATTTTATTGAGCCCAGCCTACATAGGTAGAAATGATCATCAAAATAAAATAAGAGAAATTAGAGCTCGAACAGAAAGGTTTAGGTGTTCGTTTTTGCCGCGCGCTGTTCGGGAGTGGAATGGTAGAATGGTAGAGAGATAGTATGTGATTCGATGAACCCTCTGCCAAGCACTTAAATGTGAATAGCAGAGTAGTCATGTAGATGTAGATGTAGATGTAGATGAAATCAGAAAGACGGTCGCCCTCAGTACGCAGTAAGACGCTGTCTCCAGGCGGTGCGTCCTGCTCCAGATATGGATGTGACGTCGAGATAGGAGGGAAGCTCCCAGAAAAGCCGTGACCGAGAGTCGGCAGCCACTCCATTCGCACCGAGCCTCACGTACTCTCTACGTCACGGCAGACATTTGCGGCCTAGTCGCTGACGGGCTGTGACGGTGGTAGGCGTTATGGCAGCAGTAAACATCGATTTATGCGGCATTATCCTCCTGCGACACGGACGTACGTGACGTTCAGCGTGAATGGATCGTAAAAACGGCATACGGTATGCTGCTAGGCAACGTGAGGCAGAAGGCAAAAATAAACGAAAGTACTCCACAGTCAACAGCTTAGGATAATGTCTGATACGTGCTTTATGCGAAACATCAAACAACTGTTCTCTATATGTCGCAAGCTAATAGGAGAATGAATGACAGATGTGCAAAAGAACTGTAAATTTGAGTGCCACGATGAAGTCATCAATAGCTGAACGATCAGCGTGTCTAGCTGCCGTACGGACATCGTGTAGCCCCTGGGCCACATTCCGTAGTCACTTAGTTTCATGTTCCGTGGATTATTTTAGTGATAAACCGCAATGACGTGGAACAAATCATTTTACGTTCAGATCACCAATTAATTTGTAAATATGGCTACATCCTAAACATTTGTAAGTTGTAATACTAGTATTATTAAATATGTGGATGTGAGTTAGTAATTCCTGCGCACCACCTTTTACACATTACAATTATGGAAATTCTTCTACGGAATAGATGGAGTTGTTAACGAGGAACTTTTTAGGTTTGTTATCAAATTTTACTTTCCTGTCTGCCAGACCTTTTACATCCATTGGTATGTCAATAGAAATTTTAGTTGCGGAACTGTGTACCCCTTTTTGTGCTAAAGACAACCTTAATATAGAGTAATGAATGTTATTCTTCCTTTTGCTATTGCAGTTGTGTACATCGTCGTCCCTTTTGAAATTGTAGTAAAACTGGTTATTTTGGCGCAAAATGGACTAATCGATCTTGAATAATGTGAACTGGCTGATTCCCAAGTTAAAGAGTCAAGACCCAGAAATCCACTACCAAATGCCAATACGAAGATGCATAATGTCAACATATATAAACACTTCACGTAATTACTATGATTATTATGGACTTCTTAAAAACATAGACAGTGACAATTAACTATTTGTACTTTTTGTAATGAATTTTGCATGAATAGATCAATATACGATAGTTTTTTTTCTACTCGTTGTTATAGGTAAATCTTTGTTCTTGTTCAGTACGAGTATGGAGTATTAGTTATGCACGTGTTGAGTTAGCAAGGAGGTTGATCTTGTACATTGAAGTGAAATGACGAAAAATAAATCTATTCTGCAACAGAAGCTCAGCCAGTGTTCATATTATTTAAGAAAATGAAGCCGAGCATCCTCTAGACCAACATATAAAGTTGCATTTCAGAATCTAGCATGGACGTGCAGTACGAGCCTACAACTTTCGACAACAACGAAAAACAATAATAGTTGGGTACTACGAAAACTGTTTATTTATTATTCTGCCGTTGCTACCACCTCTCTCTTCGGTGAGTCACTAGTGCTGTAAAATTGTGACCAGCCGCCCAAATTTAAACTTGCTCCAAAATTAATGAATCGATTTTGGATTATAAGAGGTTGGTTCAAATGGCTCTGAGCACTATGGGACTTAACATCTGTGCTCATCAGTCCCCTAGAACTTACAAGTACTTAAACCTAACTAATCTAAGGACATCACACACATCCATGCTCGAGGCAGGATTCGAACCTGCGACCGTAGCGGTCACGCGGTTCCAGACTGAATCGCCTAGAACCGCACGGCCACACCGGGCGTCGATTATAAGAGGGTGGTGATGGTTAGAAACTGTAGTGGATTATTTACAGCAAACTACATGAGAGAATAAATATATTATAAACTAGTAATCAGAATGCCCAACTCGTTAAACAGATGTCTACGAGATGATCGTAGGTGAGCATCACATGTTATTCTTACAGCACGTTTTTGAGTAGTGAAGACTATCTTTCTTTAACATGAGTTACCCTAGAACATTATTCCATAAGACATAACTGAATGAAAATACGCAAAATATGTCAACTTACTGATTTGTCTCTCCCCAAGATTTGCGATCATTCTGAGTACAAATGTGGCTCAACTAAATTGATTTAGGAGTTCCAAAATTTGCTTTTCCCAATTTAAATTCTCATCAGTATGGACAACCAAGAATTTTGAAGCTTTCATCCTATTTGTTATTTACTCACCGTGTGTTTCACTTATTATTGGCGTAGTAGTCCTGGATGTGCAGAATAGAATGCGTTATGTCTTTTTGAAATTGAGGGTGAGACCATTCGCAGAAAACCAGTCAATGAAACATTTGAGAGTATTGTTTACCATTTCTTCTGTTGTTGTATGTGTGGTTGGATTGATTGCAGTACTAGTGTCCGCTTTAAAAAGAACTAATTCTGCTTCTTGTATATTATAAGGACTGTTTTTTACGTATATAAGGAACAATACTGGATCTAAAATTAAGCCTTAGGGAACCCCATACGTGATTTCTCCCCAGTCAGATTAATGTTCCCAGACTATATCGGTTGAATTACTAAGTACAACTTTCTGCATTGTTTTGGATAGATATGACATCGATTGGTTGGCTTTTTACTTCTATGCCACGAAGGAGCAACATTGCAGGCGATACTTAAGTTTTTCTTCACAGTGTCTGGTGGATACGCGAAAAACGATGGAAGACCCTGCTGGATATATGATCATCAATGACTGCGTTTTGAAATTTAATTCATATTTATTATGTTTCACTACCGGTAACCTCAGTTATGTAAATTAAAAAGTAACTGGAACGTACTGATGTGAAAAAAATGTGCATACCTTGTGTACCAAAGAAAATATCTTCTTGTTATACGCAAAACGGCCATGATCTAAGTCACAAAACGGCTTTGTTATACACTCTAAGACAAAAAAAGCCGGCCGCTATGGCCGAGCGGTCCTAGGCCCTTCAGTCCGGATCCGCACTGCTGCTACGGTCGCGGGTTCGAATCCTGCCTCGGGCATGGCTGTGTGTTATGTCCTTAGGTTAGTTAGGTTTAAGTAGTTCTAAGTCTAGGGGACTGATGACCTCAGATGTTACGTCCCAGGCCGCAGCTCGTGGTCGTGCGGTAGCGTTCTCGCTTCCCACGCCCGGGTTCCCGGGTTCGATGGTTCGATTCCCGGCGGGGTCAGGGATTTTCTTTGCCTCGTGATGCCTGGGTGTTGTGTGATGTCCTTAGGTTAGTTAGGTTTAAGTAGTTCTAAGTTCTAGGGGACAGATGACCATAGTGCTCAGAGCCATTTGAACCATTTTGTTAAGTCCCATAGTGCTTAGAGCCATTTGAACCATCTGAACAAAAAACAAAACACCATGATGGAAATATGCAAACCGGTCACACTGTGAGATTAGTACAAGTATCGACGGACAATGCAAGGTTGTAAACCTTGGCGGCTTGATGGATGAATGTGTGCCGTTGCAGCCCAATTTCACTGTGCAGCTGATAAGGATAGTGAACAGTGGACATGTCGATACGAGCACATAAATTCCCTGTACTCAGTTTGGCAGTAACTATGCGTTGCGGATAGGCATGTGAACAATATACGCAGATTTCAGCATTTGAGAAAGGACGTATAGCTGGACACAAAGAATCTGGCTCGACTAATCGCCGAATTGCTTCACTTCCGAGTAGGTACGATGGCACTATTCGATGATGTTGACAGGAATGGGTAATCCACGGCCGAACGTAGCGTCAAGAAGGAAGCAGTCGACCTACAGAGACGACAGTATCTGAGGATCGTCCAATCATCAGAGAGGCATTTAGTCCTGGTCTCATCATTAACATCGATCTGACGTGTAACTGGTGCTTCATTGAGTACAAGGACCGTAAATAGGCAGCGCACGGAAAGAGGGCTGAGTTCATGGCGCCCACATTTGCCACAAGGCCCGACAGTCAGGATTTCATTTCATTCCATAGCAAGACCTCATTGGCTGTTATCCGCAGCACCCTTAGTGCACAGCCCATTACGGAAATCCATCCTGGGCGTACATTTCAGTCCGACAATTCCTGCCCACACCACCGGCGAGAGTTTCTACTGCTTTTCTTCGTGCTTGTCAAACCCTATCTTTACCAGCAAGAGTGCTGGGCCTCTCTCCAATTGAGAACATCTGGATCATTATGGGCAGGGCCCTCCAACTATTTTGGAATTTTGACGCTCTAAAGTGCCACTTGGACAGAATTTGGCATGATATCCCTCAGGGGGACGTCCAACAACTCTGTAAATGAATGCCAAGCCGAATAACTGATTGCATAAGGGCCAGATGTGAAGCTATTTCTCTTGAGTAAATCAGCCAGTTTCTCTGAAACAGTAATCATTTATTTGTCTGTACATGCACATCTACCCATTTCCGTTCCATTTGGATAATTCCTTCATTGTGCATCTTTTTTCCCTTAGAGTGTATTAAGTTAAAACCAGTTATCGAGTTGTAGCATTACAAGGATATAAGAAATGAACTAGCGCAGGAAACGATAATATTCTTCGCCAAAAGAAATCCACTAATACCAAATCTAGCAGTTAATCTGAGAAAATTCCCGACAATGTACGTCGCAGTACAAGTGAATCAAAACATTTGAGAAGATGCATTACAGGAAGAGATTTCAAAACGGTAGTTACACATTGTTATGGCAGGCCAAGTAACTTTTATGGAATGCTGCACTACACTTCAAAGTGCCACAGATACATTACTCTGTTTTTCAACATGGTCAGCAAGTCTTTGTAAGGAACGGTCGGAATGTTCCACCAATCTTTCAATTCCTCAATGACAGAAGTCCACTCCCTCGTCGCGGGAGCCACCGGAGGGCTGTTACGGGAACATCGTCATCGTTGGAAAATCTGCGATTATTGTGACTCACGACAATGATAGGAGCTAAAGAAATGAACTGAAATATGTGCCCTGCCCAGGACGTGAACCTCGGTCTCCTTGCTTAGTAGGCCGGCGTGCTAGCCATAATAGCAAACGCAGCTGCTCAGACTACCCTAGTTCAAGTCCAGGCCATGTCACAAATTTTTATTCATTTCTACAGCTCCTATCATTATCGTAGATAAAGATGAGACTTAAATGTCTCAAGGAAAATTTAATTATATTAATCTGCTGTGAATCAGTTCCTCGATTGCAAGGACCTTATCGTCTGTATGAAGATGGTATCTGTTCTTTCGGGCCGGCCGGAGTGGCCGAGCAGTTCTAGGCGCTACAGCCGGGAACCGTGTGACCTCTGCGGTCGCAGGTTCGAATCCTGCCTCGGGCATGGATGTGTGTGATGTCCTTAGGTTAGTTAGGTTTAAGTAGTTCTAAGTTCTAGGGGACGGATGACCTCAGAAGTTCAGTCCCATAGTGCTCAGAGCCAATTGAACCAACCTCTTATAATCCAAAGTCGATTCATTAATTTTGGAGCAAGTTTAAATTTGGGCGGCTGGTCACGTATCAGATACCATCTTCATATAGTTAAGGCAAATCGGCCATTGACATTCTTCTTCTGTGCTGGATGTACACACATTGCCCGCACTCTTACGGGACTCGGTAAGATTTTCTGCCGCGAGTAATGAGTGTAATGGGCAGGGGCACTACGAGTGTAGTGTGTGGACATTAAGTTGGGAATGTGGGTCTCACGGGGAGCGTGCAAGGGAAAAATCCCTGCAGTCGCACAATGCTCTGTGCCCTTCGGGGCTCAGATAGATGCCGTCACGGTAGCTCAGCGTGTTCGGTCAGAGGGCTGTTTGCTCTCTGTAATAATAGAACTGAGTAAAGGAATCAACGATCAACTTGCACGGATGTCTTGTGACGTCCCCTCAGACCAAACGCAACAAACAATACCGACCAAAACGCAAAAAAAAAGAAGGATAGAGGGTCTGCCATGTAAACAGGAAATCCCGGGTTCGAATCCCGGTCGGGGCACATATTTTCAACTGTCCCCGTTGATGTATATCAACGCCTGTCGACATCTTAGGGTCCTGATTTAATTATCATTTCACTTGTCGTCTGTGGTCGTTGTCTATAACCTTCCTTCCTGGTGTCTGTGGTCTTGGTCAAAATGTTGGCACCATTTCACAACGACCGGAAGTGACTTGCATTTAGTCTATACACCGCTAGAATTGCACAATGAATTTATGTGCAATTTAGACATTATGCTGATATGTATCGAACTGTGAAACGGATCGTCTATGGAGCCTGTTAAGATTATGTTTTAGATGCGATAATACGGCTGCATCCTAGTAGTGCCAGGCTGTGTTCGCTGAAGAAATGAAATACTAGGGCATTTTGAAAAGTAAGCATCCAAATTTGTTATTCTGTTCTCAGTCTCGGATGGTAACACATATTACTCGGTCAACTTCCTCCCTTCGCTGACGAAGTTGCAACCCTCTGCAACTCTGAATTGTAGCGTCTAACGTGGCGATATGTAACACAATTATGACGGTGTACTGAGATATCCTCAGAAAACTGAAAGCACGAATTCGATGGGTTCGTCCACACATGCAGCAGCCTCTCCTCTAGCATGACAAAGGCAGGTCATACGCGAGCACTGCGGCATCTGCAGCAACATGACACCCTATCACCAATCATGCACCTTACAGTCCCGACTTGGCGCCATCCGACTGTCGTCTTTTTCCAAAACTTAAAGAACGCCTTCAACGACTTGACTTTGATAGTAATGGAGCGATGCAAGCAGAAGTGAGGTTGTGACTCCGTCACCAAAGTCAAACATATTACAGTGACCTAATCACTGAAGAGCATATCTTTGGCAAAAAATGTTCATCGCCAGGGCGATTGTGTCGGGAAAAAATATGCAAACTTGAAGAAGAAAAATGTAGAATGTTAATAAAGTTTGTTTTATTTAAAAATCCTTGAGAGTTTTCTCATAAAAATTTCGATGCATTACTTTTCAGCCGCCCTCGTTCATCATAATATTGTTATATTTAATTGTTCCAACAGACACATGTCTCCGCCAAGACAGATTTCCTAGATGTGTTAATGGAATAAAGTTAATATTGACCAATAACAGCCAGAGTCTCAACTGGCGTATTTGTATGGAATTTGGAACAATATGTCGGCCGGCTGCTGGTGGCCGAGCGGTTCTAGGCGCTTCAGTCTGGAACAGTGTGACTGCTACGGTCGCAGGTTCGAATCCTGCCGCGGGCATGGGTGTGTGTGATGTCCTTAGGTTAGTTAGGTTTAAGTAGTTCTAAGTTCTAGGGGACTGATGGCCTGAGATGTTAAGTCCCATAGTGCTCAGAGCCATTTGAACCATTTGAACAATATATCGTGCTTGAGTTACAGCAGGTTGTGATTAGCGTCAGTAGCAGAATTCCTTAACTTCAACTACTTGGTTATCCTCAGTTCCGATTTTAAGTTTCTCGTTGTTCTCGTTCCTGATACTTCTCATTACTTTCGTCTTTCTTTGATTTACGCTGCCCACATTCTGTTCTCATTAGGCTTTTCATTCCATTCAGAAAATTCTGTAGTTCTTTTTTATTTTTACCGAAGGAGCAATGACATCAGCGAGTCTTATCATTGATATCCGTTCAACTTCGATTTTAATTCCACTCTTGAACCTTTCTTTCATTTCCGTCATTGCCTTTTCGGTGTATATATTGAACTGCAGAGGCGTAAAACTAATCCCTGTCTTGCACCCTTTTTAATCCGAGCACTTCGTTCTTGTTTTTCCACTCGCTCTTGGTCGATGTACATACTGCACATTAACCGTCTTTCCCTATAGCTTACCCCTATTTTCCTCAGAATTTCGAACACCTTGCATCATTTGACGTTCTCGAACTCTTTTTTTCAGGTCGACAAATCCTATGAATTTCTCTGGATTTTACTTTAGTCTTGCTTCCATTATCATGTGCAACGTCAGAAATGCCTTTCTGGTGTATTGTATTGCATTGTATGTTAACCGGGGACCTAGAAATGACGGAGGAGCTCCGTCCCCGCCGCAGTCGCAGTGGTCCACAACCCCGCGACGACTACCGCAGTCCACTTCACCCCTCCACCGCCCCACAGCGAATCCAGGGTTATTGTGCGGTTCGGCCCCAGATGCCCCCCCTCCCCCGGGGAACGTCTCACACCCCTATGTTTGCGTGGTAGAGTAATGGTGGTGTACGCCTACGTGGAGAACTTGTTTGCGCAGCAATCGCTGACATAGTGTAGCTGAGGCGGAATAAGGGGAACCAGCCCGTATTCGCCGAGGCAGAAGGAAAACCGCCTAAAAACCATCCACAGACTGGCCAGTTCACTGGACCTCGACACAAATCCGCCGGGGGGATTCGTGCCGGGGACCAGGCGCTCCTTCCCGCCCGGAAAGCCGTGCGTTAGACCGCGCGGCCAACCGGGCGGGCTGCCTCTCTGGTGCCTTTACCTTCCCTAAAGCCAAACGGATCTAAAAGATCCTCAGTTTTCTTTTTCATTCTTCTGTATATTAATCTTGTCAGCAACTTGAATGCATGAGCTTTTACCTACGAAATCGTGATAGTAGCCAAGCGTGCACCTCTTCGTCCGAAGCAAATCGACTGTCATGAATGTCTTCCTTCAGGACTCCACAAATATGAATAACTCATGGGGAGAGATCGGGACTGTCTGGAGGATATGTAAGGGCTTCCAAGCGAAACTTCTGCATAATACTCTAAAGAACCTTGGCAACATGTGCGATTACCGTAGTTTTGGAGCACTGAAGAAAGACATCCGTCGCTTTCAATTTCTTTCGGACGCAGAGATGCACAACTGGGTACAATCATGGTTCCATAGATAATCGCTAACATTTTTCCATGAAGGCATTGCCCATCTTGTCTCACAGTGGGATAAATGTATTAGCAGTTATGGCGATTATTTTTGAAATAATAAGCAGTTTACTTACTTTTTCTCATCTGCCTCATTTTCATTTGACTCCCTACTGTATGTTCCAAGGCGAAATGTGCTCTTGTGTGCACTAGAGGAGTCTTTGGTAAAAACAGGGATCAAAGTCCCAGGAATGTGTTCCAGATATAAATCACTACATTAAGACCTACGATAATTTATGGTTGAATATAGGAGAACAGGGGACTGATGACCTCAGCAGTTACGTCCCATAGTGCACAGAGCCATTTGAACCACATAGGAGAACAGGAGGTGGCTGCTAAGGAGTTTAGCAAGTTGTGGAGATTGGCCCTCTCAGCCATAAAAGGCGGAATCGTCAGCATGGAGACCATGCTGGACATGCCCCCTTACACCCTTAGGTTAGAAAGGAAGCATTGTCAGGGGGCAATAATTGGAAACCCTTATGGTATTCAGAATTCCACGCCAATATAGTGAACATGGTAAACATAGGAATTGTTTGGGAAATGCCGACAGACATTAAAAATTCCAGCTGCTTCAATAAACCTCTGAAAATAATAACTGGAGGCAGGGAGCGCAGGAAGAATCAACCACGATACTGTTCAGCAGACACAATCCAGTTTGCTGGTGGGTCGAAAACAAAGTTGGTGGGGCCGGGGTATGCGGAATACGGGCTATACTAGAGAGAGCAACCTGTCTAAGAAAGACGGCCACGGTATTCCGAGCGGAAATATCTGTTGCCAGAGTGTGCACAGAGGATAATCTGGTTAGGTGCTACGAGGATAGTGTCATCTACATTCATTCAGCAAGCAGCTCTGAAATCCCTATCACTCTTGCAACATGGTCAAAGATCGTTACAGAATGCCATCGAGTCTTTTTGAGACTAGGGGAAAGCAACAGGGTAAACCTGCTGTGGATCCCTGATCACTCAGGAATTAGTGGCAATCAACGAACTGATAGCCAAGACCATGTGTTGGACCAGAACCTGCCCTAACCATGATAACTGCGACGGTAAAATCAAAACTCGCTACGAGGTAGCACGCAGAATATCTTCGACATCTTTCTCCTCCAAAGTTATTGAACATATTCTCAGTTCGGATGTAATAAATTTCCTTGAGACGCGTCAGCACGGTTTTAGAAAGCATCACTCGTGCTAAACTCAGCTTGCCCTTTTCTGACATGGTATCCTGCAACTACGGGTGAAAGACAACAGGTATATTCCATATTCCCAGATTCCGGAAAAGCATTTGACACCGTACCCCGCTGCAGGCTGTTAACGAAGATACAAGTATACGGAGTAAGTTCACAGATGAGTGAGTAGATCGAAGATTTCTAAAGTAACAAAACTCAGTAAGTTGTCTTCGACGGTGAGTGCTCATTAGAGTTGTCTCTAATGAGCACTCACCGTCGAAGACAACTTACTGAGTGTCGTCAGGAGTGCCCCAGGGAAGTGTCATAGCGCTGCTGTTATATTCTGTATACATAAATGATCTGGCGGACAGATAGACCAGCAATCTGCAGGCGTTTGCTGATGATGCACTGGTGTCCGGGAAATTGTCGTCGTTGAGTGACTGTAGCAGAATAAAAGATGACTAGGTCAGCTGAATGGCAGCCCGCTTTAAATGTATAAAAACGTAAGTTAAAGCAGACGAATAGGAAAAATAAACTCGTAATGTTCGTATACAGCATTAGTAGTGTGCTGATGGACAGAGTCACATCAATAAAATATCTAGGCGTGGCATTGCAAAGCGATAAGAAATGGAAGGAGAATGTAAGGTATGTAGTAGGGAAGACGAATGGTCGACTTCGCTTTTTTGGGAGAATTTTACGAAAGTGTGATACGTCTGTAAAGGAGACCACAGATAGGATGCTACACTCATGCTCATAAATTAAGGATACTTGCACAATGTCATGCCACACAACGTGGCACTACACAAAAATGGCGCTAATAGTATAGGCACATAGGGAACACACAGATCTGGAAGTCCACGGTATTGGTGATAAGTCGAGAAATCCGTCCCAAAACACATGTGCTACAAAACGCCACTGTTTCCTGTGTATGTACCCCGACATCAATATGGTATAGCCTCCCATTCTTGCACCAGTGCCTGTCTGAGCTCCTGATTTGTCGTAGGGGTTTGAAGACGTGCAGCGATAAGTCGACCGAGAGCATCCCAGACATGTTCGATGGGGTTTAGGTCTGGAGAACAGGCAGGCCACTCCATTTGCCTGATATCTTCTGTTTCAAGATACTCCTCCACGATGGTAACTCGGTGGGGCCGTGCGTTATCATCCTTCAGGAGGAAGGTAGGACCCATTGCACCCCTGAAAAGGTGAACATACTGGTGCAAAATGACGTCCCGATACACCTGACCTGTTACAGATCCTCTGTCAAAGACATACAGGGATGTACGTGTACCAATCATAATCCCAACCCACACCATCAAACCACGACCTCCATACAGGTCCCTTTCAAGGACATTACGGGGTTGGTATCTGGTTCCTGGTTCACGCCAGATGAAAACCCGATGAGAATCACTGTTCAGACTAAACCTGGACTCGTCCGTGAACATAACCTGGGACCATTGTTCCAATGACCATGTACTGTGTTCTTGACACCAGGCCTGGCGAATAAATCGTGTCTGTTCAGTCGTGTTTAGACTGTGCGTCTGGAGACAACTGTTCCAGTGGCTGCGGTAAGGTCTCGAGCAAGGCTACCTGCAGTACTCCGTGACCATCGTGTGCGTCTGGAGACAACTGTTCCAGTGGCTGCGGTAAGGTCTCGAGCAAGGCTACCTGCAGTACTCCGTGACCATCTGCGGGCACTGATGGTGAGATATCGGTCTTCTTGTGGTGTTGTACACTGTGGACGTCCCGTACTGTAGCGCCTGGACACGTTTCCCGTCTGCTGGAATCGTTGCTATAATCTTGAGATCACATTCTGCGGCCCAATGAGGGCCCGTGCTACGACCTGCTGTGTTTGACCAGCCTCCAGTCGCCCTAGTAATCTACCCCTCATAACGTCATCAGTATTTCTTTGAGCAATTTTCAACACACAATCACCATTAGCACGTCTGAAAACGTCTGCACACTTACTCGCTGCACCGTACTCCGACATGCATTAACACACCTCTGCGTATGTGGACTGCTGGCAGCGCCACCGTACGAAAGTAAAATTCTATGTACCGACTTGACATAAAATCCTAGGAAGTTCTGGTCTTACGTTAAATCAGTAAGTGGCTCGAAACAGCATATCCAGGCACTCCGGGATGATGATGGCATTGAAACAGAGGATGACACGCGTAAAGCTGAAATACTAAACACCTTTTTCCAAAGCTGTTTCACAGAAGAAGACCGCACTGCAGTTCCTTCTCTAAATCCTCGGACAAACGAAAAAATGGCTGACATCGAAATAAGTGTCCAAGGAATAGAAAAGCAACTGGAATCACTCAATAGAGGAAAGTCCACTGGACTTGACGGGATACCAATTCGATTCTACACAGAGTACGCGAAAGAACTTGCCCCCCTTCTAACAGCCGTGTACCGCAAGTCTCTAGAGGAACGGAGGGTTCCAAATGATTGGAAAAGAGCACAGGTAGTCCCAGTCTTCAAGAAGGGTCGTCGAGCAGATGCGCAAAACTATAGACCTATATCTCTGACGTCGATCTGTTGTAGAATTTTAGAACATGTTTTTTGCTCGAGTATCATGTCGTTTTTGTCAAACCCAGAATCTACTATGTAGGAATCAACATGGATTCCGGAAACAGCGATCGTGTGAGACCCAACTCGCTTTATATGTTCATGAGACCCAGAAAATATTAGATACAGGCTCCATGGTAGATGCTATTTTTCTTAACTTCCGGAAGGCGTTCGATACAGTTCCGCACTGTCGCCTGATAAACAAAGTAAGAGCCTATGGAATATCAGACCAGCTGTGTGGCTGGATTGAAGAGTTTTTAGCAAACAGAACACAGCATGTTGTTATCAATGGAGAGACGTCTACAGACGTTAAAGTAACCTCTGGCGTGCCACAGACGAGTGTTATGGGACCATTGCTTTTCACAATATATATAAATGACCTAGTAGATAGTGTCGGAAGTTCCATGCGGCTTTTCGCGGATGATGCTGTAGTATACAGAGAAGTTGCAGCATTAGAAAATTGTAGCGAAATGCAGGAAGATCTGCAGCGGATAGGCACTTGGTGCAGGGAGTGGCAACTGTCCCTTAACATAGACAAATGTAATGTATTGCGAATACATAGAAAGAAGGATCCTTTATTGTATGATTATATGATAGCGGAACAAACACTGGTAGCAGTTACTTCTGTAAAATATCTGGGAGTATGCGTGCGGAACGATTTGAAGTGGAATGATCATATAAAATTAATTGTTGGTAAGGCGGGTACCAGGTTGAGATTCATTGGGAGAGTGCTTAGAAAATGTAGTCCATCAACAAAGGAGGTGGCTTACAAAACACTCGTTCGACCTATACTTGAGTATTGCTCATCAGTGTGGGATCCGTACCAGATCGGTTTGACGGAGGAGATAGAGAAGATCCAAAGAAGAGCGGCGCGTTTCGTCACAGGGTTATTTGGTAACCGTGATAGCGTTACGGAGATGTTTAATAAACTCAAGTGGCAGACTCTGCAAGAGAGGCGCTCTGCATCGCGGTGTAGCTTGCTCGCCAGGTTTCGAGAGGGTGCGTTTCTGGATGAGGTATCGAATATATTGCTTCCCCCTACTTATACCGCCCGAGGAGATCACGAATGTAAAATTAGAGAGATTAGAGCGCGCACGGAGGCTTTCAGACAGTCGTTCTTCCCGCGAACCATACGCGACTGGAACAGGAAAGGGAGGTAATGACAGTGGCACGTAAAGTGCCCTCCGCCACACACCGTTGGGTGGCTTGCGGAGTGTAAATGTAGATGTAGATGTAGACGACCGCAGGTCAAATGCACCGCATGGTCATACGCTGAGGCAATTTAAACCCGCAAACCGCTTACCAGAGCATTGTTTCGCCATGTATCAGCATTATTCTTAATTTATGACCATGAGTATAGAACGATCCATTCACGAGCATTGCTCGAGTGTTTGGGGTCCGCACCAGGTCGCACTGAAAGATGGTATCGAAGCAATTCAGAGGCGGTCTGCAAGAATTTTTATCGTCAGATTAGAACAAACGTAAATATTACAGAGATGCTTGGGGAGTTCAAATGAGAATCCCTGGATGAAACGCGTCGTTCTTTTCGAGGAACGCTATTGACAAAATTTAGAAAACCGACATTTGAAGCTGACGGCAGAACGATTCTACTGCTGCGAACATACGTTTCGCGTTAGGGACCACGGAGATAAGACACGAGAAATTAGGGCTTGTAAGGAGCGTATAGATAGTCATTTTTCCCTCGCTCTATTTGCGACTGGAACAGGGAAGAACTGACTAGTAGTGGCACAGGGTACCCTCCGCCACGCACCGTACGGTGGTTTGAGGAGTATGTACGTAGCTGCAGATGTACTCGATCAAAAAACAGAAAGATGACAAGATAATGGTGCGGAACCCATGTTTAAAGAGAAGTTCTGCACTCCAGCGTTTGAACAGGAGACAAATGGTTCAAATGGCTCTAAGCACTATCGGACTTAACATCTGAGGCCATCAGTCCCCTAGACTTAGAACTACTTAAACCTAACTAACTTAAGGACATCACACACGTCCATGCCTGAGGCAGGATTCCAACCTGCGACCGTAGCAGCAGCGCAGTTCCGGACTGAAGCGCCTAGAACCCCTCGGCCACAGCGGCCGGCAAACAGGAGATGGATTAAATCCGTAGTAGGACTAATGATTGAGTATGGGTACTTTAAGATACAGCTACACATGATAGGTATAGGGAAAGTAGCCCCCAAGTGTAGACTATGTGATGAGGGCGATGAAACCACACCACATTAAATCTTGCCATGCGAAGCGTTGGACCTCAAAAGACACAAAATATTCGGTTCAATAATTTATAGAGAAAATATGTCTAACAAACAACCAGAAAATGGCCTCCTATTAGTCTTTAAGAGTTAAGAGCAGGGTTTACTAGAACCACGGAGACAGAAGCTACACAATAGACCCAGTTTCGGTTCGGGCATTGGTGGGCTGAAAGCACCGTCTTTTGTCTTTTTGCACAAATTCACCAATCAAATAAACAGTTATGCTTTGTGAAATTTCGCTTGTAATATTTACGTACATATCGCAAATACTCTGATAGATGCAGTCTTTGGCACGTTTTTCTCTTGTAAATCACCGTCTTAGTGTACAAATATCCATGGAGCCGAAATACCTAGGTATGTGTGGTGCTCTACACCATCTATTCAGAGTTCAGGAAAACCGTCCATTCTTGTTTATTATTCCGCGATATATTAACGTCCTCAAAATCAGTCAGTAGTGTTATAAAATGATGTAGAATTTTCGATGAAAGAAACAGAAACCTCAATTATTACCTGAGAAATAAGTTTACGTTATTTTAGTTCATCAGAGCGCTCCGTCTTAGATGCATACAATATCCGGAACTTCTCGCTCGTTCGTTCTTCGATTTTTCATTAATGCTTCGTAAACTTTTTCAATGATTTCCTACAATGAAATGTCAACTGTTATTCTGAGAAGACATTTAAAATATTTAATGCACAAAATACTCGTACATATAAACTTCAGTACTAGCAGCAATAAGGAGTTAACCCAGTTTACAGTCTGAGCAGTTGGCGAATGCTCGAAATAAAAATGTTCAAAATCTCTTTTTCTGTGTCACGTAACACCAACAACTTCACATTGCTGCTAAATAACCTAACAACAATCACAGTGACCAGCACTAGCACTACTAAAAAAAACTTCCTTTATTTCATAGAAATTTACGTGACTTATCGATCTACCCTCGTCATTCAAAGATCTCTGGACCCTGTTAGTCCTCAGCGTTTCGCAGGCCAGGACTGTAACGATGTAATCAGAGAAACCAGAGAGTATTGTAGTGAATTACACAAACTCTCACGATATTTATCCATAAATGAAATACGAAGTGTAGTAAATGATATTGCCTTCAAATGTTGCCTACCACACATTGCATAAGGGCATTTGCCTAATGTGTCAGTAACATTTAACAATTGTAACTTTTCGTCCAAGAGAGAATCTGACCAACTGTAGTTATATTATGTTCACAAAAAACAGTTGTGGTACCATTCATTTTTCTCTTGCCGTTTTCGTTCGTAATAGTTGTTGCAAAAGGAGGCAGAGAATAACCTCAGTTCCGAAAAGAAGGGCGTAGACCTTTGCCGTCAATAGAGAAGTCAACAGCACATTCAACAGAATTTTTATCAGCAGTTTAAGAAAACATGAAAATACATTTGATAACATGTCTCTACCTTATCTAGATTTGGCTAAGTTACAGTAATCCCTTCTTTATCATCAACAGTAAATTCCTCATTTATCGCTGCTATTCATCCGCCCACGCAACAAGGCAGATAGTGAAGCACGTTGCGCCTTAGGACACTAATGCCAATAATGGTTCCAGGCATAGATCATTATCTATTGGTGGAAACTTGGCATATGGAATCAGCCTCCTTCGAAGCATCAGCATATTGTGGGGTAATGCAAGGAAACAGTGGACACACTAAATTAGTAAAGCATGTACTCCATTGCACTAGATTAAACAAAGTGCGTTCGTCACACTTTTTACGTCCGAGAAAATTAGTGCAAAGTTATTTTAAGTCTGGAATTTGAAAACTCCACATTCCGAAAAACGCAGCGTTGTTCATTTATTATTTTTTACTCAACCACGTTTCAAAACGTGTATATCATCTTCAGTGGGTCCCGTTTTGTTTCTGAAACTGCATTAATTGTAGAAAAGTGATTGTCCAGGCTGACCTGCTTCTACGTGTTTCGTGGCTTGAAAGCTTGCCAAGCGCTCCATTGCATTGTACAGGCTTGATGTGTTCTTTTGTGGGTATGTACACAACTTTTCACACTTTTTCCACTTCATTCCCGCCTGGTATCTCAAGTTCTCACAAGCGAAAACGGGTTTTAGGACAACGTATGTCGCCATATTCCTCGGAAGATCTTATAAGTAACGTAAAACTGGTAGCCTTGACACTCGATATCAGCATTGCCGTTCTCCCAGGTACAACCTCGTTATATTGTTAGGAAGAGATATTACAACTATCCTAAACTAGCAATACATAAGCCGGAGTTGAACTGGATTTCTCCAGAACGGGAATCCAATGTGATCATCACACTTTTTATTTTAAAGATCAGGATAAAAGGTTAGGTTTAAATTTGATATCATATGTGTAAAAACATTATAAAACATATTAGGTTTAACAGAGTAACCAGGTGAGCATTGTTACGGCGAAGATGCACCTTTTTTCTTTTTTTTTTTTTTTTGAGGGGGGGGGGGGGGTCATCGAAGCGAGCAATGCACGAGACAGTGCACAGTACAGTTCTCACCCACCTTTGAAAAAACTGAAAAGACATGGTATAGCTAGCTGGAGAATGATTAGTGGCCGCAAATTTTGATAAAAAGTTGACGGATAATGGTAGAGTGGACACGAAGAACGGTGCACATTACATAAGCAAAGTTTTGCTCACAAAAGACGATGACGGACGTCTACTAGCCGTTACCGCCTACATCATTACATATGGTACAAGTAAACTTTGATGTTCCCATATCAGGGGCCTTCTTCAGAATAATGAGACCTCGACCTCTCACGTAAATTGCCTTCAAAATTTAAAAAATAATAGAAACAAATCTCAGTAGGGAAAATAAATCGAATGTACTTCTTCTTTGTTTCTTGTCCCAACTCACAATCCATAATTACTGTTAATTTTATTTGTAGCTACAGTTTGAGAAACACTAATTTTTAATCCGGAATATTATCAGCACTATTAATGTATCTTGAAGTGTGAAATCAAAATTCTTGAAATGTTTTGCGGAGCTAATTTTTCAGTATTTGTGTGCAAATCACATTGCACTTTTGTTTTCAGTGATTTATTATTTTTAGCAGTAGTGACTAATATATAGGAATGGGTATTTACACAAGTTGCGAATGTTATTTACATGCGGACGCTAAAAATCTAGTGGGGAATGCAATGTGTGTAATCATTCATATATACAATATGTGCTCAAAAGTATCCGGACACCTGGCTGAAAATGAATTACAAGTTCGTAGCGCCCTCCATCGGTAATGCTTGAATTCAGTATGGTGTTGGGCCACTCTTAGCCTTGATGACAGCTTCCATTCTCGCAGGCATGAGTGCAATCAGGTGCTTGAAGGTTTTTTGGGGAGTACCAGCCCATTCTTCACGGAGTGCTGCACTGAGGAGAGGTATCGATGTCGGTCGGTGGGGTCTGGCACGAAGTCGGCGTTCCAAAACATCCCAAAGGTGTTTTATACGATGCAGGTCAGGACTATGTGCTGGCCAGTCTATTACAGGGATGTTATTGTCGTGTAACCACTCCGCCACAGGCCGTGCATTATGAACAAGCGCTCGATCGTGTTGAAAGATGCAATCGGGCTCCCCGAATTGCTCTTCAACAATGGGAAGCAATAAGGTGCTTAAAACATCAATGTAGGCCTGTGCTGTGATGTGCCACACAAAACAACAAGGGGTGCAAGCTACTGTAGGCAACACACACGCTGGCAGATGACGTTCACCGGGCATTCACCATACCTACACCCTGCCATCGGATCGCCGCATTGTGTACCGTGATTCGTCACTCCACACAACGTTTTATCACTGTTCAATCGTCCTATGTTTACACTGCTTACACCAAGGGAAGCGTCGTTTGGGATTTACCGGAGAGATGTGTGGCTCATGAGCAGCCGCTCGACCAAGAAATCCAAGTTTTCTCACCTCCCACCTAACTTTCGTGGTGCTTACTGTGGATCCTGATTCAGTTTGGAATTCCCGTGTGATGTTCGGATATATGTCTGCCAATTACACATTACGACCATCTTCAACTGTCGGCTATCTCTGTCGTCAACAAACGAGGTCGGCTTGTAAGCTTTTGTGCAGTACGTGTCCCTTCACGTTTCCACTTCACTATCACATCGGAAACAGTGGACCTAGGAATGTTAGAAGTGTGGAAATCTCGCATACAGACGTATGACACAAGTGACACCTAATCACCTGACCACGTTCGAAGTCAGTGAGTTCCGCTGAGCGCCCCATTCTGCTTTCTCACGATGTCTAATGACAACTGAGGTCGCTGATGTGGAGTACCTGGCAGTAGGTGGCAGCACAATGCACCTAATATAAAAAACGTATGTTTCTGGGGGTGTCCGAATACTTTGGATCACATAGTGTATTATTTCTCAAGTCAACATCCCTTTCCTCAACACATATTAATCGCACAGGGATGAATGAGGTATTTTAGAAGGGTTTCTTAACTGGTTTCTGACATTACATACCAATACTGTGCTAAAACGTGCTTTTAACTACCATATACAAAACAGCATACTGGATGTCCAGCTTCATACCTATCTATATTTTACAAAGCTAACATATTAATCACAAATAAGAGACTCCCTTTTCACATTGCCTTTTTACAAACACCATTTTGTTTGTTTTAAAGTACTTATTAACTTGATAATTTGTATACAGATTGTCATAGCGAACAACTGTGACGACTGTTCAGTGCCTTTCCTTTCGGTCATGCGCAAAACAGGCACTACGCATTCACATAACTGATTCGCTTCGATGGGCAAGAATCCAGATTCTTCAGTGTGGATGTACAACTGCGTTGGACCTCCTGCGGGAATCTGACAGTAGCGAGCATGGAGGACACAGACAGGATGAGGGTAGGAGGCGGTAGGTGGGAGTGTCAGTCGGCCGGCAGGTGTGCCGAGATACTCCGCGCAGTTGCGATAACACAGTCGTCGGCTGGCACCGTGGTTAACGCAACTGCCTACTAAGCAGGAAATCCCAGATTCGAATCCCGGTCCGCCAATCATTGCACTCATCACCGCTGATTCTGCGTTAATTCTTGAAGCACTTAACCTTGACATCAATACTCCCCTTCCTTTGCTTTCCTTTCTCCAACCACCCTCCCTCCTTCCTCCTTCAACTTACATAAATAGTATTTGTCATTGTGGCCTTGAGTTGTGATTTATCTGTTGCTACGACGGTCTAACGTGCTTCATGTAACTAAAAATGTTTGTCGAGTTGAAGTTATAGGTTACGTGGCCCTATTGCCAGTCCCTGATCTCTGCCCGTCTGCCCGTCGTACAAGCCGGTACAAACATTCCGAATGCAAAACACATTTTTGGGCGCATGGAAATGTGTATACGAGGATGTATTCATGATTATTATTGCACGACATTCGGTTCATTTTAAAAGATGTTTTCTCTTCACTCCCACAACTACCCACATCCCAACGACTACACTTATTTCAAAGACTGTCATTATTCAGAACTATAAAGTGCGAAAGTTTCGCACGGGTCCCCTGGTGAAGAAATATTAGAAGAAACAGGCGACGAAAGAAATATCTGGAAAATTTTTATCAGAAGGGACAGGTTAGTGAGATTTTTGCGAAGTCTTCCAGGAATGGTTAATTGTATACTGAAAGAAGCAGTAAAAGGAAGAAAACTTGTGGGTCATTTGGTTTAGCAGATGAAGTGAAATGATCTTGGGGCATTATTGCCAGGGACTTCTTCGACAGCCTGGTGCAAGTCTTGCTATTTGATGCCATTTCGGCGATTTGTGCGTCTTTGTGACGAAGATAAGATGAAACACTGAGATTCCGTGCCAAGGAATTCGCCTTGGTCGGGGATCGAACCCAGGAGCTAACGATCTAGAGGCAGAGGTGGTAACAACAAGTCCACGAGCTGGAGATGGTGCAATAGATGTGCAATATGAACAGAACAATATAAGATTGGGGAACAGATGTATTCCATACTCCTGGATTTCTGGAAGGCATATGCCACAGTGCCACACTGCAGGTTGTTGACTAAGTTCCGAGCGTACGGAATAGGTTCTCAGGTATGTGAGTAGTTCGAAGACTTTAGAGTAATAGTACCAAGTATGGTGTCTTGGACGGCGAGGGATATTCAGGGACAAGGTCCCTGCAAAGTGTGACAGACCGCTCTTGCTCTCTGTACAAAAATTCGATACGTTGCCGAGTTTCTGAGTTGGTGAGCATCTGAAGTTAGCAGATCAGGCCGCTACGCCCCCAGATTCAAGCAGCCGGCCAGATACAATTATCGTCAGTCGTTCTCATAGCATAGATGACAGTGCACAAGACTGCCCAGTCCCTTTGGCTAGAGCTCGATCCTTCCTACCGTCCCACGTCCGGTTTTCATCGCTCTCTTGTCCCGTTTTATGAAACCAAATGAAGCACACGTTTGGCGACACAGTTTCTGGCGGGGCGCTTGAATTGCTGCGTATAACGCTCTGATCGGCTAACTTCATTACTAAGTAACTCGGAAATGGTGCAACGCGTCGATTTTTTCTTAACAATTATTTCTCAGCACAACCTACCTAGCAACACCCTTACAAGCTTTCCAGACTGTTTCTGGACACCTTGTAGACATAAAGCGTCTGATGGATGTGCTGAGCAGCAATCTATGACTGTTTGCTGATGACTGTAGTGGACGTAACAGTGTCATCTTTAAATAGGTGTAGAAATTTCTATTTGGTGTGATGAACAGCAGCTTGCTCTAAATGTGGAGAATTGTAAGTGCAGATCTGTAGACAACACAGTTCTGTAATGTTGGAATACAGCATTAGTGATGTGTTGCCTGACACAATCAAGTAGATGAAACATTTATGAATAACATTAACTGAATTCGCAATTGCGAAGAAGGACAATCATCGGCTGCAGAATGGAATGAGGACAATGAAAATATGTACCGGACCGGGACTCGAACCCGTATTTCCTGCTTATCGCGAGCGGTCGCCTTTTGACTGCCCGTGCACGACTCACGGTCAGACGCAAACTACCATATGTCGTCAACCAGTTATGTACGCATTGTTGCAAAGAGACATGATAATAGAACGACCATGTCAGGTCGGTTGTAGTGAAGGCGAATATTCAACTTTGAATTCAAGTAGTTTAACTTGTCGCGAAACTGAAGTAGATACTTCCTGTGAGTTAGTATGGGCAGAGGGCATTGTTGGCAACCGGAATAAAATAATAATTGGATCCTTTTACCTACCTCCCAATTCAGATGATGTAGTTGCTGAAAGGTTCAAAGAAAACTTGAGTCTCATATCAAACAAGTACCCGACTCATACGATGATAGTTGGTGGTGACTTTAATTTACCCTCTATATGTTGGCGAAAATACACGTTTAATTCCGGAGGCACGCATAAAATATCATCCGAAATTGTACTAAACGCATTCTCTGAAAATTATTTCGAGCAGTTAGTTCATGAGCCCACACGAATAGTAAACGGTTGTGAAAACACACTTGACCTCTTACCATCAAATAATCCTGAGTTAATAACGAGCATCAAAACCGATTCAGGGATTAGTGAACACAGGGTTGTCGTAGCGAGATTGAATACTGTAATCCCCAAATCCTCGAAAAATCAGCGAAAAATATACCTTGAGAGGCACCCACATGCCTTGCTCATACTACGGCATCAAGCAGTCAGGCCTGCAAGATGAGTGGTCCGCCAAGTTCTTATTTATTGAGTAATATGAACTCTCGTACTCTCAATTAAGTTACAAATTATCCTCCTGTATGAATAATACGCAACGGAAACGTTCATCTGACTATCAGTAATTTACAGAACTCCGACTGTTCACTACGCACTGGCAATACCACATTTTCTTTTTTCTTTTATTTAACGGTTTTTATCAACACGTGGCCACCGCACTGAATATGAATGGCGCACACATTATAAATTCGGGACATCATGACAACATACAATTCGAAGAAAAAGTCCACCAATCTTTTTCTTTTCACTAACTTATTTATTCCGATAAATTCTATAACCTAAACACACAAATTCTATAACCTACAACAATAACACATGAGAAATTCCGCCCAGTGGGCATGGCTTTACATTGGTAATTCTCTACCTTATGGTCTCGTAATTATTTAACGCTACAGTGCACTTTCTGGATAGGATGGTGGATCTTTTATTATACCTCACACTTCGACACTCACAATCATCATCAAGAAACTTTCCTCCAGACCGAGCGGTACCGAAGGAACAAGCATAACCCACTAATCTTTTGAAACTACCTTGCTACTCTCCCATGCAAACCACACATACCCAAATTACATGACATACACCACACTACGACATGGAATACAATACAATGAATAGTCACAACACCATCACTTTCAGCTTTCCCACTCCAATTAGTATTTATCCCAGTTTCACACGACACTGCCCCACTTTGTAATTCTACTTTCCTACTATGAACTCTGGAGATATATGCACGCCTTCCTGTGCAATGCAGGCCAAGTGGCGTTGTTGGATAGATGGCCGACTCACCTTGCATCTCTGTCAGAGTTTGAATCTAGCGTCACACGGAATCATATCACGCAAAGTAATATTAAGAACATATTCATCACACAAGCGAATCCTCAACTGATACCATGGACGAGTACTTCTCTTTATCCTTTGTCTCATACACAGATTGAGACTCACACAGTACTCACCACGTGGAAGTACTCGCCTCTAATTTCAAGTCCTGCCCACGCTATTTCTTAAATATTTCAACTTATAGTACACACGCTAGCAATTCAGCTTAACTTAAACACATGGAAGTATTTCAACTTATTGCTACACGTGGTTTCATTGTGACCGTTGGTCACTTCCGAAGATTACTACGATCCCATTAATACTACCTGCCTGACATTTAATTCTCCCCACAAAAGTTCCTGAAATAGAGAAATTATTATTTCAAACTACTCTTAAATATTCCACATGCATACCATGTCTCCACTCTTTTGTCTTTACGGAGCACACCCAAGACAGGTCTTAACAGCACAAGATCCAGCGGCAGAGTGCTGAAATATGGCCGTTCTTCAGGTCCTCTCGCATCTCTGTCGAAGTGGGGGAGCACCTTGCTACCGTATTGGTCAGCCACATTTCAGGTGCTCAAAGTTCAGGTAAATTTCATCTCTTTGGTCCCACCAAAGGTGGCCAAAGGATCGTCTCAAAGATGATCATATATTCACATTCACTATCTGCGGTTAGCAGACGACCATACATTCATTCATTTCACAGATCTCACCAAACTGGATGTAGGGATTTATTTTGAGGGAGTGCACATGTGATCAATTAAATAAATAAATTGTCATTCTTTCCCACACTGGTATCCGGCTTCACTGTATCAATTGAAATTGAGTTATTATTAGAAAAAAATGTGTTGTTCTGACAAAATTAATGAAGTATGTTGTACCTATTTTCAATGTCGGGCAGTACTGTACCCTTTCAACCTATTCAAAAAAATCAGATAAAAATTCACATGAAACCTTCCTGAGAGACAATCTCCATTCATTCCAAATTAATAATATAAGTGTAGACCAGATGTGGCTTAAATTCAAAGAAATAGTGTCGGCAGCAATTGAGAAATTTATACCAAATAAATTAACAATCGACGGAGCTGATCCTCCTTGGTACACAAAACGTGTTAGAACACTGTTGCAGAAACAACGAAACAAACGTACCAAATTTAAACAGACGCAAAATCCCCAAGATTGGCGATCTTATCTTTTACAGAAGCTCGAAATTTAGCGTGTACTTCAATGTGAGTTGCTTATAAGAGTTTCCACAACGAAACTTTGTCTCGAAACCTGGCAGAAAATCGAAAGAGTTTCTGGTCGTATGTGAAGAATGTTAGCGGTAAGAAACAATCAATGCCTTCTCTGCACGACAGAAATGGAGATACTATCGAAGACAGTGCTGCCAAAGCACGGTTACTAAACAGAGCCCTCCGAAATGCCTTCACAAAAGAAGACGAAGGAAATATTCCAGAATTCGAATCGGGAACAGCTGCCAACATGAATAACGTAGAAGTAAATATCCTCGGAGTAGTGAAGCAACTTAAATCACTTAATAAAAGCAAGTGTTCTGGTCTAGACTGTATACCAATTAGGTTCCTTTCAGAATATACTGATGCATTAGCTCCATACTTAACAATCATATACAACCGTTCGCTCGACGAAAGATCCGTATCCAAAGACTGGAAAGTTGCACAGGTCACACCAATATTCAAGAAAGGTAGTAGGAGTAATCCACTAACTTACAGGCCCACATCGTTAACATCGATATGCACCAGGATTTTAGAACATATATTGTGTTCGAACATTATGAATTACCTCGAACGAAACGGTCTATTGACACACAGTCGCCGCGCAGTCATGTACTGTGCAGTCATGTACTGTGCAGCTGGTCCTGGCGGAGGTTCGAGTCCTCCCTCGGGCATGGGTGTGTGTGTTTGTCCTTAGGATAATTTAGGTTAAGCAGTGTGTAAGCTTAGCGACGTATGACCTTAGCAGTTAAGTCCCATAAGATTTCTTACACATTTGAACATTTTTGACACACAGTCAACATGGGTTTAGAATACATCGTTCCTGTGAAACACAACTAGCTCTTTATTCCTATGAAGTGCTGAGTGCTATTGACAAGGGATCTCAAATCGATTCCGTATTCCTGGATTTCCGGAAGGCTTTTGACACTGTACCACACAAGCGGCTCTTAGTAAAATTGTGTGCTTATGGAATATGGTCTCAGTTATGTGATTGGATTTGTGATTTCCTGTCAGAGAGGTCACAGTTCGTAGTAATTGACGGAGACTCATCGAGTAAAACAGAAGTGATTTCTGGCGTTCCCCAGGGTTGTGTTATAGGCCATTTGTTGTTCCTTACCTATATAAACGATTTGGGGGACAATCTGAGCAGCCGTCTTCGGTTGTTTTCAAATGACGCTGTCGTATATCGACTAACGAAGTCATCAGAAGATCAAAACAAACTGCAAAACGATTTAGAAAAGATATCCGAATTGTACGAAAAATGGCAGTTGACCCTAAATAACGAAACTTGTGAGGTCATCCACATGAGTGCTAAAAGGAACTCGCTAAACTTCGGTTACACGATAAATCAGTCTAATCTAAAAGCCGTAAATTCAACTAAATTCCTAGGTATTACAATTACGAACAACTTAAATTGGGAGGAACACACAGAAGATGTTGTCAGGAAGGCTAACCAAAGACTGCGTTTTATTGGCAGGACACTTAGAAAATGCAACAGACCTGCTAAGGAGACTGCCTACACCACGCTTGTCCGTCCTCTTTCAGAATACTACTGCGCAGTGTGGGATCTTACGAGATAGGACTGACGGAGTACATCGAAAAAGTTCAAAGAAAGGCAGCTCGTTTTGTATTATCGCAAAATATGGGAGAGAGTGTCACAGAAATGATACAGGATTTGGGCTGGACATCATTAAAAGAAAGGCGTTTTTTGTTGCGACGGAATCTTCTCACGAAATTCCAATCACCAACTGTCTCCTACAAATGAGAAAATATTTTGTTGACACCGACCTACATAGGGAGGAACGATCTCCACGATAAAATAAGGGAAATCAGAGCTCCTACGGAAAGATATAGGTGTTCATTCTTTCCGAGCTATACGAGATTGGAGTAATAGAGAATTGTGAAGGTGGTTCGATGAACCCTCTGCCAGGGACTTAAATGTGATTTGCTGAGTATCCATGTAGATGTAGATGTAGATGTAGATAAGAGAAATCGCGACTAGTGCTAGAATATATATAGACAAGGGGTATCCAACCCGCGGGCCGCATGTGGTTGGTTGGTTTGGGGAAGGAGACCAGACAGCGTGGTCATCGGTCTCATCGGATTAGGGAAGGATTGGGAAGGAAGTCGGCCGTGCCCTTTCAGAGGAACCATCCCGGCATTTGCCTGGAGTGATTTAGGGAAATCACGGAAAACCTAAATTAGGATGGCCGGACGCGGGATTGAACCGTCGTCCTCTCCCGCGTGTGGCCCAAAGGCAGTATCAATGTGCCCCAAGAAGTGAGCATCTATCATACACTTGGAAAAATTCCATAACATTCCGTTTGTGTAGAGTTAAGATAAATTTAATATTTACAAAAAAAGAAATGGTTCAAATGGCTCTGAGCACTATGGGACTTAACTGCTGAGATCATCAGTCGTCTAGAACTTAGAACTACTTAAACCTGTCTAACATAAGGACATCACACACATCCATGCCCGAGGCAGGATTCGAACCTGCGACCGTAACGGTCGCGCGGTTCCAGACTGTAGCGCCTAGAACCGCTCGGCCACTTCGGCCAGCGAATATTTACAATTTGGAACTCTCGCCACTCGTTGCTGTTCTCTCATTGGCCCATCCTGTTCATAACTTTACAACCCATGTTGTACTTGAAGCCCAGAGTTTTGTTTTTACAATCGGCCAACCCCCCCCAGAGGCGCTGGTCTGTTATCTAACAGCTACTTCAGTTGCATCAGCGGAACTGGAGATCTAGACACACATAATGAATTTATGGAAATACCAGGAAATTCCGTGTTATTCCTATGTGATTCTGATAAAAAAAAAAACTTTTTCGCCGCAGCTCTGATCACTACAAGTCGGTAGAAGTTAGAAATCTTCATGTGGATTGCAATTACTGGCATTGTTTGCTATCTAACTGTACCGTAATTCTTTTATATAAGATTTAATTTGTTATCATACTCATTACTACAAATAAGAACCTCATTTGAACATGAACGTCTCTGGAAGGGGCTTTCACGAAATATTTTTACTTCTGTGTGCAATTTCTACCATAACAGATGATAGGTACAACTCAAGATGTGTTACTGCTGCAATTGATGCTGGAAGCTGCTTCCCTTGCCCTTCGTCACCCCGCAGCTGTCTTCACACTTATTTCCCTCACAATCCACTCACAATAGAGAAAGTTTTTTATAACTTGGTACTCACTGTACTGTCTGGGCGCATAAACTTGGCCCCTGTCTCTGGTCATCGATAGGTGTCGGACGTGACCGTCTTGGAATTACTGCCAACTGATGTGAACTAACAGTGGAAAGAGATGCTTTATTAGCAGAGCTTTTGACTAAACTGTGACTGAAGATAAGAGACCAAGAGTGAAGATCAATAGCTATCTATAATTTCAATGACGCCGCATTGGCCTGTTATTCACAGTAAGGCCCGTAAAATAACAAAGAATGTGGCCAGCCGCGAGGGATTAGCCGAGCGGTCTACGGCGCTGCAGTCATGGACTGTGCGGCTGATCCCAGCGGAGGTTCGAGTCCTCCCTCGGGCATGGGTGTGTGTGTTTGTCCTTAGGACAATTTAGGTTAAGTAGTGTGTAAGCTTAGGGACTGATGACCTTAGCAATTAAGTCCCATAAGATTTCACACATTTTTTAAATGTGGCCAAATGCTACAGTCAAGAAAACAAATTAAACAGATTACTGCATTCTTTTCTACAGCGTACAACAGCGTACAGTGAACGTAGCAACAAAACAGTAAAAAGTATTCGGCAGTTTGGCCGTAGGCATGTCACGTAGCACGGCAAACAAGAAGAGATGAGCTTTAATTCAATTCACTGTCATCATTCGTCGTGCCTCACGTTTCATATCCTGGCTCGCGGAGTATGTATGCAGATGCATAGACTACGTCACTGCTTTAAACCAGCTGAGAAAGTGATTGCGGCTTCGTTGACGTACCGTCCAGGGGTTCGTGGCAAATTGTTTATGGGAACCGCAGGTAACCTAAGCCCTTCCGGGCCGGTCGGGATACGTATCCTGCTCCTTCAGAATACGTGTGCAGTGTTCCCTTCTCTACACCGCCTAGCTCGGTTGTAGCATAGTTTGGGTTCTTCTAGTCTGAGTTTAAAGACATGTTTTCCTACAAGTGTAATTTCATTCAAATCTGACACAACGTTTTTAGTACGGAATTTACAACCAGTATGAAACGTCACTGAATTAAAACGCTTTTTTTCCCCCTGGGTCCGCAGCAGCGCGGCTAGACAGGTGCTCTCGTTGCTGTGTCCCAGCGTGGGTTTGCCTCTGAAAGGAGCGGAAACGGCTGGTCAGCGGGGACCTGCTCCCTTTCTCTCTATCTTTTCTTTTCTAAATCTCAGTGTGTATCCATTCAGACCGGCCCGGCCTTAAATGTGGTGCTTTAGTTACCTCGCAAGTGGGTGGCTGCCCCTGATTACCATATGAGAACAACACGCATAAGGAGACTCAGCCCGACTTCCGCCGGAAGCAGGCAATTTGTCCCACAAAGGTTCACGCAACAACTCTTCCCTCCAGAAATTAGTGCGAGCGATAGCTTTCAGTATGCAGAAAGCTGTTACCAGACAGCGGCGAGGAGACTTTTCCGAACAAAACGGCAATCACTTACGCCTGCAATATTGTATACAAACGACTGTATCAACTACGAGACACATATTTCATTTCTTGTTACTGGTGAGGTAGACGTTTGAAAGTGTCCAATGAATCAGCCAACAGCAGGACACATTGCATTTCTGTTTCTCTTCATTACTCCGAGGTCTGTTTCGGTCCGATCTGCCTCCTATTGTGTCCGTAATATTTCCTGAAAATGTTACCCACTGTTTTGGTATACGCAATAGTTTAAATTGCAATTGTTCCAAAGAAAATGCTATTTGCATGCTGCAAATCGAAATTTTTATTTATCCACCCAGACGCGTTTCGCCTTTTTTACAAGGCATCTTCAGTGGGTGTCCTGAAATATTACGTGATTTGTCCTTTTTGCACATAGGTAATGGTTTCACATCTAGGTTATAGATTTAAAAACAGTTCCTTAACTTTTTTTTTACGAAATGGAAATAACGTTTTTTTCACGAAATGGAAAGGTACTTACAGGCAACTTCTAGTTCACTGCATCTAAGCAAAATGCTTTTTCTCATCTGGCAACCAGGTGGCCATCTTACACTTCACTTTCAGTTCACTGTTTTCGTTACACATCACTGTAACTGCCATCTTTTTAATACAGAGATTCATTTGTTTTTCTAAGTGTTACCAACTGTTTTGTGAATGTGTGTGCGTGTGTGTGTGTGTGTGTGTGTGTGTGTGTGTGTGTGTGTGTGTTAGAGAGGGAGAAAACAGTGAGCTGAAAGTGAACTGTTAGATGTCCACCTGATTACCAGATGAGAAAAAGCAGTTTGCTTAGATGCAATGGTTTAGAAGTTACCTGTAAGTACCTTTCAATTTCGTAAAAAAACGTTATTTCCATTTCGTAAAAAAACGTTAACGAACAGTTTTTAAATCTATAACCTAGGTGTGAAACCATAACCAATGTGTAAAAAGGACAAGTCATGTAATATTTCAGGACACCCACTGAAGATGCCTTGTAAAAAAGGCGAAACGCGTCTGTATACATAAATAAAAATAAAAATTTCGATGTGCAGCGTGCAAAAGCCATTTTCTTTGGAACAATTGCAATTTATATACAGCTGCTGCGAAAATGGCCACTACAAGAAACGGCCAATACTTTAGCTTGTCTGGTCAACAACCGATTTGCATTTGGCGTATGGTACATCACTTCCTATGCGTTTTTTGTTGCAGAGGGTGTTTCACATTGTTTTGACGATTTCAAATTTGAATAACACAGACACTAATGACGAAACAAAGTTGAACATTTTACACAAGGAACAACATCTACGCAAATATTCTTATCATATACTACTTTGGACAAATGATGACTATTTGCAGCTACACACTACTCGAGAAGTTTCAACCAGTTTTTGAACACATCTTTCGTAAATTTTGGAGGGAATCTGGAAATTCCACCATGAATTCGATCTTTTAACTGTTGGAAGCTTCTCGGCCGTCTGAGTACACACTCTTCTTTTAAATAACTGTAAGGTAAAAGTCTGGCACGGTTAAATCAGGCGATTGAGGCAATCATTCGACATAAACGGGTTGGAAATTATGCGGTTACCACACGCTTCACGGAAAACTTGCAATGTCTATTCTGTCGGGTCTTCAGCCGGACCAAACTGTCACCTATACACAAAATTTCCGCGTCCTTCTGGCCGACATAAGTCAGGTGAGAGAAGTTAAGCTATTCTCTCCGACAACTAATTCAAACCGTGAACGGTGTAACCTTTACACGCAGCGAAAATGCAAAAGAAAGTTGCTGCTGATCCTAGCGCAAGAAGTGTTACAGCGCCTCCAGCGGTGAATACTGTCGAAAAATGATGTAACGTTATAAATTAATACTCATATTCGGCTGATTCATATGCCGTTGTTTCTTTATATATGAAAAAACAGGATTCCAAGTTTTACTTAGCGGGTATCCATTATCACTGTTAATAATATTATCTGTAAGTCTGATTTAGACAGATTCTTTTAAAACACAATTCCAGTAGCACTAGGCGTTTTCAACCACATATGCCTCATTGTATAGCATCCTACGTCCCTCTGTAAAGACAGTGCTCAGCCACCGCAGATGTCTCAGGTTGTAATAATTGCGTATGACGACGATGTTCAACGCAACTGTCATTGACGGTACGAATAGTTTGCCCAAGGACCTATGCTAGATACGGCTCTTCGGTTAGTTGCAAAAACGTTAGCTTAACCCACGAAGTTACCATGAGTTATGCTATCATTTGCATTCAAATGGTTCAAATGGCTCTAAGCACTATGGGACTTAACAGCTGAGGCCACCAGTCCCCTAGACTTAGAACTACTTAAACCTAACTAACCTAAGGACACCACACACAGCCATGCCCGAGACAGGATTCGAACCTGCGATCGTAGCAGCAGCGCGGTTCTAGACTGAAGCGCCTGTAACCGCTCGGTCACAGCGGCCGGCCTAGCAATTGCAACACACCGCAAAGCTCTATCCAGCATAGTTCCTTAGAAATAATTTTTTTTTAATCAGGGAAAGAGTTTATGTTCACTCCGCATATTTTACCGTACTCACATAGTACTTTGTTAACGCCTGGCTCCGTCAAACTTAAATCATTCTTAACTGAGCCAAGAAGTGCTCTTATCTTAGCTGGCGCATGGGATATACATCTGATTTCATATTTCTTCTGGATAGGTAGGATTTGAATCAGTTACTGGCGAGCGGCTTAACTTTTCTCGCTTGTTGATGGCGGCCAGGTGGACCACGGAAGTATTGTGTGCAGATGACGGTTTGATCCGGCTGAAGACTCGACAAGAATATGATCTGTTAATGTGACGGAAAAGTCTACATAGTCACTTGCAAGGTCTTGTTGCATGTGTGGCATGTCGCGCCGTTTTCTTGGAACGAAGTTGACCGGAGACGTTTGCGAGGGCTTGCCAGTAATCTGCTACGCACGCGTTCGATGTTCTCGGGAGTTCGGAAGGTTCTCCCCGAGGGCCGTTTGACGTTCGATTCGATGCACTGGTCGTTGCACGGAAAACTTTTACCCAGTTCAATATTGTTCCGTGAGCAGGAATTGGATATCGTGACTTAATCTTGAAATGTTTACGAAAGGCACTTTGCACACTCATGACAGATTCGCCGTAGCGGAAATAACACTCCACCGCGAACGCGCGATGTTGCTTCGACCAGTAAGACATGATTACTGAGCTGCATGTGGGATGAAACGGCCTTGCCGCAGCTGTAACGCTGGTTCCCATCAGATCATCGAAGTCAAGCGCTGTCGGCCTGGGCTAGCCCTCGAATGGGTAACCATCCGGTCTGCCTAGTGCTGTTGGCAAGCGGGATGCACACAGCCCTTGTGGGACCAATTGAGGAGCTACTTGATTGAGAAGTAGTGGCTCCGGTCTCATAAAGTGACTTACGGCTGGGAGAGCGGTATGCTGACCACATGCCCCTCCATATCCGTATCCAGTGACGCCTCTGAGCTGAGGATGACACGGCGGCCGGTCGGTGCTGTTGGACCTGTATGGCCTGTTCGGGCGGAGTTTCATGTGAGACGAAATTTGTCACTCCACACGGCGCCACCGTCGCTGATTCTTTTTAATTAGCGTCATCCAAATTCAAAATCGTCAAAACTTTGTGAAACACCCTTTAGAATCAAGATATACGCTTAGAAATGTGATATAGCATAAGGTTATGCGGATATTTAGAATTGTCTACCTTTTTTTTTCCTTTTTCCGGTTGATTTCATATGTCGTTTGTGGGATGAACGACACATCAAACAACTGCTCGCTATCAATGATTGACCTATGAGACAAAGTATATTGTAGGAAAGACAAATATTAAGAGCAATACATTACCTGCGGCAAGTGAACTTACACCTCTTCCGCTTCGTATAAAGTTAGGGCTGGAACAGAATTTTGCTAAAACTATTGATAAACATCACCTGAAAGAAGGTTTTCCCAAGAACATGGGTGCCAAGTTTGAAGAAGTCTGTTTCCCAGACGACAAATTGCAAATTGTTGATCGATGAGACATTTGATGTTAAACTCATGTATGTCTACTTACTTACTTGAACTTCTTTCAAAGCCATTGTCAATCTTTTATTTTGAGGAGGGGAGGGACCACAGAAGGGAAGAGCATTATGATTTTAGAATGACTGAACTGCTGGGCAACTACAAAAAATGGGGTATAAACTGTCACAATAAATACACATTTTACGCTCACACTTTAATTTTTTCACGCAAAACTTGCTTGTTGTTAGGGATGAACAATTTGAACATTTTCACCAAGACATTAATACCACAGAATATCGCTATCAATGACGCTGGATCTTTTCAATGAAAAGTGGTTACTGTTGAGTTTTGTTTAGAGAGTAATGAGGTGTCTTACGAAAGAAAACCATCCTTATCCCATTAATCAAACCAAATTTACATTAAACTTTTCAGTACATTAACCTCAAAATTATGATTATTGTTTTGATGATTAATGTGACTTTCTGTACAATAAATGATCGTTTTAATGATTTATGTAAGTTATTGGATAATTTTCGGTTATGTGTAAAATTTTTCGGTTTTATTAATATTCACCATGTAAGAGAAATAAAACTGATAAAATTTCGTTATTATTTTGTAACTCAGAAATCTACATGATAGATAAAATCTGGTTGCATCGCTAATTTCAGCATCCCAAAATCAGGTAAATCCACTCAGTTAGAAACCAGATACGGAAAAAACATTTTAGATTTGTTACCCGGTTTATTTAGTGTTCTTCCTTTCTCGTGTATTGTAATCCAGTTACTTTATCTGCTGCAAACGATTTAATTTCATGTTGAATGAAGGATTCCACACGCGTGTAATTATGTGAAGGTGTACATGGTGTTTATGTGGCTTTAGTACAAGCATCGTACATTGAAGAGCACGCCTGCCTGATATCATGTAGAGCCGCCGCGAGCACGCACAAGAACCGCAACACGACGTGGCATGGACTCGACTAATGTCTGAAGTAGTACTGGAGGGAATTAATACAATGAATCCTGCAGGGCTCTCCATAAATCCGTAAGAGTACGAGGAGACGGAAATCTCTTCTGAACAGCACATTGCAAGCGATACCAGATATACTCAATAATGTTCGTGTCTGGGGAGTTTGGTGACCAGCGGAAGCGTTTAAACTCAGAAGACTGTTCATGGAGCCACTCTGTAGCAATTCTGGACGTTTGGGGTGTCGCATTGTCCTGCTGGAATTGCCCAAGTCCGTCGGAATTCACAATGGACATGAATGGATGCAGGTGATCAGACAGGATGCTTACTTACGTCTCAACCGTCAGAATCGAATCTAGACGCATCAAGGGTCCCATATTACTCCAACTGCACACGCCCCACATCATAACAGAGCTTCGACTAGCTTCAAGAGTTCCCTACTGACATGCCGGGTCCATGGATTCATGAGGTTTCTCCATACCCGTACACGCCCATCCGCTCGATGCAATGTGAAACGAGACTCATCAGACGAGGCAACACGTTTCCAGTCATCAACAGTCTAATGTCGGTGTTAACAGGCCCAGCCGAGGCGTAAGGCTTTGTGTCGTGCAATCATCAAGGGTACACGAGTGGGCCTTCGGCTCTGAAAGCCTATATCGGTGATGTTTCGTTGAATAGTTCGTATGCTCACACTTGTTGATGCCCATCATTGAAATGTGCAGCAATTTTCTCTTCTGTGTATGATGCTTGTACTAAAGCCACAAAAACACCATGTACACCTTCAGAATTGCACGCGTGCGGAATCCTTAATTCGCACACCAAATTAAATCCTTTTAATGATTCTCTTCAGAAGTCATTGGTCCCGTTCTTGCAGGATCTCTTTCGGGCCGCATCGATGTCGGAGATTTGATGTTCGTGAAATGGCCGTACTGGAAAATTCTCCCTTCATGCCTATCTCAGAGACGCTGTGTCCCATCGCTCGTGCGCTGACTATAACAGCACGGTCAAACTCACTTAAAACTTGATAACTTGCCATTCTAGCAGCAGTAAGCGATCTGACAGCTGCGCCAGAGACTTGTGTTACATAGACGTTGCCGTCCGCAGTGCCATATTCTGCCTGTTTACATATGTCTGCAGTTGAGTACGCATTCCTATACCAGTTTCTTTGGCGTTTCAGTATATACGTAAGTGTATTTACTTGCGTACAGTAATGTGCAAAACTTAGGAACGAAAGTAACTTTCGCATCATATGTCACATCCAAATAACATGGATCGATGAAACTTGTTCAAAATGTTCAAATGTGTGTGAAATCTTATGGGACTTAACTACTAAGGTCATCAGTCCCTAAGCTTGCACACTACTTAACCTAAATTATCCTAAGGACAAACACACGCACACCCACGCCCGAGGGAGGACTCGAACCTCCGCTGGGACCAGCCGCACTGTCCATGACTGCAACGCCCTAAACCGCTCGGCTAATCCCGCGCAGCGATGCAATTTGAAACATAGAAAGAATTGCTACAGTATAGACCTAAAGGTAACTGAAAGAAATACCCAACGAGACGAATTTAAATGGCACTTTTACAAAAAATGGCTCTAAACACTAACATCTGAGGACATCAGTCCCCTAGACTTAGAACTACGTAAACCTAACTAGCCTAACACACATCCATGCCCGAGGCAGGATTCGAACCTGCGACCGCAGCAGCAGCGCGGTTCCGGATTGAAGCGGCTAGAACCGCTCGTCCACAGCGGCCGGCGCACTTTTATCCAAAGACATTAATTATGCTGAAGTCAACGCGATTAATGATTGTCCCCTGGACATCACAAGAGGCGGAACATGTTTCTTAACAGGATGTGTGACCACCATGAACGGCAAAGCTTGTTATGCAAAAGCTCTCCTGCTGGGCACTGAACTGGTAAGCAGGTCTTGTGGCAGGGCGTTCCATTCCTCCGCTAGAGCGGCTGACAATTGCTGGATGGTCGTTAGTGCGTGCGGCCGTGCTGCAGTACGACTCCCAAAGCATCCAACACGTGCTCGATGGGATCTAGGTCGGGGTAACGGGCAGGCCAGACCAGTCCATTTGCCGAGTAACATCTCGTTCTGGAGCTCCTCCATCTGTCCTGTTCGATGCCGCCGGCCGGTGTGGCCGAGCGGTTCTAGGCGCTTCAGTCTGGAACCATGAGCTCGCTACGGTCGCAGGTTCGAATCCTGCCCCGGGCATGGATGTGTGTGATGTCCTTAGGTTAGTTAGGTTTAAGTAGTTCTAAGTTCTAGGGGACTGATGACCTCACATGTTAATTCCCGTAGTGCTCAGAGCCATTTGAACCATTTTTTTGTTCGATGCTGTTGAGCATTTTCATCCACAAAAATGAATTCAAGATCGAACGCATCTCTAAAAGAATGCGCATGACGAATGAGTTCAGTGTCACAATAACGTTGATTGGTGAGTGTAAGGTGTTCAGAGATTTGGTGGTCAGAACGCCTATGCAACATTAAGGCACACCACACCATAAAACTTGGACTACCAGAACAATCATGATCGATAATATTGGACCACCCTCATATAGCGAGAGATGAGAACACGTAATACACACAGGATCACAGTCGAAAACCATTGTTTTGGTGGTCTAGATGACATGTTATGAGGACGCGTAATGTATGGGTGTGGCAACATCCAACTCTTACCGGTTAACCTTATTGTGACATTGAACTCCTTTACAGTGCGCATCTTTTCAGGGGTACGTTCGGCCAGACTTTATTTTTATGAATAACAATGGATAACCGCATCGAACAGCGCTAGTGGCGGAGCTCTTGGAATGAGGGAATATTCGGCGAATGGAATGGCCTGCCCGTCCCCTCGACTTAAATCCCATGTGGGATGAGTCGGGGTAAGTACTGTAGCACGCCCACATGCCCCAACGACCAGTCAACAGCTGTGGTGGTGGACTGGAACGCCCTACCACAAGATTTCCTCACCAACCTTGTGGCCAGCATGGAGCATGTTGTAGAGCATGCCATGCTGCCCGTGGTCATCTCACACACCCTGTTAAGAACCATACCTCGCCTTTTGTAATGCCAAGGGACCATCAAGAATCGCGGTGACTGTTATTGCATTTCAACAAAAGCGGCGTTTCTATTTGTGTACTATACTGCAGCAGTCCTTTCTATGTATTGTCCAAGTTTCATCACCGAGCGAGGTGGCGCAGTGGTTAGCACACTGGACCCGCATTCGGGAGGACGACGGTTCAATCCCGCGTCCGACATCCTGATTTAGGTTTCCCGTGATTTCCCTAAATCGCTTCAGGCAAATGCCGGGATGGTTCCTTTGACAGGGCACTGCCGATTTCCTTCCTGATCCTTCCATAATCCGATGAGACCGACAACCTCGCTGTTTGGTCCCATCGAGCTATGTTATTTGACGTTGACACATCGCGCAAAAGTTACTTTCGTCCTTACATTTTGCACACCTGTGTATATTCACGGCAACTGCTTGGTATGTGAAGTATACCGACACTGCTGCATTTTGGTGACAGCCCTGAACCAGAAGCGGCGTATACAAATTAGGAAGGGTAGAAGTAATACTGTTCAACTGTGTGTGAAATGTTATGGGACCTAACTACTAAGGTCATCAGTCCCTAAGCTTACACACTACTTAACCTAAATTATCCTAAGGACAAATACTCACACCCATGCTCGAGGGAGGACTCAAATCTCCGCCGGGACCAGCTGCACAGTGCATAACTGCAGCGCCTGAGACCGCTCGGCTAATCCCGCGCGGCTAGGAGTAACACAGCATCTGTGAGATAAACTGCTGTTTCGCTTTCAGCCCTATGGAACTACTCACAGACCTTAAAGAAAATCCAGAACTTTTACAATTGTTAGCTCTAAAGTCATCTATAGATTCAGTTACAGAACCTGCAATGGGGTTTTTATTCACACCCTGTAGACACACTTCCTTTACGAAATGAAAGTGAAACTGTTTGATGTGAATGACGTGGCGCTTAGTGAAGTAGTGTCGCATTTGTGCTGTTATGGATGTACCTGAAATGGAATGAACATAAGGGGCTTAATCTTGGGCCAAAATATAGCCTATCTACGAGGTTTGGAACTTTAATAGTGGCAACTATTTATTTACAGCGCGTACAAAATAGATACGTGTTTCTAAGTTCTACTGACCTTAAAAGTAGTCACCATCGTTATGTATAACCCGCTGCCAGCGATGTGGAAGTCGTAGGATACTCTTAGCAGTGCCCGTTGTGTTGACAGTTCGAGTGGCGCGGTCTCTTGCCCGACGAATTTGTAGCCGTTCTCAAGCGAATGCCACGAAGTGTTTCCTTCAGTTTAGAAATCGAGTTGAACACATGAGGGCTTAAGTCAGCGGAGTGCAGTAGGTGGTATAGCACTTAGCAGCCCATCAGTCAAAGAAATCAGTAACATTTGCACTGTACGTGCTTGAGCATTGTCCTGCAAAATGATGATCAGGTCCTGCAGAAAGTGTCACAACTTCTAAGCTAGTCGTAGGAGTGTTCCCAAAATGAACAGCATAGAGCCAGAAGTGATGACACTTTCTGCAGGACCTGACCTTCATTTTGCGGGACAATGCTCAAGTACGTACAGTGCAAGCTCTTACTGATTTGTTTGACTGATGGGGCTGCTTAGTGCTATACCACCTACTGCACTCCGCTGACTTAAGCCCTCATGTGTTCAACTCGATTTCTAAACTGAAGGAAACACTTCGTGGCATTCGCTTGAGAACTGCTACAAATTCATCGGGCAAGAGACCGCACCACTCGAACTGTCAACACAACTGGCACTGCTAAGAGTATCCTACGACTTCCACATCGCTGGCAGCGGGT
Source organism: Schistocerca americana (assembly GCF_021461395.2). Lineage (NCBI taxonomy): Eukaryota > Metazoa > Arthropoda > Insecta > Orthoptera > Acrididae > Schistocerca > Schistocerca americana. Next base: position 367,487,113 of record NC_060126.1, read on the forward strand.
TATACACAACGATGGTGACTACTTTTAAGGTCTGTAGAACTTAGAAACACGTATCTATTTTGTACGAGCTGTAAATAAATAGTTGCCACTATTAAAGTTCCAAACCTCGTAGTTTAGTCTAGAGATTTGCGTTTCCATTCGACTGATGAGTTGTCATCGAAACTGCGGGGAGGTATGACATTTTTACCCAGGCCATTGGAGCATTTAACATCGCTCCTTCCCTTACTGGCCAAACGATAGTGATGAAACTCTCTTCCACCACAGGGAGTTGAGACGAGCGCCACAAAACGAGTGAACATTCGCAACCTAGGGAGACAAAAAAGAGGCAGTGGCAGATCTTGTCGTTTGCGCGAGGAAGCTGTACTTAAAAGATATTCTAGTCACGTAGAAAGGCGTCTTTTTGCGGGAGACGAAGGGGCAGTGTCGCAATGGACGATTGATAGCCACTTCATGGCACCAGAGCACGCATTTGATATACGCTTTGTCCCGCCTGTCTTTCACTGCAAGACGTGGGCTGCGTGCGCATTTGCTACAATATTTTGCGTTCGCCGGGAAACGTTCCCAGTGCTCTAAGAATACTAATTAAGGTCGTTCTCTCTCTCGACACTCCAGATCTCACGGAAAGACTGCCCTCTTACTATGGATGCAGCGTAGTACAGACGATGTTAAATGTAAGGTACGGTAGACAGGTACACAGAAGCACATGTTGAACAATTCGTCGATTTTAACTCAGTCACTCACGCTGATACACATAAGCAGTAGGCCTATGTGTTTTGTCCAAGAACCATTAAAAAATCTATTCTCGTGGTTCAGCAAACTTTGCGAGGTTTCCCGTAGTTGCCAGGCAAATGCAAGGACTGGTAATCCCTCCCATATAAACTCAATGTGGAACCCCCCTGCTCCACTCCTATATGGCTGCAATTTGGCTAATACCTTCTGGCCCTTGTGACAGCGAGCCCCTTGCGTCAGCGATAGATACGTACTTAAAGAAGAGGTGCCAGTGACAGAGTTTTAATACTGTTACCCTCCGGTGCTGACATATCTTCATTTGGTGACAACTATTCAAGCAATGAAAGACCACAAAATCCTCTTATTTAGACGTTTTTGCAAGTAGAGTTCCAGAGGTTATAAACTATATCATATACATTATTTTTAAAATCTTAAAATGTTTATTTACTAGGCAATTTCCCCGGGCTACATTATGACCTAAATGCTCTATCTTACATTGTGTTAGATATTCTACACCTCGAAACAAATACTTGTATCGTCATGCCAAAAAACTTGACTAAAAGAGGGCAACTGACCTCTTTCAGAATCTCAAGTCCTATGTTTTCTTCCGCTTTGCAATGATATATGTCCTCCGCAGAACAGGGCGTGCAGTATAAAACCGATCTGCAACCTTTAATCTCATTCTCATTCACATTTCATCTGCATGCTGAACACACTCGTTCCAGTCACATTAATTTGGTCATCGCCTATGTGCACTAACTACGAACACACGGAGGGTGGCAGGACTGCCAGTGGAGAGTTCAAATGGTTCAAATGGCTCTGAGCACTATGGGTCTTAACATCTGTGGTCATCAGTCCCCTAGAACTTAGAACTACTTAAACCTAACTAACCTAAGGACATCACACACATCCATGCCTGAGGCAGGATTCGAACATGCGACCGTAGCAGTCGCGCCTTCCGGACTGAGCGCCTAGAACCGCTAGACCACCGCGGCCGGCGCCAGTGGAGAGTATACAAAGCGTGACGGTGGAACGCGGAAAACAGTACTTTCTTACTCTAATACGGAGCAATTTATCTGACTCCAAATGGGCACGATCATTGGCTTTCGAGCCAAGGGTGGAAGCATTTCCGAAAGTCTGCAAACTATTGCCGGCCGGAGTGGTCGAGCGGTTCTAGGCGCTACAGTTTGGAACCACGCGACCGCTACGGTCGCAGGTTCGAATCCTGCCTCGGGCATGGATGTGTGTGACGTCCTTAGGTTAGTTAGGTTTAAGTAGTTCTGAGTTCTAGGGGACTGATGACCTCAGAAGTTAAGTCCCATGGTGCTCAGAGCCACTTGAACCATTTTAACACAAACAGGAATCTTTGGGCTGTTCATACTGTGAATCCTCAACCGAGAAACGCAGCAACTGGGTCGACTTGGCTCCACATCACTGTCCGTACCTTCCAGAACCTCACTGACTCTCTACCTGCAAGTCTCGCATAGGTCCGCACTGCGAAAGAAGGTTATTCATTCTTTTGGAAGGTGGTCACATTAACGTGATTGGACAGTGTACACAAGCCAAGTAAGTGGTTCAAAATGGCTCTGAGCACTATGGGACTTAACATCTGAGGTCATCAGTCCCCTAGAACTTAGAACTACTTAAACCTAACTAATCTAAGGACATCACACACATCCATGCCCTAGGCAAGATTCGAACCTACGACCGTGGCGGTCGAGCGCAAGTAAGTGGTATTAGTTCTTATGTCTCCATCTGAAATAAACATTTCAGGATCATTACAGAAAATCCTGTAGGTATTTAGCTTTGTGGAAATGGATTGTGCCTAGAGCTTTATTGCAGTCACGAAATATCATTATAGTTATCTTGTTTTTATCAACTTCGTTATGGTTGTTCTCTAACTCTTGCATTATAGCGGCAGTCTCGAATGTCAGGGGAAACCTTCAGAAAACTGTCATTCAGCATCCGTTAACGCACGCACTCTTTTCTTACAAGTATAGGACGTTTCTGTGAATTCATATACCATCAGTTACTAAGTTAATTGTGTCTCCAGTGAGTACCTGCACGTCTGTCTGTTTAATACGAAGTGTAACAAATAATAATCACTCGCGAAATACAAGAGTTCGTCAAAAATATGGATACACCACGAGAAATGCATGCCTGAACATAAATGCAGATGCTATCCGAGTCTGCAGGTTACGCTGTTTCATTTGACCACGAACGGCGCCTGAGCAATGTCCTCAGTACATTGCAAGTGTCAAGCGTGGTCACAACAGTATTCTGTGTAGGTGTGAGTGTATTACGTCGAAGCTAGATAAATTTGAATTTGGGAATATTTTCTGTGGTCGTATGGTGGGTGCTTCTGTAGTGAATGGTGCCGAAGTGATTGGAGTTTCAAGAGACACCGTATCGAAGATTTACACCGCAAACAGGGGAAGTGGAAAAACATCAACCGTTAAATCACAACGCGGACAAAAGTGTGTGTTGAACGAACGTGATAAATGGTCACTGAACAGGATTATGACGGATGAACCTTGTTTCACACTGTTTCCAAATTCTGGTCGAGTTTGCATCCCGAGAGTGAAACATGGCGGGTGGCACATACAGTGGTATTTCATGGCTCTCATGGCTACTCTTCAAGGTCGTATTACTGCCAAGTATTAGGTGACCATTTTGGCTGACCAGCTCCATCCCACAGTACAATGTTTGTTCCTCAATGTGATGCTGTGTTCCAGGACGACACCGCCCCTGTCCAGTACTCGCATCGTCCAGGACTGGTTTTGTGAGCAGGAGCGTCACTTGTCACATCTCCGCTGAGCGCCACAGTCACCAGATCTCAATATTACTGAGCCTTTGAGATTTGCTGTGAAGAGAAGGGTGCTTGATCGCTATCCGCCTGCATCGTCGTTACCTTACCTTGCCACTATTTGGCATGAAGAACGGTATACGATTCTCCTGAAAACCGTACTAGACCCATATTTATCCATTCCGAGACGACTAGAAGCTGTTTTTAATGTCTTCGGGTTTCCTACACCGTGTTAGGCATGGTACTTTGTTGCGTTTTTGGCGCTTCCATATTTTGGCCATTCCTGTGTACCACCGTTCTACCATTTATTCAGCAGACGATTTGTTTCAACAAAACTAGCACATCTTCAAATCTGTACTCTTCATTTGCTTTGTTATTGGAGCCACTTGCTAGTCGGTGTCTTCCTAATACACGATACCTAAAATACCATGGCTAGACAAGTCTAACCGGGCACTTATAATCAGTTACTGTATAATTCTAGAAACCATGTCTAGTGTGATTGCTTGATCAGTTCTTGTGCTTTATTTTCGCTTTCCCAATTCCGCCATTTTCACTAAAACTAAGCAAACTCTCCTAAAACCCTTGGCTGGAATCGGGGACTGAAGCTACGTGTCCGGGACAATATGCCCCTGACAACACTATTAACACCCAATTTGTGCACTACCTCATCTACATCTACATTGTTTATTTATTTATTTCCACTTCAAGTTCTGTAGGACCAGATAGAGGAGCAAATCTCCAAGGTCATGGAACGTGTCAGTGCATGAAATTACAACATAAAAGTAATAACAGATAAAATTAAAATATTTATGAACCCAATAAAAAACAATCAACAACACAACAAGGATCAGCTTAATTTTTCAGGAAACGCCTCGACAGAGTAGGAGTGACCCATGAGGAAACTCTACAGTTTAGATTTGAAAGCGCGTGGATTACTGCTAAGATTTTTGAATTCCAGTGGTAGCTTATTGAAAATGGATGAAGCAGTATAGTGCACACCTTTTCGCACAAGAGTTAAGGAAATCGAATCCAAATGCAGGTTTGATTTCTGCCGAGTATTAACTGAGTGAAAGCTGCTTATTCTTGGGAATAAGCTAATGTTGTTAACAAGAAATGACAGTAAGGAATATATATATATTGAGAGGTCAAAGTCAAAATACCCAGACTAGTGAACAGGGGTCGACAAGAGGTTTCTAAACTTACAGCACTTACTGCCCGATCAGCCCGTTTCTGAGCCAAAAATATCGTTTTACAGTGGGAATAGTTACCCCAAAATATAATACTATACGACATAAGCGAATGAAAATAATCAAAGTAGACTGATTTTCGTGTCGAACGATCACTCACTTCAGATACAGTTCGAATAGTAAAAATGGTGGCATTAAGTCTTTGAACAAGATCCTGAGCCTTTCACAACAGTTTACTATCTATCTGAACACCTAGAAATATGAACTGTTCAGTTTCACTAATCATATACACATTTTGTGAAATTAAAACGTCATTTTTGCTGAATGTGTGTAGGAAACGGAAAAAACTGAGTCTTACTGTGATTTAGCATTCGTTTATTTTCTACAAGCCATGAATTTATGTCATGAACTTCACTATTTTAAACCGAGACGCCGGCTGGGGTGGCCGAGCGGTTCTAGGCGCTACAGTTTGGAACCACGCGACCACTACGGTCGCAGGTTCGAATCCTGCCTCGGGGGTGGATGTGTGTGGTGTCCTTAGGTTAGTTAGGTTTAATTAGTTCTAAGTTCTAGGGGACTGATGACCTCAGAAGTTAAGTCCCATAGTGCTCAGAGCCATTTTGAAACCGAGCCAATGTTGCAAACAACATCCCTTACTACCAAGCTAATGTCATCAGCAAACAGAAATATTTTAGAGTTACCCACATCATTTACATAAATGAAGAACAGGAGTGGCCCCAACATTGATCCCTGGGGCACCCCCCACTTAACTGTACCCCACTCAGACTCCACATTACAGCCATTCTCAACATTATGAATAATGAGCTTTTACTGTCTGTTGCTAAAGTAAGAAGTGAACCAATTGTGAGCTACTCCCCGTATTCCGTATTGGTCCAACTTCTGGAGCAATATTTTGTCATCAACACAATCAAACGATTTAGTTAAATCAAGAAATATGCCTAGTGAGACGTGGTTCACTCATGCTGTGCGTTGGATTAAACCTTGATTGCTATTCTGTGTTTAGTCTCCTGCGGTTATCTCGATTATGCTCTCTTTCTGTGCGCGACAGCAGCGGTTTGTATCGATATTCGCACCTTGTCGCTTATACTTTCCGGATGGGCTGTGTGCGGGCAGTTGGTCGGTTGGCGTTGAGCACCAAGGAAATCTCGGCGGCGCGTTGTTTGGCCGGGCCCACTGGCGGCCTCAATGCGGTGTCGGATCGTGGATCACCCATCCTGGACGTGAAAGTTGAGTTTTGACTTAATCTACTAGCAAGTCATGACTGTTCACATTGTGTCGCTTGGAGTTCGTTGTCGGATGCTAGGATATTCCTGCGAGCAACAACGTTGGCAAATTTTAGCTTCCCTCTGGTGGAGTTTAACTGTAGTAGGTTATTTGAAATGAAGTGCACCAGCGAAATGTTCTGCCTTGTGACCGTTAACGTTCCAGTTGCCCTGGCCATTGACGCAAATTCAGGCAGTGTTTTTTCCTCATCGTATTGTCGCTGTCCAGCACGGTGTGTAGTTTGACAGCTCAATGTATAATTGTTTGTGGGCACCAATACCTTCTATGTTGGCCGGCCGGGGTGGCCGAGCGGTTCTAGGCGCTACAGTCTGGAACCGCGCGACCGCTACGGTCGCAGGTTCGAATCCTGCCTCGGGCATGGATGTGTGTGTTGTCCTTAGGTTAGTTAGGTTTAATTAGTTCTAAGTTCTAGGGGACTGATGACCTCAGACGTTAAGTCTCATAGTGCTTAGAGCCATTTGAACCATTTGAACCTTCTATGTTGTTCCACTGAACTCCCTGTTTTGTGCTGGTCGGGTAAAGCGGAGGTTATCTCGTCCGTGGGTCCGTTGACTGTCTGCCGGTTGGGTTGTCGTTGGAACGACTGCCTGTCTCACCTAAGCGAGCGTTAGTGTTTGAATTCCACGTCAACTCTCGGAACTACTGAGCGCCCTTAGGTATACTGCCTTTGCTTGTTTGTTCTTGTTGTTTGTACTTGTATGGCTTCTAGCCGATTTTTAGATTGAGGTTGTTTTACCCTTAAGGCGTCAGATGATTTGGGCCTTCAGCCTAATTTAAGAACTGTTTTACGTAAAGCCTTCGCATTTTTAAAATTAATGTTATTGAGGCTTAAGTGTTGGGCCTTCAGCCGCTTTTGAGTTTTAGTTGTTTTGCTCTTAAAGTGTCAGATTCTTTGGGCCTTCAGCCTAATTAAGCAAGATAAAGCTTCGCCTTTTAAATTTCAGATTTTGGTTGAGCTTTAAGTTATTGGCTTTCTGCCGTTTTTAAATTAAAGTGGTCTTCCCCTTAAGGCATGAGATCGTACGGCGCATTCAGTCACTAATTAAGTTCCAAAACTAAAGCTGTGTTTCTTTAAAAAAATTTCATGTCTCTTGTAATGTTTGATCAAATAAAAGGTTGTACGTTCGAGTGTAACCGACAGTCACTTATTTTGCCCCTTTCCACAACTTAAACTACCTGTCCTGTCCTGCGGGTTTAGCAGGGCGTCTCACTGGTATCAGAGTGTGGTTGTGCTTGTGCTTGCCTTTCTAGTTGCTGTCAGTTTCACTCTTGTTTCTTTTGTGTTCTGTGGCACCATATTGTTTTGGCTTTTTCTAGTTTCAGGTGCTTATCATCATGGCAGTCAGACAGTGTCCGGCGATCGGCCTGCTCAGAGAGAACCACCTTGTTTACGAGTTGACAATAAGGCGACAACCGGTTGAGGGCATTATCCCAGAATTGGTAACGCGTTTGCGTGCTGCCGTTCTTCAGCAGGTTGACGTCACGCCGGCGGTGGTGGGTGTGACAGGAGCGGCAACTGAATTTTTGTTTGAGGCTATTAAAGGCCTTGAGGACACTATTTGTCTTTTGGAGGGAACCCAATCTAGTGACAGTCAGCTGGATAGGGTGTGGGCACAGTTAATGCATTTAACTAATTGGATAGCGGATTTAAGCACGTTAAACTTGGAAGATCATCACAAAAAATTAACCATTGAGTTGGGAACTTTGGTGAGTGCATTACAATTTAAGCTTACGTGTTTGGACTTGGATGGGAGGAACGTTGAAGATAGGGGCTTGCGCTGTCAGGGAGAGAGTGAGAGCCAGCACAGGGGTGGTACTGTTACATCCTCTGTCGAGTTAGGTGCTGTGTTTGCCAAGTTGCTTAATCCTCTGGGCTATTTCTCCGAGATATTACTGAATTGATTATGGAGCGACTTGACAGGTGGAAAAATTATTGTAGTTATTGGTTCGCCTAGAGCAACACGCGGCCGCCTTTCGTGTTCTGCACCAAGTAATTTTGTCGTTGTTGTACCCGTTAGCTAGAGGCGAGTTGCAGAACCTCCTCTCGAGAGCCATGGCGGAAGGGTTTTCCTTGCAGCAATCGGGGAGCTCGTAATTAGCCAAAGGTTGACCACCGGAGTTCGTAAACAGCTTGAGTGTCGTTACATTTGGCAGTTCAGACATCCTCTTTGGCCTTGCTAATTTATTTACCTGAACAAGAATTGGTTCAAATGGTTCAAATGGCTCTGAGCACTATGGGACTTAACTTCTGAGGTCATCAGTCCCCTATAACTTAGAACTACTTAAACCTAACTAACCTAAGGACAACACACACATCCATGCCCGAGGCAGGATTCGAAGCTGCGACCGTGGCGGTCGCACGGTTCCAGACAGAAGAGCCTAGAACCGCTCGGGGACTCCGGTCGGCCAACAAGAATTGGTCTCTATCGTTCTTAGGGGAATGCATGCGGCGGATAAGTCGCATTTTGTCTTCCGTAAGCAGCTTTCAACCTGGGAAGAGCTCCGTGACGTGGTCGTAGCAGCATCCGCATTACCACTTGAGAACCATGTAATCACGAGGTTACGGGGCGGGACGTCGGCGCTGATTCCGCAGTATCTACGAGGGGCGTTCAGAAAGTAAGCTCCGATCGGTCGCGAAATGGAAACTACTATGAAAATCCGATAAAGCTTTGCACAGATGTGTTGGGTAGTGTCTCTAGTATAATCCCAGTTAGCATCACGTCGCTCTTCTCATTTCTGAGCTCGCAGTGAGTGCGTAAAGATGTCTAGAAAATAGTGTCTGCCGCCACGTACGAGGGCCTGAAGCTATGCAGCTAACATTACATAACTGTCGTGCTGTTTCTTCTTCAAGACAATTCTCAGCCGCATTCTGCAGGGGCAATGAAGATGCTCCTGCATCGTTTTCAAATGGAAATGTTAGATTACCCACAATACAGTCCGCAACTGTCTTCCCCTGAGTTTCATCTCTGGTCACATGAACCGCTGTCTTTGAAGACAACATTTTGGCACAGACAACGAGGTGTAGGCCAGCGTGGAGAATTGGCGGAAAGCACTGGCGGCTGCCTTCTAAGATGAGGCTATTGAAAAGTTGGTACAACGCTATGACAAAAGTCTAAGTCAGAACGGCGACTACGTAGAGAAGTAGCTGAAAGGTGTAGCTAATTGTTACAAGTAAAACATTTCTGATGTTCACTGTGGTTTCAATTTGGCAATCAATCGGAGCTTACTTTCTGAACAGGCCTCGTACATCCGCTGAAGTTATCAAAAGGGAACCCCGGCGTTGTTTCAGGTGCGGCAGTACGGCTCATTTGGTGCGCTCTTATGTTCAGCCTCGTGCACCCAGAGCCAATAGATGACGCCGGGTTGGGCCGCGAACTCGGGTTCGAGCTTTCAGACATTGGCGTACTCGGGTGGTCTATTCCTCATCACCCCCCTCGCCTTACGTTTGTTCTCGGGTAGGTGGCCAGCCGGTTTGTGCTCTTTTCGATTCTGGTAGTTCCTTTTCATTGTTGAGCTTCGAGTGGTTTTTGGATTTTGGGCATCTCACGAAACTTCAGTCGGTCCCTTCGCCGGTGCAAAGATGTTGGGTGGACAATGGCCAGGTGTTGCCTCTGTACGGTTGGGTCTGGGGGAGTATATCGGTCGGCGATTTTTCCTGACCTATGTCTTTGGCCTTGGTTAAGGAACAGCCCATTAACTTAATTTTGGGGTGTGATTTCATCAATAAAACCGGGTTGGTCTTGGATTATTCAGGACACACCCTTTTCTTTAAATTCGCTCCTGGAGAGAAGTTTGGCCTTTGCGGATGCGCTAAACCTAGTCTTCATCGAACTGTTGAGGCGTTGGCTGTTGAGGCCGTAGCTAACGAGTTTGATCTGGCTCATCTCTTGTTCTATCAGGCTTCGTAGTTACGCGATTTGTTGCACAGTTTTCCCCAGCTCCTTAGTGACAACCTGGATGTTACTAACGTTCTTGATTATCATATCCGTCTCTCCGACAACATTCCGGTTAGGCAGTCCCCACACCGCCTCTCACCCCCTAAGGTGAAAATACTCAAGGCTAAGATATCTCAGATTCTCCAGTAAGGAGTGATTAGGCCTTCTACTTCTGCTTATGCTTCCCCAATATTTCTTGTACCTAAAGATCGTGGACGTGATTTCAGACCTGTGGTTGACTACCACCGTTTAAACGCTAAGGTAGTCCTTGAATCGGTACAACTACCTGAACTGCATAATTCTTTTACTTGGTTTGCCGGTGCTAATTGGTTTACGGTCCTTGATTTGAATCAGGCTTATTATCAGAATGTAAACATGTTACCGCATTTTGTACTGATTTGAACTTGTTTGAGTTCAACAGAGTTCCTTTTGGACTAGCAACTGGAGCGGCTTTGCTTACTCGTTTGATGGATAATATCCTTGGCGACTTGAAGTTAGTCTGTGTGTATAATTATTTGGATGACTTGGTTATCTATAGTCGTTCGTTTGAGGATCATTTGGAGCATATTGAGCAAGTTCTTTTGAGATTACAGGGAGCCGGGTTAACCGTTAAACCTAGTAAGATGATGCTAGCCAAGCAGCAGGTATTTTTCTTAGGTCATATAGTGTCGGGTCAGAGTATTCGCACCCACTAATAGCGAACTGAAGCCTTGTGGGCTTTGCCTCCACCTTCTGATAAGCGGGGAATTGCTAAATCCATAGGCATGACAAATTATTTTAGGAGATTAGTTCCCAGTTTTGTTCAGTTGGCGGCACTCTTAAATCAGTTACGGCGGATGGGCGTGCGTTCTGAATGGGGACAGGCCCAGGAGGCTGCCTTTGAGCATATTAATGCAGCGATAGCCAATCCTCCGGTTCTTGGAGTACCAGATTTTAATAAAATGTTTGTTGTTCAAATTGACGCTTCTAATGCTGGTATTTCAGCTGTTCTCCTCCAGGAGTGTGAGGGGCAGAGACAGCCAGTAGCCTACACGCCTCGTCGGTTAACTGATGCCGAACTCAAGTACGTCTACGAGTCTACGAGTGCGAGGCTTTGGCCGTTTTATTTGCACTAGAGAAGTACCGCTTCTGCCTTGAACATCGGGTTTTCCAATTAGAAAACGACAATCAGGCTTTGAGCTGGGTTTTGGCTAAGCTGCGAAAAACTGGCCGTCTTGCCAGGTGGCAGTACGCATTTCGGCATTTCAGTGCAGTGAGTGCTCTGAAAATATCCTTGCGGATGTCCTCAGCCGGATGTTCGCCGAAACTACACCTAGTGAGATAAACCAGCAGGTAGAGGGAGACGCTTGTCCGTCATCTTTCAGAATATTGCTGCGCGGTGTGGCACCTTTAGCAGATAGGATTGACGGAGTACATCGAGAAAGTCCAGAGAAGAGCAGCACGTATTGTACTATCGCGAAATAGGTGAGAGAGTGTCACTGAAATAATACAGTATTTGGGGTGGACATAATTAAAGCCTTTTTTCGTTGCGGCAGAATGTTCTCAACAAATGTCAATCACCAATTTTCACCTCCGAATGCGCAAATATTTTGTTGACGCCGACCTACGTAGGGAGAAACGACCATCACAATAAAATAAGGGAAATCAGAGCTCGTTAGGAAAGGTATAAGTGTTCGTTGTCTCCGCGCGCTGTACGAGATTGGAATAACACAGAATTATCGTGAAGGTGGTTCGATGAACGTTCTGTCAGGCACTTAAAGGTGATTTGTAGAGTATCCATGAAGATGTAGACCAGGCAGACCTCATGAACTGATGGACAGTAACCGCCGAGTATTGTGGAGGGTGGTTGCAAAAAATCGCATGAAATCAGCGGAGAGAATCATTCACTGCCTCCAAAGCGCTGCCAACAGTCGAGCTAGCACAATGACTTTGCGTAGGGAGTTAAAAAGAATCAGTTGCGGTGGTCGAGCAGTTTCTCCTAAGTCTCACATTTCTATTGGCGATGTAAAGCGATGCTTGAGTTGGTGTAAAGAGCTAAGCCACTGCACAGTGCGTAGCTACAAACGAGTGATTTTTAGTGGTGTATAAATCCGGTACTTGGATTTGGGTTTGGTGAATACCTGGAGAACGTCACTGCCATCATATGCAGTGCTAACATTGAATTTGGAGAGGTGGTGTTACCACGGCACGGGGGGCCTTTTCGTGGATAGGGTGTGAGTCTCTTTATGGCGTTAATGAAAACGCCAACGCCGAAGATTACCAGGTGTACAAGTATGACACCGGAATGTGTTTGCAATAATTTCACATCTGTTGTTTTAAACTGATAAATAATGTTTTATTCAAAATAATCTCCATTGCTATTTATGCGTTTCTCTCACCTCTCCGGCAGGCTATGAATGCCACGCCAAAATAACAGTTGTTCCTTTGAAGCGAACGAGTAGCCAATCATTTTCGTACATTTTCATACGAATTGAAGCCTTGCTCAGCGAGGGCGTGTCCCAATGATGCAAGTAGATGATAATCGGACGGAGCCAAGTCTGAAGAACAAGCTGCACGCCCTACTATTTCCCAATCGTTTTCCTGACTCGTTTTGCTGTGTTTGATGGGCTTTATCATGTAGCAATATGACTTTGTGTTCCCTTTCTCGATATTCCGCTAGTTTTTCACGTAAAGCTCGATTTAAATCGATCATTTGCTGTTGGTAGCGATCAATGTTAACGGTTTCACCATGTTTCAGCAGCTCATAATAGATGACACCCATCTGATCCTACCAAAGACAGAGCATTGTCTTCTTTCCAAAGTGATTTGGTCTTGCAGTGGATGTCGATGATTTGCCTGGATTCACCCATGATTTACGACGCATAGGGTTCTCAAAATACAAACATCAAAAAATGTTTTGCATCACCTCGGTTCCGAGAGTTCCGGAAACTGTACAGAAAATTGGAATATGGGTCAACGTAAATATCATTTCCATCCTTTTTTATTGTTCATGAAAAACACACATTGCATGTTGTACCACCACACAGCGACACCTTCAGAGGTGGTGGTCCAGATTGCTGTACGCAGGTACTGAAACACGTATGTAACGCAGCAGCGATGGCGAGGCATTGTAGCATCTGTGACCAGAGAGTATGCGCTTGACCGCGCGAGTGTTGCGAGCGGTTCTCAGTCAGTAGTAGTCTTTGCGAGTTAGTTGTCGCTATGCAGAATAGCAGTCAGTCTGTCGTTGCGAGTCTGTCAGTTCAGTCGTTGCGAGTCTGTAGCTCTGTCTAGTTGAGAGCAGTACTCAGTCTGTAGTCGTCATGCAGAGCGGTCGGTCAGTAGTAGCAGCCCAGTGCGGTTGTGTGATGTAGGCGGTCGGCAACAATGGTCAAGATGAGGAATAAGGTATACTGTTAATTAATATAATCATTAGATAATGAAAAATTTTATTTATTGTAATTATTCTCCATCAAGTCTCCCAATAATAATTTTTTATTTCAAAAGCATTTTCTCAAAAAATTTAATTTTTTATTGAACTCAAGATTTCGTTGCACTTCCCATTTCATTCCACTTCTTTTAAAAAAAAATTCCACTAAAATCACAAAAAAAGAGAATATTATTATTTGCAATGCAGTTCCTCCAAGCGGTGCGCAACAACAAGAGCAGATATGTGACATCCATTTATTCCGAGGTAAGACTTTAATTCTGATTGTTTTACACAGGGCCAAAGACCGATATTTCGGTTTAATTAAATTTTCTTATCACGGAATGGACTTTAATTTTTCATCAGGAATTTATATTTGAGTCAGATTGCGAATTTCACATTTCTGTTGCCATTGTCAGTACATTTCATTGTGGGCAGGTTACGCATAGAGCCATGTCCATCAGCATTTCTAATTAGTATCGTTATTTACTTTTAAAATTTTTGTGGGGAGGTTACACTTGGCGACACCCAGTCCAGGATCGTATTTCGTTGAGAGTCTTTTGAGCGACAGTCAGATATCTGCTCTTATTTGCTTAGATAATTAGGATTTGGCGCAACGCTTTTAATAATATTGTGACTTTCTTTCTACAGGTCAACGGCAATTTGCTGCTTTGTTGTATTTGTGTGTTGCTTTTGCATTGTGCTTATTTATTTTGTGAATAATTTTGACTATTGTTAAAATGCCGCGAAAGACTGTGAATAGTGTATCGCGAGGTATTATGAATGAAATTACCGACCCAAACAACTTTACCGATAGGACATATGACACGCAGTGTAATGATGACAATCCTGCGTTCACTAACAATCAGTGCATTCCAACCACTAATGATGACTTTCACCTTAATTATGAACAAACGAACTCAATTGTCTCGCCTGTTAACTTGACGACAATTGATGACGCAGAACGCTCTATTGTAATGAGCGGTGCCGAGCTTAACACACCCGATTTAGAAAATCCAAGTAATGTACAGACAAATTTGTCTAATGAAAATGAACAGGATACTGAAAGTACGACGGATTTATTTAATTCCGAAATAATGTCTGACAGTGTACATCCGACTGCTCAGAATAACCAAATGGTTACAGTAAGCGAGAAAGTTCCAGATCCACCACTAAACAGCACAGAGAATATAGTAGGTGATGTTACTAAGGATGAAATTAGAGTATTAGCACAACAAATGGGTAATGTTACTGAGGCTCAAGCTATCGCATTTTTACTACGAGTCAGTGAAATTCTCGACAACCATTACAAACAACTTCGCGAAATAATTGATAAAAGTTTCAAATTCACAAACGAAAAACAAGACGATCATAAAGAACAGAACAAACAAGTTAGTGAGCAGATTACAGCTGTTACCGTACAATGTCAGGACAGTAAAGAACAATTACGTGAGGATATTAAGACTTGTGCTAATAACAGTAATGAAGAAGTTGGCACTGTTGCACAAGAATTAAGTAGCACACGTGTAGGCACAACAGAGTCACATAAAGACAAGATTAATGCAGTCACCGAACAATGCCCTAAAAACGCAGTACAGATTCGCGATGATTTGGAGTCAGTGGAAGTTTCACACACTCCGAATACGGAGGCTGATGAGAAAAGTGAACGACACAATAACCAGATTGACGAAAGTATTAAAGTAACAGAATTAACAATTATTTCAGTCACCAATACGTCACAGAATCCGCCACGTTGCGAGCATTTGTCAGACTTACGCAGCGTGTATAATGTGAACAATTTACAGCAACTACGCGACTTAAAATCCGAAAAGCCACGCGACTTAAAATCTGAAAAGCTACGCAACTTGAAATCCGAAATCACACAGACAAACAGACTTTCACACAAACCTGAACGTATTATCAAACTAAGTGACGAGAACGTAGATTTCGAGCAATTTGCATTTGTAAGAAAATCTAAGGAATTTAATAATGACAGCGTACAGGCACACGCTTTGCACTGTATACGACAATTTATCTTTGTACATTCACCGCTATTACCTGTAATGCAGAAACTAGCTTTGAACCTGATGCGACAATTTGCTATTGCATTTTCATCAGCATTGCCTGTAATGAGGAAACTTGAATTAGCACGGATACAACAATTTGCCTTTGGAATTTTACCGCTATTGCCTGTAACACAAAAGCTAAAATTTATTTGCAGTGCGTAAAGACCTCAGGGGATTCATTACGCTTTAATGAATATGTGCCGTAGCGAGCATAGGGCCCCGAGCTGTAGTAGTGCTGTTTCATCTTTAGTTTTCTGCACTGCTGCCTTCTCTTCTACTATCCTTTATATCTATCAAAACTGCTCTTTAACTATTGCTCTACGTAGGATTAAGAATATGTAATGAAAACCAGATATGACAAACTTTTACCGAATGTGACAATTTTCAGTAGGCACTCCCGTAATGACAACTACCGCCGTATCGGATTCGCAGTATCCCTCACCCCAATGTTGTACACGTCGAAACTTTGAGAACCAGAAAATCGAAAGGCAATCACCATATCTCAAACATTAAACCGTTTATTGAGTGAAACCACTGTATGATTCAACACACTATGATGCCATTTACTAATGCAATTAATTCACCTGACTAATTATTGATGATTATCGTATTTTTTTCTTGGCAAGTGCCCGGCAAGGTAAGGTTAGCAGGTCGCTCTTCTTGTCGTTACACATCAGACCGTGCATATTTTTCCAGATGAATTTACACATTTACGACTATTTCTGCAATTATATTTATGTGACTACTTATTGATGATTATCGTATTTTTTTTCTTGGCAAGTGCCCGGCAAGGTAAGGTTAGCAGGTCGCTTTTCTTGTCGTTACACATCAGACCGTGCACATTTTCCATTTTTTGTGTATATGACTGTACTCCAGTTTTGTTTGTATGCACTATGAAATAGTTAAGATATAACACACACCAGTCGACTTTGACATTTTTTTTTGCCTTATGACATCTCAACATCGTGACTGTTTCACATTTTTTTTGCTACTGCATTGTATTATTCTGTGTACATTTTTTCGCATCCGAACACTGTCAATGTCTTGGACATATTACGTTTTCTGTCATGTTATGCTGTATGGTTAATTGTGTCACCATAAACCAGTCATTATTTAGTGGGTATAGGATTTAAATGCAAGACATTAATCTTTGTTCATCAATTTCAGAAAGGAATGATGATTCTAAGAAATAAATTTAACATAAATGGGAATTTCACCTACGGAATAAACGAAAGGAGATGCAATAACTTTATGAGGAAGAGTAAAGGGATCAGGATTAACAAGCATTAACAAGACTATACTATACTCATCACAGAATAGCAGAACTAATTTTTTCTTTCAGAATACAAGGTGATTGATGCAGGCTGTCAGAGAGAACTACACATCTTATTTTTCGTGATGAAATATGCTAGAGATAAGGAATAGTTATGTAATGAGTAATGAAGTGATTTTTTGCAGATGATAGTGAATACTGATGAATAATGATGAAGGAAATGGTATTATGAATAATGAAGTTTTTCTCTACAGGTGATGATAATGGTGAAGTTATGATGATATGGATAATGAAGTTTTTTTTTTCTTTATGCCACGTAGTTATTTAAGTATTTGTTGCGGTTTGCTTTGACAGCAGGTGTTACATTGCATAGTAGGATGACGGAAAGTTTTGGAAAGGACAGCTATGGAACACATTTTATACACATTTCACTACTTGTTAATTCGAAGTTCACTACTTTTCAGCATAGTGTGCGTTTCTTCTTTCAGGTCAATAATCCGTTTTTGTATTTTTTCCAGGAGAAGTTTTTCATGACACTTACTAAACCTGTTACTTATTATACCTGTTCTAGTACTTGCATTTTTATATTTTTTTTACCCATTTGTGTTTATCATTTATAAATGTGATCACATGTACTGCCTTGTTACATAATCTTGCTACAGCTGACTCATGACGAATGACGTTACCTATCCTCATTTGCAGCAATAGGTCAAAAGCAAAAAGTATTATGCCTCAGCAATTAATTATCGATCCCAACGCAATGCATTGCTACCAAAAAAATGTATTACCAGTCCCACATAATGTCACTAGTTTATGATAATTCTGAATAATACTGATCAACTCTGAATAGCATGTCACTCGAGTAATGACCTCTTAATGAGACTATATTCAAAATAATGCTTTGTCACTAGCTAATAACTGCCACTGTTTATTGTAATGCCTGTGATTACTAATGATTTGACTGTAATTAACTGATTTTTAATAATGACTTTGTAATGATCTGAATAATACTGAATGATGAACTATGTTTTATTCTATTCAATACTTGATGGCCACTGAGTGCCAATAATTAATGTCAATCAACGAAATTGTTATTAATTATGCCATTAATTAACTCTTGTTTTCAATGTTCATACTTTGTAATTGGAAATAAATGTGATTGTTTAATAATGTTTTGTAATTAGGAAAAGACTAATGATTCTTAATAGATTGGAATGACACATAATTAATTAACTATGGTACTGTTTAATAATGCTTTGTAATTAATTAAGGCTACAAATGATTAATTAATTAACTGTAATTAGACAAATGATTAATTAACGACAAATGATTAATTAACTGTAATTATACAAATGATTAATTAACTGTAATTAGACAAATGATTAATTAATGACAAATGATTAATTCACTGTAATTAGGAGAAGGTTAATGATTCTTAATTATACTCTGTAACTGAAAAGAATGCGATTATTTCATAATATTTTGTAACCAGGAAAAGAAGGCTACTGATTCTATGTAAAACAATTAATGAACATTTTTCTGTAATACTACATACTTGGTACAGAAATGTTCAATAACTGGGCTATGAATGCCACGAACTATCAATGAAGATTGTAATTGTCAATATTATGTGACTTGATGTCCTTCACCTCATAAGCTGACTACCCTGAATTACTGCAATGTCCATTTGTCCTGTTTATCCCAGTGATCATGGAGCACTATATTTGGTTTTGCACTAATTCTACGTTGGTATGCCTTGTAAGAGTGTGGTGTTGACACGACATGCTGTCCACCACCATGAGCGATGAAGACATTATTATGGTCCCACTGTTTGGTGTACCTAATGTACTGCCAAAATGAAAACATGGAACATTACTACGACAGTTCAGTGTCTTGGCTACACTGATAAATTCTGATGGGAAAAGAACTTCAAGTTGTGTCACTTGGTGTTGTACTACTGTGGAAAGATATGGACTTTCAGAGCAGCTGTGTGCAATCTAAAGTGCTACAACCATGATGCAATCCTTCCCTTTCCTATCCTGATTCTTGTCACATAAAGAAAAAATTTTTTTTTGGTAACATCATTTATGTTCATAGGTTATACATTTTTCGATTCGCTAAACTCCAGTGTGAGTACACTTATGTCACTGGTCGACATGATGTTTGCCATTATGTTTATTTGTTGTGAAAATACTAAAGACATTTTTCAGTGCATGTGCACTTTGGACATGAATTTTTTTTTTGCCATTATGTTTATTTGTTGTGAAAATGCTAAAGACATTTTTCAGTGCATGTACACTTGTCAACATAATATTTTTTGCCAGTCTGTTTATTTGTTCTGAATATGCTAAAGAATTTTTTCAGTGCCTGTGCACTTTGTTATCTGTCAAATAATTTGTATATACTTTTCTGATTTGCTACTATGTTTTGTACTCACATTTTGTCTTTGTCTGATATATTTGGTACTTAGTGCGTGTGCACAACATTTACTTTATGTACTACATCTAATTATTCTTGCCAGTCTGTTTATTTGTTCTGAATATGCTAAAGAATTTTTTCAGTGCCTGTGCACTTTGTTATCTGTCAAATAATTTGTATATGCTTTTCTGATTTGCTACTATGTTTTGTACTCACATTTTGTCTTTGTCTGATAGATTTTGTACTTAGTGCGTGTGCACAACATTTACTTTATGTACTACATCTAATTATTCTTGCCAGTCTGTTTATTTGTTCTGCATATGCTAAAGAATTTTTTTCAGTGCCTGTGCACTTTATCTGTCAAAAAGTTTGTATATACTTTTTTCTGATTTGCTACTATGTTTAGTATTCACATTTTGTCCTTGTCTGATATATTTTGTACTTAGTGCGTGTGCACAACATTTAAATATTCTGTAAGTTGTAGGATTTTGTTAATTAAAGAAAAATTTTGCCGCGCTTGGCAAGTCCAAATGACTCACCATCGCTGCCAAATTTTTGCCCCCCGAGTGGAGGGTTATGAAACACGTATGTAACGCAGCAGCGATGGCGAGGCATTGTAGCATCTGTGACCAGAGAGTATGCGCTTGACCGCGCGAGTGTTGCGAGCGGTTCTCAGTCAGTAGTAGTCTTTGCGAGTTAGTTGTCGCTATGCAGAGTAGCAGTCAGTCTGTCGTTGCGAGTCTGTCAGTTCAGTCGTTGCGAGTCTGTAGCTCTGTCTAGTTGAGAGCAGTACTCAGTCTGTAGTCGTCATGCAGAGCGGTCGGTCAGTAGTAGCAGCCCAGTGCGGTTGTGTGATGTAGGCGGTCGGCAACAATGGTCAAGATGAGGAATAAGGTATACTGTTAATTAATATAATCATTAGATAATGAAAAATTTTATTTATTGTAATTATTCTCCATCAAGTCTCCCAATAATAATTTTTTATTTCAAAAGCATTTTCTCAAAAAATTTAATTTTTTATTGAACTCAAGATTTCGTTGCACTTCCCATTTCATTCCACTTCTTTTAAAAAAAAATTCCACTAAAATCACAAAAAAAGAGAATATTATTATTTGCAATGCAGTTCCTCCAAGCGGTGCGCAACAACAAGAGCAGATATGTGACATCCATTTATTCCGAGGTAAGACTTTAATTCTGATTGTTTTACACAGGGCCAAAGACCGATATTTCGGTTTAATTAAATTTTCTTATCACGGAATGGACTTTAATTTTTCATCAGGAATTTATATTTGAGTCAGATTGCGAATTTCACATTTCTGTTGCCATTGTCAGTACATTTCATTGTGGGCAGGTTACGCATAGAGCCATGTCCATCAGCATTTCTAATTAGTATCGTTATTTACTTTTAAAATTTTTGTGGGGAGGTTACACTTGGCTCCCATTTGTATTAAGTATTGTCTTTTTTTTCTTTAAAAATTGCGGTGGGGAGGTTACAGTACCTCTAATACTCAGTAGCTCGTCCTCTTGCATTGATGCATGCCTGTACTCATCGTGGCATACTATTCACAAGTTCATCAAGGCACTGTTGGTCCAGATTATCCCACTCCTCAATGGCGATTCGGCGTAGACCCCTCAGAGTGGATGGTGGGTTACGTCGCCCATAAACAGCCTTTTTCAATCTATTCCAGGCATGTTCGGTAGGGTTGATGTCTGGAGAACATTCTGGCCACTCTAGTCGAGCGATGTCGTTATCCTGAAGGAAGTCATTCACAAGATGTGCACGATGGGGGTGCGAATTGTTGTCCATGAATACGAATGCTTCGCCAATATGCTGCCAATATGGTGGGGGGCGGGGGGTGGCATTCACGTATAGTACAGCCGTTACGGCTCCTTCCATGACCACCAGCGGCATGTCGGCCCCACATAATGCAACCCCAAAGCAGCATGGTACTGCCACCTTACTGCACTCGCTGGACAATGTGTCTAAGGCGTTCAGTCTGACCAGGTTGCCTCCAAACACGGCGCCGACGATTGTCTGGTTGAGGGGATATGCGACACTCATCGGTGAAGAGAACGTGATGCCAATCCTGAACGGTTTATTCGGCATGTTGTTGTGCCCGTCTGTACCGCGCTGCATGGCGTCGTGGTTGCAAAGATGGACCTCGGCATGGACACCGGGAGTGAAGTTAAGCATCATGCAGCCGACTGCGCACAGTTTGAGTTGTAACACGACGTCCTGTGGCGACACGAAATGTATTATTCAACATCGTGACGTTGCTGTCAGGGTTCCTCCGAGCCATAGTCCATAGGTAGCGGTTATCCACTGCAGTAGTGGCCCTTGGGCGGCCTGAGCGAGTCATATCGTCGACAGTTCCAGTTTCTCTGTATCTCCTCCGTGTCCGAACAACATCGCTTTGGATCACTCCAAGATGCTTGGACACTTCCCTTGTTGAGAGCACTTCCTGGCACAAAGTAACAATGCGGACGCGATCGAACCGCGGTATTGATCGTCTAGGCATGGTTGAACTACAGACAACACGAGCCGTGTACATCCCTCATGGTGGAATGACGGGAACTGATCGGCTGTCGGACTCCATCCGTCTAATAGGCGCTGCTCATGCATGGTTGTTTACATCTTCGGGCGGGTTTAGTGACATCTCTGAACAGTCAAAGGGACTGTCTTTGATACAATATCCATAGCCAACGTTTATCATCAGGAGTTCTGGGAACTGGGGTGATGCAGAACTTTTTTGATTTGTGTATATACATTTTTCATCACCTGTCTTTGTTCGATGGAGAAACTACTTTCTTTTCCATCTGGCGAGTAGCATTTTGTGAGTGGTCTTTCGATTTGCTTGCTGTCTTTCATTCAGTTCATGCAGAACCAATTTTCCCACTTTTTACACCTTTTCCTCAGCTTTCAACCGAAGAGAAATGGCTTTCTGTGTCACATTTAGTTCTTCTGCAAGTTCCTGTTGAGTCTAGTATTATATTCAGCCAATAAGGTCTGCAATTCGTTACTTCGAACTTTTTCAGAGGTTTCCCACGCCCGTCGTTTCTCTCGTCACAACCACCAACTGCAGCAGTTTTCTTCAAATGATAACAGAAAATCAATGCTATCCGCAAGTCGTAGTTCGTATGCACAAAACTCGACATATTTACGGGTTTCAAACAGATACAGATGTATGGAATTTGGGTTACTGTGTGTTGACATTCGTCGTCAGCCGTTACAGGACGCAGATAGCGCTGCTGGCGTGGTCTCACGGGCCCTACACTGATTGCCAGCACCATCTACAGGGAAATTCCGGTTTCATGCTTCTGCACCTGGTACGGACACATTTTACAGCATTGTTAATTGCGCACAGTAGAGCAATAATTTAAAACAGCATGACCATGCACCTTGTAATAAGGAAACATTTGCGAGGCAATGGTCTGTGGACAATAACATTCCTGAAATCTACTGACCTGCCGAGAGTCACGACCTGGAACATCATTGGGATAGGTTAGAACGTCCGCTTCCCTCCATACTCCAACGTCCAGCATCAGTGCCTTCTCTGGTTTCGTCTCTTGAGGAAGAAAGGGCTGTCATTCCTCCACGGACATTCACGCAACTCACTTTAAGTGTTCTCAAGATGCTGAAGCTGCATAAAGGCGAAGGATGGACACAAGCCATGTTAATGTTCACTAACAGATGTCCGCATTCTTTTGATCAGAATGTTTATAAAGACGTTAAACACGCTACTGGCCATTAAAATTGCTGCACCAAGAAGAAATGCAGATGATAAACGGGTGTTCATTGGACAAATATATTATACTAGAACTGACATGTGATTACATTTTCACGCAATTTGGGTGCATAGATCCTGAGAAATCAGTATCCAGAACAACCACCTCCGGCCGTAATAACGCCTTGATACGCCTGGACATTGAGTCAAACAGAGCTTGGATGGCGTGTACAGGTACAGCTGACCATGCAGCTTCAACACGATACCACAGTTCATCAAGAGTAGCGACTGGCGTATTGTGACGAGCCAGTTGCTCGGCCACCATTGACCAGACGTTTTCAATTGGTGAGAAATCTGGAGAGTGTGCCGGCCAGGGCAGTAGTCGAACATTTTCTGTATCTAGAAAGGCCCGTACAGGACCTGCAACATGCAGTCGTGCATTATCCTGCTGAAATGTAGAGTTTCGCAGGAATCGAATGAAGGGTAGAGCCACCGGTCGTAACACATCTGAAATGTAACGTCCACTGTTCAAAGTGCCTCCAATGCGAACAAGAGGTGACCGAGACGTTTAACCAATGGCACCCATACCATCACGCCGGGTGATACGCCACTATGGCGATGACGGATACACGCTTCCAATGTGCGTTCACCGCGATGTCGCCAAATACAGATGCGACCATCAAGATGCTGTAAATAGAACCTGGGTTCATCCGAAAAAATGACGTTTTGCCATTCGTGCACCCAGGTTCGTCACTGAGTACACCATCGCAGGCGCTCCTGTCTGTAATGCACCGTCAAGGGTAACCGCAGCCATGGTCTCCGAGCTGATAGTCCATGGTGCTGCAAACGTCGTCGAACTGATCGTCCAAATGGTTGTTATCTTGCACACGTCCCCATCTGTTGACTCAGGCATCGAGACGTGGCTGCACGATCCGTTACAGCCATGCGGATAAGATGCCTGTCATCTCGGCTGCTAGTGATACGAGGCCGTTGGGATCCAGCACGGCGTTCCGTATTACCCTCCTGAACCCACCGATTATTCTGCTAACAGTCATAGGATCTCAACCAACGCGAGTAGCAATGTCGCGATACGACAAGCCGCAATCGCGATAGGCTACAATCCGACCTTTATCAAAGTGGGAAACGTGATGGTACGCATTTCTCCTCCTTACACGAGGCATCACAACAACGTTTCACCAGGCAACGCCGGTCAACTGCTGTTTGTGTATGAGAAATCGGTTGGAAACTTTCTTCATGTCAGCACGTTGTAGGTATCATATCACAGCATCTTCTTCCTGTCGGTTAAATTTCGCATCTGTAGCACGTCTTCTTCGTGGTGTAGCAGTTTTAATTGCGAGTAGTGTATACAGTTAGAATTTGAAGATAAGGCGTAGGTAAAATACGTGACTTTATAAAATCGATGGATGTGAATCTGACAGCCAGAGACAAAGTGCGGAATAAACGTTTATGACCGTTCTGAAACTTTGTGAAACCACTCACACCAAAAATAGGTGTGAGCGCTGGTCACAAACGCGCGCTGTTATGATTGTCACGGCTCGGAGCGCGTTATCGCTCGACAGCTGTGCGTGCGATTGTATCAGGAAATGTCAGAGACCAGCTGACGTCAGACGCGGGAACGCAGAGATCAACATTCCGCGATAACAGAGGAAATGGCAACGATTTGGGAAAGGAAACTGCGCCGCTTGTGCCGTATAAATATGTCACATTGGATGACAGTAGCAGCAAACACTGAAACGTTTCTTGAACTCACGACGTGGCAAGCCTTGTGTCAAAGTTATGCACTACTCTTCGTGTGTGGTGCCTAAGTCCCATTGTAATGTCTTGTCAATAAATTAACTGACAGAAAAAAAATCGCAACATCTGGGATATGTGCGGCGTAAACTAAACTTAGTAAACCGCTACTACATCTGGAGCACCAGCAGCATAAGAGAAGCGTTAGTACCGCCATTTTGAGAATGCAATTCACGTTTGCTTTTAATACACGCTGCAACATGGTAAGCATTAGTTACCTTTGAGATTGGACGTTGTGATCTGATCTTAGTCAAGAATGCCTTTAAGAGGCTCCGGAAAGGCTCAAAATCATGAAAAGTTCAATTTTTACTTTTTTGCGTTTTCTGAATCTGCAGACTATTACCTTTTAATAGATATATAATTTATTCAATTCCGAAGACTACAACTATTTTTAAATTTTTTTTGAAATGTGTTCTACATGGGCGTGACCCACTGTGGCGCTGTTAAACTGCTGTCAAATGGTGTTATTATTAACGTCCGTGTTCATCAGGTACATTTTAGCGATGTGAGATTAAGTATGTGTTGTGGCTAACCTGTGATGGTTCAATATATATCGCTGGTGTGACTGTCGATTGTTTCATGTTTATTTACTCTGTCGTTATCTCGAAAATATTCGTAATTAATTCTGTTTCTTGAGTCTCTCTTTTGTTGAAGTATAATAATGAGTAAAAGTAAAGTTATTAGAAATCCTCTGAAGGCTTTTAAGAAAAGGAGAAATGTTGGAAAGCCAAAGGTATGTGTTATTACTGTAAACAATAAAGACGATAACCGAGTGAGTGAACCTAACCTCTCAAGTACACCTGCCCATAGCAGTCAAAGTGGGAAAGAAAATACTTCACAGAAGAAGCTTGGTTCAATGAGTGAAAACTATGAATGTTTTATGGGCGAATCGGATGTGAATGAAATATTTGATATGTCGGTTCTCAAAGGAATTTTTTCAAACTGTGTAAGATGTATTCATTGTAGTGAAGTTGGTCTGGAACTCTCCATAATAAAGTACGTAGGACTTGCTAGTAAAATACAACTGAAATGTGATAAGTGTTCATACATGACCACCTTTTGGAACAGTGTTGCAGTAACTGCAACTGAAGAAAATGGTAGCAAAATCTACGAACACAACAACGAGCGATGCTTGCTTTAGACAAGGAACGCCTTCGGGCTGCAGACAGGGCTGTAAAAAGTCTAGAAATACAAGCAAGAGTAAACAGGAGGGGGAGCAAGAGGAAGCTGGAGGAGGAGTTTGCAGAGGATGAAGATAATCCATCCTATGGACCTGGAATGCACTAAAAAGTTAATCCAATCTTTGTCGCTCGATTCTCAAAACTTTTATTTTCTCATACTAATTACATGTTTTCTAAGGATCTTCCAAACATATTTGTTTCAAACTTTCAGTAAATGTTACACAGTACCTTCTGCGTAATTTAACACAGCCTTTTTCCAAAAAACTGTATATTTTGGAATATATAAATAAAAAATTGCAAAAAAATGTTGTGAATTTTCATTACAATTGAAAAAAATCATCTTTAATAACTGAACTAAAATTTTGTAAAATCCCGTGTTACGTTGTAGCCCATATTCCAATAAATAATCTGTAAAAAGTTCAACTTCCTACCTCAAATACTTTGTGAGGAAAGATGTAATTTATAAGCGTTATTTTAACATTGCAAGTATAGGGCGTTCCGGAGCCCCGTAAGGTGACACAGATGCCATTATCAACACCTCACTGTGACTGAAAGAGATGGTGTAGCAGGGATACGGCAAAACTGGATGCCTCTCCTGCGATATTACGGAAAGAATTGTCAGGAATGTAGCTACTGTACATGACTGCCGGCAGTGATAATCATAAAAATTTGCGGTCGCAAGAAGACGTCGCACTACGGAGAGGTAGGACCATCGTGTTCGCCGCATGGCTCTGGCGCACCGTAATGCGTCTGCAGCAGCAATCTGCCTAGCAGCTGGCACCACAGTGACACAAAGAATTGTTATAATCCGTTACTCCAACGACAGCAGACGCCGTGTAACGTGCGTTCTAGTGACCCCAAACAACCGTCATTTCCGACTTCAGTGGTGTCAAACGAGAGCTCATTGGAGGGCATGGTGGAAGTCTGTTGTGTTTTCTGATGAAATCTGGATCTGCTTCGACGCCAGTGATGGCCGTGCGTTCGTTCTAAAGGGGCCAGTTGAGGATCTGCGATCAACTTGTCTGCTTGCTGGACACACTGGACCTACACCTGCAGTTACGGTCTGGTGCGCGATTTCGCATGACAGCAGGAGCACTCTTGTGGTTAACCCACGCACCCTCACGTAAATTTGCACGTAAATCTGTTGATTCGACTTGCAGCGCTGCCGTTCGTGAACAGCATGCCAGGGTGTGTTTTCAAAAGCATAACGCTCGCCCTCATATCGCTGTTGTAATCCAACATGCTCTTCAGAGTGTTGACATGATGCCTTGGCCTGCTCGATCACCAGATTTGTCTCCAATCGAGCGCATATGGGACATCATCTGACGACAGCTCTAGCTCATCCACAAACAGCATTATCCGTCCCTTTATTGACCGACCAAGTGCAACAGGCATGGAACTACATCCCATAAATTGACTTCCACCGCCTGTAAAAGACAACCCAAACCCGTTTGCACGCTTGCATTCAACATTCTGGACATCACACCTGTTATTAATGTACACATTTCACGTTTGCAGTGGCTTATCTCATGTTTACATTAACCTGTAATGTTGCGATGTTAATCATTTAGTACGTTTTCTATACAAATCTATTCCAGAAATTTCATTACTTAACGGTAATTAATTTTTGGTGTTGTGGATTTTCTTCCGTCAGTGTGAATTGGCCGCTTAGCATGAATATGTCTGTATTTATCCAAATCTTTCATATTATACGCCAGGAACTAAACTGTACCAGTGCGCACTGTCACTTGTAATGACATGAAGTGACTGAAGCACTATGATTTGTGGCGTTCCTCAAGGTTCCATACACAGACCATTTATTTTCTAAGATTTTTCAGTGATCTGCCACTGCGCAACAGATAGTTTTAAAGTTCCCTTTTCGCTTAGTTTGCGATCATTGTGTTAGAAACGGCAATCAACCCTTTTTAAGGCTATAATTCGTGTCGTAGCCTTACAAAATGCAAATTCGTCCTCGGTATCATATCGTAGGGTTCATATCGCTATTCGAGTCATTCCTGTAACTTGCAGGACGTGGCTAGGCAACCTTACTGTAGTTGTGATCAATCCGTAGACTGGTTTGATGCAGCTCTCCACGTTGGTCTGCCAAAAACTCTATGCCAGGTATACATAACGATCATATGATATCGTGGAAACAATGGCATATGCATATGTAGATTGTGTAACCCTGTTTGGAAAAAAGAGTCCTTTTTTCCTTTATACTTGCTTGTATTTTAATAACTGTTGCCTTTTGAAATTTGCTTGTACCAATAACAGTTGGATATAGGTACACTATGTCGACCCCTCCTTGTCTATCTTCTTGGCCCATATCCCGCGGTTCATCTCTTCCACTCCCCCACCCCTTCTCTTCCTCAAGCCCTATGTAAACAGCACTCGACAATGTTTTGATTTCCATCTGTTGCTAAATGTGACGCTATCACTAACACTTTACTGAAATATTGTTTTACAATTGTTTACTGTGTGTTTGTATCAAGTGTTTACACTATGATGAAACTCTACGTTGATTATTGGCCTATCTGAAGATAACAGTTAATATGCCCGAACATGTAATGTGTGGCGCTCTTGACGTAATAAATTCTTCTGTAAACATTAAAACGTCACATACTTCCAACATGAAGTCAATTCTGAAGAAAAAAGGAGTGATCATGCTTGGTGGTGTCCACGAAACTAATGAATTTCTCGTTTGGCAAACCGGACGGTCCATCTTGTGTACAAGGAATGGTGTACCACTCGCATAGATCTAACGCGGCTTTAGAACAGTAGTCATAAAAAGACCTTATCCGATTGGGATATGAGACGCGCGTCACAACGTGTTAATGACAGATAGTTTCAAACCCGACAGGAACTGTTGCTGTCAGGAAATTCTGGCGCATCTCAACCATTTTCTGAGGGAACTTTGGAAGAGGAACTGCATGCAATCGACATCTGATACTTTGCAAAAGGCCATTTCTCACGTTTCAAAAGGGCCGAACAACTCAAAAACTGGATTTTAGCTGTCTGGAAGGGTGATAAGATTTTTCTTCTTTTCAAATGATGCGATGTGTCGACTTTGCTGATGACCCATTGAGAAGTCTAACCCACAGTGTGCGAAGGGGGTAATAAAGGCCAGAGATGGTTCTGTGATGTTGATGGCATGTTTTTCCTAAAATTATTTGCAGCCACTCATTCAGGTTACCGTGAAAACAGATTATTTATTTCAGCATTCTCGGCTACCTAGTTCAAATGGCTCTTAGCACTATGGGACTTAACATATGAGGTCATCAGTCCCCTAGACTTAGAACTACTTTAACCGAACTAACCTAAGGACATCACACACATCCATGCCCGAAGCAGGATTCGAACCTGCGACCGCAGCAGCAGTGCGGTTCCGGACTGAAGTCCTAGAACCGCTCGGTCACAACGGCCGGCGGCGACCTGGTGTTGGCCCTTTTCTGCCCTACCGTCCTTCAAGATAACAGCAGCCGAGATCAGAGGAATGATTCTTTAGATTGTGATTTGATGAACACTCAGGTGCTCTTTCGCATCTTGACTGGGCCGCAAATCACTCGATGTTAAACCCACAGAAAATGTCTGGGGCTATCTGAAACAGGGGATGAAGCGTAGCAGTAGGCATGCCCGGAGGTTGCTATCTCTATAGGGCCTAGTCATCTGTGAGTGACTTCAACTGGATGTTGTATGCCGATGAAATTGGTGGACCCTTTTTTAGGGAGTACTGCCATCTCTTATGTCTGGAAGCAGTGATATTGCACTCCTTACCCATCGCTGGCTTCTGGAACTTTCGAAGCTAAGCGCACTTTTCCACTGATGCAGGCACTTGTCTTGCTTTTAAGGTAACTTTCGTGTGAAAGCATGGAGAAATACTGCAAATTTTCGTAAAGTTTATGTCTCTAAATAAAGAACGTGAACTCTCAGTAGGATGAAAATTGTAGTTCAGTAGGAGTGCTTCTCGTTGAACATTTTGTATACAGTTAATCACACTAGTTCTCATACTGAATTTACTACAATTTTTTGTGAAGATCAGTAACTTACATGTTCTACATGCCGGCCAGTACTTGGAATCTATTCATTGACTCTCTTACCTAGAAGCTTGAAACTTTGCATACACATTACAATACATCCATCTGAAAAGTAGACTACAATCATGCCCTTTTAATCATAAGCTTCTGTTATAGAAATATTTACATCTGATATTCAAAATTAAAATTAAATTTCTATAGCTAATCAGTATGTGTTTTTCTTCCTGTGCGTTGAACATTAGGGTCTGTAGTCTACTTCACTTCAAATACTACCCTGAAACATCCCAAAATATTTCAAATCTCTAGCTCAAATACATTTTTGTGCATAAAATAAACATGTTAGAAAATTTAATTCTCAGGAAATTCAACTCAAAGTTACATTTGATTTATAGAACACCTCTGAACCTCTGTTGTTTCTAATACCTTCTATCTGCATAATTTTCTTGTTTTACATGTTCCTCATCTTCTCTCCTTCTTTCCCTGTTTCTCCTTGTTATTCTGGTCTTTGGCCACTCACATGGAAATAACTGCCATCAGTGATTGCTTCATACTGAATCCAGAACATATTCCTGGTAGCTCTAGAACTTCAGATGAGTACTAAAAAAACCCTTTTTTGGAAGTATAACAATTTTCGAGAATGACAAAACAGCAAAAACTCTCACTACAGAAACGTTTAGATGCAAAACAGCGCTCTAAAACCAAAGATATACAAGGGAAAATGTAATAACACCACAAATCATATCTTCTAACAGGGCTGCCAATTCAAGAAATAGTTGTATGGTATATCTTTCTCGAATGATAGTCTATTGACGACATTTGAGTTGTGAAAGCAGGGGAAACATGGGTGTGGTCGTACACCGAGAAATCTTTAAGATGGTTTATAAATAACTAAACCAATTCTATTAACCATTATTTTGTTCAAAAAACTCCTACCATCGTTTCAAGATGAAAAACCAGAAACCGATTTTTTGAAGCAGATTCACAAGCAAGTGACCTTAACGTCAACAGTGCCCAAGCGCTATGGGTCAAACTCATAATGAGTGGGCAGAGACTGGCTGTTGAGGTTACGTAAGGTATGGTCACACAGAGCGGCGTCGCTTATAAATGGTTGAAAGAATTTGCTAGAAAGTACGATTAAGAGTTGAAAACATTATGTCGGTTCATAGTGTACACGTATTTTCGTGTTCGGTTTTCTCATACAAAGGTATGAGAGATAGTAAATCGAAGTAATTTTTGTTTAATTGTTGTTATTTCAAACTGACATATTCATATTTTATTAAGAGACTTTGATGTCTGAAAAGTCCAGGCTAGTGGTACAGAAAAATAAATCCTTATAAAGAAAGAACTCGACATGCCGCATTCCCGCCAGTGCAGGGCATACCTCTGAGCACTATGGGACTTAAATTCTGAGGTCATCAGTCCCCTAGAATTTAGAACTACTTAAACCTAACTAACCTAAGGACATCACACACATCCATGCCCGAGGCAGGATTCGAACCTGAGACCGTAGCAGTCGCGCGGTTCCGGACTGCGCGCCTAGAGCCGCTAGACCACCGCGGCCGGCTACCTCGACATGTTGGCGGACTATGCAGTTCCGTAGGTGCCTCCCAATGTCATTATGCAGTAGGATGGTGCCCACCTCCCTTTCCCCACCATCACTGGAATTTCTCTGTTGGACGTTTTCTGCTCGTTGGGTCGGAAGAGAGGGTGGGTCACATTGCGTAGCCCCCTCGGTCTGCCGATCTAACTCCGCTGGATTTCAGTGCATGGCAGTTTACCAAGGATATTATTCACAGAACAAAGGGTCGACATCTGGTAGATTTGAGACAAAGGATCTACGCCGCATTAGAGGCCGTAACTCCTGTCATGCTTATAAACATGTGGCGAGAAGTGTACCGGGTGGTCAAAAAGTCAGTATAAATTTGAAAACTTAATAAATCACGGAATAATGTAGATCGAGAGGTAAAAATTGACACACATGCTTGGAATGACATGGGGTTTTATTAGAACCAAAAAAAAAAAAAAAACAGAGTTCACAAAATGTCCGACAGATGGCGCTGGCCAGCAAAACGTCAGTGACTGCGCATGACAATCGTGTATAAAAGGAGCTGTAATGAGAATTAAATGCGCCAGCAGTCGCAGCATGTTGGCGTTACCTGAAAATGCGCTTTTAGTGAAGCTGTATTATTACAATGGGGAATGTGCTAGTTCAGCGTTACGATCCTATCGCCATAGGAAGGGGATTCGAAAGGGTAAAGGTCCGTTGACAAATGCAACTGTGGCGAGAATGATTTCGAAGTTCGAAGCCACGGGTTGCTTAGACGATAGACCCCGTAGTGGCCGACCGAGCACAAGGCGTAATGCTGCTGAGACAGTTCAGGAAGAAATGGAGACTGTAGCGGGTTCGTCTATGCACGGGGAAGTCAGCGCTCGTGCAGTCGCACGTCGCACCGGCATTCCATTCACTACTGTTTGGTTGGCACCTAGATGTACCCCCCAATGCTATCCGTACAAAATCCATCGACATCATGAACTGTTACCTGGCGATTTAGTGAACCGGAGGGCATTTGCGGTGTGGGCGTTTCAAAAGATGGCGGAAGATGACGATTGGTTGAGTAACGCGTTGTGGACCGACGAAGCTCATTTCACACTCCGAGGGTCTGCCAACGCCCACAACTGCAGAATTTGGGCTACCGAAAATCATAGAACTGTCGTGGAAACTCCATTGCAAGACGAGAAAGTCACGGTATGGGTTGGATTTACCACATCTACCGTTATCGGGCCTTTTTTCTTCGAGGAAATGCGTGATTCTGGTTTTGTAACTGCTACAGTGACGGGTGAGTGGTACGCCGATATGTTACAGAATCACCTCATCCCCAGACTGGCTGATAAACACCTGCTGGAACGTACGATGTTTATGCAGGATGGCGCTCCACTCCATATTGATAGACGCGTGAAAGATCTCTTGCGCGCGTCGTTTGGTGATGATCGTGTGCTCAGCCGCCACTTTCGTCATGCTTGGCCTCCCAGGTCCCCAGACCTCAGTCCGTGCGATTATTGGCTTTGGGGTTACCTGAAGTCGCAAGTGTATCATGATCGACCGACAGCTCTAGGGATGCTAAAAGACAACATCCGACGCCAATGCCTCACCATAACCCCGGACATGCTTTACAGTGCTGTTCACAACATTATTCCTCGACTACAGCTATTTTTGAAGAATGGTGGTGGACATATTGAGCATTTCCTGTAAATAATATTATCTTTGCTTTCTCTTACTTTTTAATGCTAATTATTGCTATTCTGATCAGATGAAGCGCCATCTGTTGGACATTTTTTGAACTTTTGCATTTTTGGGTTCTAATAAAACCCCATGTCATTCCAAGCATGTGTGTCAATGTTTGCCTCTCTATCTACATTATTCTGTTTTCAAATTTATACTGACTTTTGGTCACCCAGTAGTAACGTTTCGGTATCTGTAGGGCTACAAACGGTGCCCACATTGAATTGTACCAAAATGCATAAAAATGTTTGAGCTCCTGTCTGCAACGACGGACAAATAAATTTCAAAACCTTAATAGTTACTGAAACATAAAGAAATGTTTTTGTATACCTCTAGCCCGGACACCCTGTTTAAGAGGTACGTGTTTCTATTGCCCACAGGGTCAGGTTTATTTTTTAACGAATCGCCGATACTCGGGTCTGATAGCCGAAAAATAACAAAAATAATGAAAAAAACGTTTTCAAGGTTTCTCACTGAATTGAGACCTTTAGCAACGATTGAACCCTGGTCGGCTCGCGTTAATGCCGATCTTCCTTTTGGGCATTTTGTCACCATCGAGTGGCTTCTTATTCCTCCCTCAGTTACTATCTGAACGAGTTGTTCACTCGTATCCATCAGTGGCAGCAGCAGCGTTTATCGATACTAGTACTGCTGTAACTTCTTTGGTGTGGCAGTTATATTTCCGTGTCATGGTGTGTGTGGAGTTGGTCGGTTGTGGCGGAGCAGCGAGGAAGTCTCTGCGGCGTGTGATCAGGCCGGGGCCGATGGTGACGTGCACGCGCTGTCCGAGTTGTGTGGCACTAGCTGCGAGAACTGCTAAGTTCGTCGCCCACCGCACCTGCATACTGGAGTTGAGTAATCAGTCAACCCTTCATGAAAGCTCAACCGCTGTGACATCTCTTCATTGATTGCTGGTTGTTGCATCCTGGGCTGTCCCCGGAAGCAACAACGTGATGGTGTGTTGGAGTTGGCAAAATTTTGCAGCCGTCTTCCTGTATGGTGTTTAACCTTTGAAATGATTATAATTTATTACTGAAGTGCACCAGAGGTATCTTCTGCCTTGTGGCCGTTAACGTTCCGGTTACCTGCCCTAGTCGTTAGCGTAGTTTTGTGGCAGTGTGTTTTTCTTGCCGAGTTGATGCTCTCCGGCAAGGTGTGTAATTCGACGGCTTGGTGTTGTTCTCCTTTCTCTTTGAGTGTATATTCTGCCTTGACTGTGTTTTATACGCCAATTATTAAGACATAATCCTGCTACGATCCTCGTCTTCGCTGGTACTTTTGGTTTTCTTGCTGCTGGTCGGGTGGAACGGAATTAATTAGGCGGTTGGTTGGTTTGTCAGGAGTCCATAGGTCGTGCTGCAACCAGATTGTTTAGTGTTACGCTTGGCTGTCTGTCTCACCTAAACTGTGGTTAGACTTTCCTCCCCAGGCCGACCCTTGTAACACTTCTGAGCACCAGCCTTCAAAACTGGTCTGTAATGGAGGTGCATTCGAAGCGGAGATCTGTCCTTGAGTTTCTTTTGGAGCATCGCAGACATTCATAGGCTCTTGCAGAATGCCTAGGAGACCTGGAAGTGAAGAAAAGCACGGTGAGTCGTTGGGCAAGTCGTCTTTTATCATCCCAATAAGATCGCGGACAGTTGTCCGATCTCTCGCTTGCCGGCCGGCCGCACACAGTCGTGATGATGATGATGATGATGTTTGGTTTATGGGGCGCTCAACTGCACGGTCATCAGCGACCGTACAAAGACCCAATTTTTACACAGCCCATTTTTTTTTTTTTTTTTTTGCAGTCCCATCTAATCACTGTCACGAATGATGATGAGGATGATGAAATGATGAGAACAACATAAACACCCAGTTCCTGGGCAGAGAAAATCCCCAACCCGGCCGGGAATCGAACCCGGGACCCAGTGATCCAGAGGCAGCAACGCTAGCCACTAGAAGCACACAGCCGTGACTCCTGCAATGGTGGAACGTGCGGACACTCTCATTTGAGGTGACATAGCAATCAAACATCTCTCTGCACTACTAGACGTCTCTGTTGTAGCTGACACATTCGTCCACCTGTTGGGGTAGTCAAAGGTTTGTGTCTGCTGGTTTCCTTGCCGCGTGCAGAGCAATAACGGACTGCTTGCACGTTACGAGGCCGATCGTGACAATTTTTTGTCGAACTTCGTCAAAGGCGATGAAACATGTGTTCATCACTCCAAACCGAAAACAAAACAGCGAGGCATGGAGTGACGCCACACCATCTCTCCTACAATGACAAAGTTCAAAGTCGTACTCTCAGCAGGCAATGTCATGGCGATGGACTTCTGTTACTCTGATGGGCATTATTCTATTTGATGTCCTCCCTAACTGTGCAACGAACAACTCTGAAGTATATTCTGCTACCCTCAAGAAACTGAAGAAGCGACTTCAGTGTGTTCCTCGCCACAAAAAATTCATACGAACTTCTCATTCTCCATGGCAATGGAAGGCCTCACACAAGTCTGTGCACCTGAGAGAAGCTCACAAAACTTCATTGTATATTCTTCCTCATCCTCCCTACAGCACTGATCTCGCACCTTCCGACCTTCGTCAGTTTGGCCGAGGGAAGGATGCCCTCCGTGCGAAGCAATACGTGGATGATGGGGTGGTTTTTAATGCAGCAAGACTGTGGCTCCCAGTGGAGTGGTACCATGTGGGTGGCGTCTCATTGAACGGAGATTATATAACGCTAACAATTCGCACGAAACATAAAGTAGTGAAATAAACAAGAGAAAGAAAGTTCTACCACGCTGGGCAGGCCCTCAAGAAAGTAAATCAAAAGTGTAGTATGCTACACGTTGTTTGTAATTTGTGGTATTCGTTGTCATTTTCGGGATTCTTAGATCTCATGCTGCTTTAGTCTAGGAAAGTTAGCGGTGAACTTTGGAAATTAATTCAGGTAAAAATAAAAATATTTCTACTAAAATCTTTTCTTGGGAGGGAGAGGTCTGGATGTAATGACTCCATAACACCCCGTCGTGGATCTGTGCCTGTGGGGATGGGAGGAATGATCTGCACGGGAATGGAAGGGCCACTCTCCTTCGTTGCTGTTACCTCAGCACAGCTTACCTGTCTGACTAGCAGGGCACAGCCACAGACTTAATTAGGCAGGCGCTGTCCCCCGATCCCTTGCGGGTCCCGACCTCATCGTAACTTAACGGCGCTACGCGGCACATTCCACTTTGATGGAACCGCCTGAGCAGTTAGGCTACCTGCAGTGTCCATACTACGTTAAAAGTGACTGGGACGATTAAGGAAGGGGTATATTTCAGAAACCGTGAAAAAGTGAAACCTCCACTTGCGACACTGTACTTTGAGAGCGTAAAACGAGCCAAATCTTGAACCAATACTGGTCGTCAACTATTTAAAAAAAACATTTTGTGAATTTTACCTTGATTATACGACAAATACCGGAATTGATATTATTACCAATTGGGAAGCCGTCTGTCAAGGTACCAGGTCTCCTGGTTATTGAGTGCAAACTACCACGAGTCTATAATGAACCGAAACTCAAACAGCCGCTGTTGTTCTCATATATAGGGTACTTATAATTGAACGCTGAGAACCATTAAGGGCCAAACACACACTTTCGTCGATTCTCATATTGTAGCATGTATGCATGTTCCTGACGTCTATTGATCTTATGGTCAACCAGCTTGATGAGTTCTGTACTCCTACACTCTATACATGAACGTTTGCGAGAAGATGTCTTACCGTGTTTTCTGATATTCACATCCATAAGAGCCCAAAGTGCAGATTTTCATTGCTGTAGGACGCTCATTGGCTATACTAACGCCCCTTTCTTCATAAAAATTGGAAGTTCTTGAAGGAATGGCCCACCGTAGCCTCGCGTTCTCTTGTTACAGCATTCCAGTCTGTAAAATAGACGCTGAGGATTCCAGAACCTATAAGAGTGTTTCCGACCTCACTAACAAACAAACAGTTGGCGTTCGTAGTAACAATGTACGTTTCAGAAATTTTACAAGTATAGAGTTTTCAGTAGGTTCCCATGAACTTTTGTTTAGAATAATACTCTTCATTGCAGTCGCAGGAGGCCGCCGTTTTCTTCTAGTCACATCGAGGGCTGTAGTTTGTTATTTTCCCACAGTTAGTAGATCCCATGCAAAATCTTATGCCCAAATACTTAGATGGAAGGGAAATACTAACCTTGAAACAGAAAGACTTAGTAAAATGACTAGATCAAATTTCAATCTCATAATCTTAACAAAACTACTAATTTTCATGCCTAAATTGAAAAGACAGTTTTGTCTGAACCTCAGTTGAGAGAACGTGCTTCATGAAAATGATAATAACGAGGTCCATGAAGCGTTGGGATAAGTCGTAATTGTGTGTGGTGCATTACGTATCTATTCTGATTCTACTTTCGTATCAATTATAAATAAACAACACTCAAAATTATATGATGAGTACATGATTTCTTTGTAGGAAATATAGGATGTCGAGGCTTGGTTAAAAACCAGTCAAACCTTTGAGACTGGTAGTTTGCCCACAGATTTGGTTTTCATGAACATCTACTTTTTTTAAAACATTTTTTCTGTGCTTTCTGTGCTTGCATTTCAAAGTAACTCAATTAAACTTCCGCTTCTGGAGGTGAACCCTATGAAAAACGAGTGATCTTAGAATAATGAAACTTTTTGGAAACAACTGTAAGGACACGCTGAAGAGAACTAATGAATAAACCAATGAATGAAGCACATTTTGTTTTCCACATGAGAGAGTAACATTTATTAATTGTGTACTATCTGTACGTTCCAGGTTACAAACGTTTCTCAATGTGACAACCATCCGCATGCACGACAGCCTGGAACCGCACTACAGACACCATTTTACAATTCTTCGCAGCACTTTTCGAACGGTGCACCACGGAATGTTCACCTATCGCGACAGGGCTCGTGTACTGCTTGAAGTGCACACATGGTGTCCAGCATTCTCAGCCATGCCAAAAGCAACGCCTTCAACAAGTTATGATGCAATTGGCCGTCGACATCTCCCAGTAGCAATTCCCAAATTGCCAGTCACTTCGAATGTCCATATCGTGTTCTTAACCCCTGGGCGGAAAGAAGACCTCTTCGTATTCCTTTAATCATCGCGTCAATACTCGCGAAGAGCAGTAGCTTTGTTGCTGTTTTTATATATTTATAAAACAGCTTTACGAGAAAAGCCCTGCTCGGCTTGTCTACACCCGTGTTGATTGTCTGCGTCTGTAATGCACAGTGATGCTTGTGTTTCAACCCTAAGACGTCGTGCCAGTACCGGTGGCTAACGGAAAGTCATGACAGTAACACTACTAACAGCGTAAATCCCATACCGCACAGTCCGAACAGCATTCCTGTAAAGTTGGGTACCAGTATCGTAAGCAGTTAATTACAATCATCTGGTGCATAAACGATGTGTCGGATAGAGCGAGTTTCAAGTTGTGACTGTTCGCTGATGAAGCTATAGTGTACGGGAATTTGTCGTCGTACAAGTGACTATAAGAGGTATTGGATGAGTGGGACAGTATTTAAACGTTATTTGGTGTTATGAACGGCAGGTTTGTTATATTTATTTACAATACAACACACAAATGTGATGAATGTTAGCCACAGCTACTATGCGATCGGTTGCTCAGTGCAGTCGGAGCTGTGTACCTGTGTACCCGTTTACAGAAGGAGTCAATGTACGGGCAGCTGGTGTGACGTTAAGTAGATGCGACTGCTGTTATCACCACGGAAACGGGAGATCTTTGGCGAACGTGTGGTTGTATGAAGAAAAAAAGCAGAGTATCATCGGCTGCCAATTTTAAAGTAAAACGAAGACTTCAAAAATGGTTCAAATGGCTCTGAGCACCATGGGACTTAACAGCTATGGTCATCAGTTCCCTAGAACTTAGAACTACTTAAACCTAACTAACCTAAGGACATCACACAACACCCAGGCATCACGAGGCAGAGAAAATCCCTGACCCCGCCGGGAATCGAACCCGGGAACCCGAGCGCGGGAAGCGAGAACGCTACCGCACGACCACGAGCTGCGGCCAAGACTTCATTTAGGAAAATATTTATTTTATTTTACTTCATATTCTGTACTTTTTAAAGTGCATGTTTATGAGAGGTTGAACGTAGACAGCCATATGTTGGGGCCATGACTACTGAAACGCTTAGCAGTGGATAATATCCACACATTTTTGTGTTATGTACTAAATAACGATAACGATTATCTTCACAACTGCTACCTCCAATCCTTCAGACGGGTAATATTAGAATGGCAGCTTGCTCTAAATGTGTAAAAATGTAAATTGACGCAGACGC
Organism: Schistocerca americana; assembly: GCF_021461395.2. Classification (NCBI taxonomy): domain Eukaryota; kingdom Metazoa; phylum Arthropoda; class Insecta; order Orthoptera; family Acrididae; genus Schistocerca; species Schistocerca americana. Next base: position 367,526,614 of record NC_060126.1, read on the forward strand.
GTAAGATGAACAATTAAGCCCTGTTCGGATACAGTGTTGGTGGTATGTTGCTTTACAAAGTCACGTCAATCAAATATGTAGGCGTAACGAAATGGAACGAGCGCTTAGGGTCGGTTGTAGGGAAGCCGAATTGTTGACTAGGGTTTATTGGTAGAGCCCCAGGAAAGCATAGCTCATTTATAAAGAAGACGGCGTAAAGAACACTTGTGCGACCCGTTCGTGAGTACTGCTCGAGTGTTTCGGGTCCTCAGAAGGTCGTACAAAAGCGAAGTAAATCTGTGGCGTGCAACTACGTGGGCGTCCTGAAAAGTAATTCTTCAGAATTTTTATGTGAAAGCTCTTAAGGGTTTCTAAAAAGAAAAAAAAAGGAACTCAACATAGTCGCCCTGGCGACATGACCAACACATTTCTTCCGACGAGAAACGAATTTTTTTCATACTGTCACTGTCGAATGTTCGACTTTTGTTGACGAAGCCGCAACATCACCTCTGCTTACACCGCTTCATCACTACCAATGTGAAGTCCTCGAAAGTGTTCTTTAAGTTTTGGAAACTCTCCAATTTTGTTTTTGTGGGGATCCACAGCATCTAAATGCTTAATAAAAGGAAACGTGATGCGAAATAGGCTGTATTGTAAACATTCTTTATTTAAACTATGCGATTAGCTAATTTCGACGACTTGTCAGTTTCAAGCACCACCAAAACCAACGTGGAACAGTATCAGATTGTCTGTGTGCATTCCATAAGTCGCCCTGTATAAGTAACAAGTTATACAACTCACATTAACATATCACCTTACCATGCAAAATTCCTACTTACGTGTATAATGTCACGTATTAAATGTCGTAAATGTCAAAGTATTTTTCATTACACGTAAAAAGTAGACGTTATATTCCATCCTTACACTGTGAGTGGAACCACGTTAATGTGACGACTTTCAATACCATATTGGGAACTTTGCGCTAAGTACTACCGCTTGACAAGTAACAGCTGCTGATATTTTGTTGTCAAAGATATACATACATGCTAAAACTATAGGACTATCGATAGCAAATGTCAGTGGCACATTACATATATCGCTGGCGTCCCAGACTTTTTTGATGTGTTGTATATCAATCAGCGACCAAAGACTGCTTAAGAGCATACAAACAGACATAATAAAATATTTTATGCAGTACATTAACAATAATAAGCACAAATTTCACAAAATACGGGGAAAAGCGAACAATCCACTAATAGTTAGGCAGCCAAATTTAACGAATGCCTCATATCGTAGGTCACCAGTGTCTGAAGGGTATGTATAGACACGCAGAAGCCAACCTGTTGTCATTTTTTACAGAAGAGTAACCCACAGATGTGCAATTTTCATAGCTCTTCTTTCATAAATGACTTTTGAAATTAGAGTTCCAACGCAGCGTCTGCGGCTAACTGACCACTTTCCACGAAGTGGGGCCGGGACTGTTCCTCAGTTGAGTAACGTAGCTTGACATGGTACCACGGTACTTATTCTGCCAAGTATTAGTTTATTTTATGCTTCTGAAGAAGGCTAGATTACTCTAGCTGAAACCTGGGTAAACACCAGTAACATTTCGCAACTGAGGCGGATTTTTGACATATTAATTTATCGCAGTTGGTGTCAGGACTGCAACATGTTAAAAATTTTAAAATTGTATTGTTACTGGTGAAACAGCAGAATCCTCTTATAGACGATAATTTATGCATATAAACATTTGACTCTATTTTTGCCTGTATTTTTATTAGTCCAAGATCTGTCTCACATGTTGCGGTTAGCACCACCGTCTCCTTCATTACAAGCATGAACAGCACAACGGCGCACATTACTGATGTCAATATACGTAATCATTACCGAACACAGCTTTCATTATTCGCACGTTCGCTGCGTTTAGAAACTAGATTGCAGGACGCCGTTTCTCGCCCACTGATATAGAAACGTTACACGCCGCCATGTTACTCGCTGATGTTCGGAGCCCTCTAGTCGCAGAGTGTTGCAACTTGAGTCAGTCAAGCAGAGAAGTCGACCGAGTAATACGCATGATATGTGATAGTTCAACCGATACTGAGAAAAGAATAAAAAATTCCGAGCTGTTACCTTTCAGCACGCCCTCTGCATTTCTTACCGGTAGGATGGATGGAGCATTGCGGAAGAGCTAGGTGAACTCACATGGGAATCTCTGGAGGGTAGAAGTTCCTTTCGCGAAACGCTAATGAGAAAGGTAAGAGAAGAGGCATTTTTAAGAGACAACAAATCGGTACTAAAGCCACCAAAGGACATCTCGCTTAAGGGCTGTGAAGATAAGAGAAATCTGGGTACATACGAAAACATACAGACGGTCTTGTTTCTCTCGCTATGTTTGCGAGTTGAACAGAAAAGGGAATGACCAATAGTGGTACAAAGTGCCCTCCGCCATGCACTAAATGGCGTCTTGCGGAGTATGCATATATAGGTACTCGTTGGAGCAAAATGTATATATAAGAGTAACCATAGGTCGTAATGTATCATCCTGTAGCTACGGCCGCAAAATGACAGCCATTCAGCGCTGAACGTCGGTAGTTGGGCTAGTGAGTCAACGTCTGTAGGTGTGTTCAGCAGTGCGGTTTTGCTCAACTAATCCGCTACTGTTTTATGCTTTGGTGATTGTCAGCTTTTTTTGTAGGCTTTCAGGACTTGCCCAGGCAGCCATCTCAGTAGAGGAATGTGAATTATAACGATACGAACTAATAACAACACCACACCCAATCCCCAAGGGGAGAAAATCTTCGAGTCAACCGAAAATCGAATCGAACCCGGACCCCTTTTGTCAGCAATCCACCGCACTGATCGCCCACCTATCGAGGTGGTCAAAACTGTGAACTTTGTAGCGGTGTTAGAGGCAAGAATTCCGAGGATTTACTGTAGAAAACGTGTTTAGGGAAAAATGTGTGTTTTGAATATAATTTGTGCTTTCCTTTTCATCATTGTATCACTTCACACTTACTAACTGGAAGTACTTGTTGGATTAAGAGCTCACGCGTGCAAAAGCTAAAGATAAAAGTTATACTGCGTCACTGAGAATATTGCATCTTGCGGTACAACAGTCCGCATCTGTAGCTCTGTGGTCATTTCTATCTGGAGGACCCGGGTACGGCTACCAGTAATACTAGAAATTTTTCCGTAGTGGGAGTACCGGGACGCGGCACGTTCAGCTGGGGCCAACTGAGGAACTACTTTAAGTAGAAAATTCAATATCGAGAAAGCCGACAATGACTAGGAGAGTGATATGTTGACCCCTTGCCCCTCCATACCGCACCCAAATGACGTTATCGGCGGTGGTGGGGGGGGGGGGGGACACCGTGGTTGGCCTGTCCCGGTTTTCCCGGTCTGGACCAAGAGACGGAGATTTGTTTTTGATTTTTACAGCACCACATGTCGAATATGTTACTGCAGTACTGTTTTTATAGTGGACTTTATTAAGAAACTGTTGACATTACGGTACTTTCAGCGTAGCTGACTGAATAGCCAAGCTTTACCCAATAAACGTAATACAACATTCGCATCTAACGTTACTGGACATGGATAGAAATTTAAAGTTTGCCTAGCTTTGACTGTTCAGCTGAAATCCTTATTTTCAACTAACTTGATAAGTCCTAGTGTCCTTCAGCTTAAAAGGTATTAGGTGGGACAAGTTCGTTTAAATGCACATACTTTTGCGTGCATTGATTGGCCGTCGTTTTATGGCCATAGCTCTAGAGCTGTCCATATCCGTCCTACGGTTATCTGGAAAGTTTTTGCTCAAAATATGTTTACAACGTCAGATGGTAAACAAACAAGTTTTACGGTGTCCTGTGTATAGATGTTGATGTTATTTTCCATTCGAACACTGGTTTGAGGCAGCTCTCCACGGTAATCTACCCTGTGCAAGCCTCTATCTCCGAATAGCTACTGTAGCCTACATTCATATTGTACTGTGTAGAAGAGAAACAGATCAGAGACCATGACTGTATCAGCATGGCAATGCACCCAATTATAAAGCAGCGTGCATGTGGGAAGCAAAATTCCTGAAACTGACTGGCCTGCCCGGGGTCCCGACCTGAAACCAACGGACCACCTTCGCGATAAATCAGAACAGACCCTAGTTTCCAATATCGCTGCCTTCTCTAGTTTCGGCTGTTAAGGAAGAATGGGCTGCCATTCCCGCAGAGATATTCTGACACACCGTTAAAAGTGTCCCCACTTGTGTTAGACCAATCACAAAGGTAACGTTGGACGTACTTCTAATAGGTATCAGATCACGCGTGTTGCACCACTGTATCAGTGAAACTGAGCTCCTACTTTGACACTTTTATTGTTCTATTGCCATCAGTCTTTCGGCTGCTTTGTGGCTGTCTTGTATCGTTTCCTACCTTATGCTCATCCTAGCACCTCCATGTGACTACATTGACGCAAAAAAATGCCAACACCAAGAAGTTGTTGTGCGACGTAAACGAAAGCTGATAAACGTGTTTCTACATCTGAAACACGATCAAATTTCGCGACAGTCGCCTAAGAGTGGAACTAGTAGCTCCACTATGAAGAGGTAAATCAGGTTTGCTTTAAATACACGCAGCAACGGTCGTGAGCGCTAGTTACCTTTTCGACTGGACATGGTGACTTAATGTTGGTCAAGTGAACCGTGATTTATTTTCAAAGAATATTCTTAAAAATTTATTTTATTTACTAGCGATTCATCAAGAACATTAACACATTTAATCACACTATGTGAGCGTGGAAGTAGTTGCCAGGGAGTAACTGATGAAATCATAATCAAATTGCTTTTAACAAATGGGCGTTTCATTCCTAAAAACTTTTTTTTAAAAGAAACAAATTTAAAATTATAAGCAGAAAGCACCCTCTAAACATCAAGTTGCAATTTATTCAGGGGCAGAAAGAAACAAATTTTTGAGTGTATGAGCTTTCGGGCTGAGAACCTTGCCACTCCCTTTTGACACGGCCGTAGTCACGACCGCTCACAACAACCTCTGAAAGACTACACTGGTGCAAATCTGCAACACACCAGATTACTTAAAACTAAAAGTTTTAACAATTCACACAAGCGCACAAACTATGCACCCCGTAGTATGGATGGAAATGGTACAAAACACTAAAATTAAAAGATTAACTTGTCACCGAAGGTGCAACTTGATTTTAACTTCTAAGAAAAGTCGTACGGTGGAAGGGTGGCAACTTTATATACTAAAATGACCATTTAAATAAAAGCCCATGAAAGCAGTCTTATATAAAATCATACCAGGTTGGCCAAACGAGTTAACATGCTCTACAGTACACATATACCGCCTCTCAAGATGATAGGCAAGATAAAAACATATTTCAGGAATTAGGTCGTCACACTCCAAACAATAGATTCGTTAACACACCCAACCCGACAAACATGACAGAGGCAGCTACTAATGTACAGTAGATTGATAGGGAGATTACCGAACAACCAGAACCGCAGGTTGCTCTAACCCGCCCCTAATCCACAAGAGAAAAACGGACCACCCAATTCATAAACAACCACCTTCCCGCGGGTGTACTAACGGAGAAGAATGGTGGGACGACCCCAAAACAAAGCGGCTGGTGACCTCACCAACAAAGCAAGTAGAATTTAACAAGTAAATGAAACAACATATCACCAATCACTTAACTTATAATAAACTGCGATTTCTGGAGAAGACTTGGCGCAGCATCCCCCCCCTCCTCCTCCCCCCCCCCCCCCCCCCCCCCCATATTGCTCTCCCGAACCGTCCGCTGCCAGCCGCTTCAACGGACGTAGGAAGGCGCGCCGATCTCCCGTCTCACGGCGTCGCAGCTCGCACCGGCCAGACCGATGTCGTGGGTTGACTCCTGTTGCTCTCGTGTCGGTCGCGAAGCCACTACCCCTCGCTATACGGCGCGGTCCACTGGACTCACGTGGCGACCTAACATGCGCCGACGCTCAAGGCGGACAAGTCATCTTGTGTCTCAGTGCGCGAGCGACCAACCGATCGGGCGACCACTCGCTGAGTTCTCTTACTGGCGGAGTGGAAAGACTCTCATTTATCCGGCTTTAAAGATTGATCCTAACAAAAGACATACTAACACTCCGGACGACAGACAGACACTAACTGCCCCACAAATTCGGACGAGAGACAGACTAGCAAGCTGGGGACGAGAGACTGACCTCAGACTGAGTCCAGACTCACCCAGATTGACAACTGGCGAGCTCATAGCGCCCCTTAAATGCACGTGAACAGGCAACCTTTCCCCTTTCCCACCAGAGGGAGACACCAAAGCTGCGATTGCCACAGCGGCGCCACCGCCAGAAACGGAGGGCGACTGCTGCGATGCTGCAGAAATACTTGGCAGGAATTGAAACCCTGTACGTGATTTCTGGCAATGGTGATCAAGAAAATGTACGATCACAAGAAGACGGGGCTCCGGACGACCACGTGGCACTACCGAGAGGTAGGACCATCGTGTTCGGCGTACGGCTCTGGCGCATCGTACTGAGTCTGCAGCACTAAATTGAGAAGCCGTTGGCACCACAGTGACATAACGAACAACTACAAATCGGTTACTTCACGGACAGTTCCGAGCCAAATGCCCTGTAGCACACATTGCACGGACCACAGACAAGCGCCATTTGTGATTTCCGTGGTTTCAAGCCATATCTCAATGGAGAGCATGGAAGTCTGTTGCGTTTTCTGGTGAAAGCGGTTTCTGTGTTGGTGCCAGTGATGGCCGCTTGTTGGTTAGAAGGAGGCCAGGTAATGGCCTTCAATCAAAGTGTCTGCGTGCCAGACACACTGGACCTACACCTGGAGTTATGGTCCGGGGTCGGTATTCGTATGACAGCCTGAGAACTCCCGTGGTTATCCCACGCATCCTGACTGCAAATTTGTATGACAACAGTCTGGAACCGCGCGACCGCTGCGGTCGCGGGTTCGAATCCTGCCTCGGGCATGGATGTGTGTGATGTCTTTAGGTTAGTTAAGTTTAAGTAGTTCTAAGTTCTAGGGGACTGGTGACCATAGCTGTTAACTCCCATAGTGCGCAGAGCCATTTGAACCATTTGACAGCATCGGACGACAACTCCAGCGTCATTAACAAACAGCATTAACTGTCCTTGTGTTGACCGACCAAGTGCATCCCGCAAACTGACATCCGACACCTGTGCAACACAATGCATCCACGTTTACATAGTAGCAATCAATTTTCTGGCAGTTACACCGGTTATTAATGTACCAGCATTTCACATTTGCAGTGGTGGTGGTGGTTGTTGTTTAACGTCCCGTCGACAACGAGGTCATTAGAGACGGAGCACAAGCTCGGGTTACGGAAGGATTGGGAAGGAAATCGGCCGTGCCCTTTCAAAGGAACCATCCCGGCATTTGCCTGAAACGATTTAGGGAAATCACGGAAAACCTAAATCAGGATGGCTGGAGACGGGATTGAACCGTCGTCCTCCCGAATGCGAGTCCAGTGTGCTAACCACTGCGCCACCTCGCTCCGTCACACATTTGCAGTGGCTTACATCGCGCTTAAAAATGGCTCTAAGCACTAAGGGACATCTAGACTCAGAACTACTTAAACGTATCACACACATCCATGCCAGTGGCAGGATTCGAACCTGCGACTGTAGCACCAGCGCGGTTCCGGACTGAAGCGCCTAGAAGCGCTCGGCCACAGCGACCGGCTATCGCGCTTAAATTAACCTGTGGTTAATCAGTTACAGTGGTTTATCAGTTACATATATTATGTAGACGGATGTATACCCAAAACTTCTTTATTCTAATTATGTTTTGTTGTTGATATTGTTTTCCGTCTGTATTACATCTAGCAACATCTACACTACTGGCCATTAAAATTCCTACACCACGAAGATGACGTGCTACAAACGTGAAATTTGACCGACAAGAAGACGATGCTGTGATATGCAAATGATTAACTTTTGAGAGCATTCACACAAGATTGGCGCCGGTGGCGACACCTACAACGTGCTGACATGAGGAAAGTTTCCAACCGATTTCTCATACACAAACAGCAGTTGACCGGCGTTGCCTGGTGAAACATTGTTGTGATGCCTCGTGTAAGGAGGAGAAATGCGTACCATCACGTTTCCGACTTTGATAAAGGTCGGATTGTAGCCTATCGCGATTGCGGTTTATCGTATCGCGACATTGCTGCTCGCGTTGGTCGAGATCCAATGACTGTTAGCAGAATATGGAATCGGTGGGTTCAGGAGGATAATACGGAACGCCGTGCTGGATCCCAACGGCCTCGTATCACTAGCACTCGAGATGACAGGCATCTTAACCGCATGGCTGTAACGGATCGTGCAGTCACGTCTCGATCCCTGAGTCAACACATGGGGACGTTTGCAAGACAACAACCTTCTGCACGAACAGTTCGACAACGTTTGCAGCAGCATGGACTATCACTTCGGAGACCATGACTGCGGTTACCCTTGACGCTGCATCACAGACAGGAGCGCCTGCGTTGTTGTACTCAACGACGAATCGGGGTGCACGAATGGCAAACCGTCATTTTTTCGGACGAATCCAGGTTCTGTTTACAGCATCATGATGGTCGCATCCGTGTTTGGCGACATAGCGGTGAACGCACATTGGAAGCGTGTATTCGTCATCGCCATAGTGGCGTATCACCCGGCGTGATGGTATGGGGTGCCATTGGTTACATGTCTCGGTCACCTCTTGTTCGCATTGACGGCACTTTGAACAGTGGACGTTACATTTCAGGTTGCAGGTCCTGAACGGGCCTTTCTGGATACAGAAAATGTTCGACTGCTGCCCTGGCGAGCACTTTCTCGAGATCTCACACCAACTGAAAACCTCTGGTCAATGGTGACCGAGCAACTGGCTCGTCACAATACGCCAGTCACTACTCTTGATGAACTGTGGTATAGTATCGAAGTTGCATGGGGAGCTGTACCTGTACACAACATCCAAGCTCTGTTTGACTCAATGGCCAGGCGTATCGAGGCCGTTATTACGGCCAGAGGTGGTTGTTCTGGGTACTGATTTCTCATGATCTATGCACCCAAACTGCTTGAAAATGTAATCACGTGTCAGTTCTAGTATAACATATTTGTCCAACGAATACCCGTTTATCGTCTCCATTTCTTCTTGGTGTAGCAATTTTAATGGCCAGTAGTTTATAATCTGTCTTACGGTTTGCTCCTGCTATTTTTCTCTTCTATCGCTCCTCCCAGAGCCAAATAAACTATTCGCGGCACACCTCAGTACCGAAAAGAAGGTTTGTCGCGGACTGCAGAACACAGCGGATCCCGGGCTGTCAGCAGCGTTGCCCACGTTACGAGCAGCTGCCGCCATCCAGACACCACGCCGCCCCGTCCCCACCTTTCGCGCTGCCCACGCGTCGCCTTCCTCGGCTGCTTGTAGCCAGCAGCTTCCGACCGAGCAGGATATTGCGTAATTGGTGCTCGCCCTGGCACATACTGCGCACTTCTACCGAACCTTGTTGAAGCTGCGCCCTCGTTCAAAGATGAGCGACTTTAACGCTAACCGAGAATGAGCCCTAGAGAACTTGCGCCAGGCGCAATTCTTATGTACGAGGGACGTTCAATAAGTAACGCAGCATATTTTTTGCTGAAAGCAGGTTAGATTTATTCAGCTATTCAATACACCATATTATTCCCCATTCATCTAGCTACAAAATTCTATTCTTGAATATAATGACCGTTCAATGTCACGGCCTTATGATACTGTACTGGGAGGGCCTGCTACCGGTCAACGTCGGAGCCAACGCCGTGCTGCATCAATAATTTCATCAAAAACTGTCACGATCAGCCTAGCGCAAGCAATTCCGTACAGATGGTCCTTCGTTGCTCTTTCTGTTCTTCTGTTATACGGCGGGGAATCCAGTGGCCACACAGCTCTCAGTACCCCAACTGGTGGACGAGTGTGTCAGCACAACCAATAGAGACGTCCACTTGAGAGGCGAGCTGTTTGATTGTTATCCATCGATCACCTCGAATGCCAGTATCCGCACATCCCAACACTGCTGGAGCCACAGCTGTGTGCGGCCAGCCGGCACGCTGGAAATCGGACATGTTTGCGTGACCCTGGTTGCGACGATGACAGACGCCTCGCCCAACGACTCACCGTGTTTTTGTTCACTGCCATGTCTACGTAGACATTCTGCTGGCGCCTATGAATATTTGCAATGCTCTGGTTTTCCGCCAAAAGGAATTCAGTGACAGCTCCCTGCTTGAAACGGACCCCTGTTACAAACATGATTTTGAAGGCTACATGTAGCGCCATCACCTATCGGAACTTCATGAAGCACGAATATTCCACGACGTCCCACAACAAAATCGGCAATTTTTTCAACCTAAACTGGCCGAGAATAATATTGTGTTGCATTACTTGTTGAACACCTCTAGTAATTTGTTCCAACGGCCATTAAGGAAACTGCGCGTAACGTACACTCCATCAGCAGGCCGTGATAGGCCCATGAATACCGACCGTCACCCTTCATCAAAGGCGTCAATGAAAGCTGCGCGGAGGGACGTGGGGTCAGCACAACCCTCTCCCTCTCGTTGTCAGTTTTCGTGACCTGGAGTCCCTACTGCTCAGTCACGTAGCTCCCCAACTGGCCGCCTCACCACGGAACAACCCCGGCAGTAACGAGAATCGAACCCGGTCCTCCGCATTGCAGTCAATCGCGCTGGCCACTCAGCTTCGGTGGCGGACGTTAACCTTACCGTATCACATACCATTCTACGCATTCAAAGCAAAACCGTTCAAATGGTTCAAATGACTCTGAGCACTATAGGACTTAACTTCTGAAGTCATCAGTCCCCTAGAACTTAAAACTACTTAAACCTAACTGACCTAAGGACATCACACACATCCATGCCCGAGGCAGGATTCGAACCTGCGACCGTAGCAGTCGCGGGGTTCCAGACTGTAGCGCCTAGAACCGCTCGGCCACTCCGGCAGGCAAAAAAAACCGTGTTATATTAACTTTTAGAGTGTGTCCCAGACATCGCCTACTACACTTCCTTTTTCCTTCCTCTCGTGATCATGGAGGCAGCTTCAAACTGTGATGTAATCAGGTCTAATGCATGTTTGGAACTATTCGATACTGGTGGGTGTCGCTCACCTCATTTGTAAAATAATAACTATGTAAGTGTGTAAGCGATACACTGCTTTCATTTGATGTAAATTAAATGACTTTGCGGTTAATTTAAAAAAATACAAATATGTTGATTTTTGAAGTTACTTGCAATAATGTTTTTCACTAAATTTTGCAATATCTCCCTAAAAAGTTGTGTAAAGTAAATAGTTACGTCGTTAGCTATGTAAATGCTTAGACCCTTTACTTACACTTGTCTACCTCTGTTATTGTTGCTCATGCTTGGTGGAAAGAGACATATTTACTAGAGATGGGAAAAACCGACCGTTTCAAATCGATACCGGTATTTTCCTTCTGAATAAAAGTTATTTTTCATTATTTGTTTGGTCTCGGCTATAACGAGTGCCTTTTTTTTTAATAATAACAGAATGAATAAACCTAAAAATCAAATACCCATAGTAGCAGTGCTAAAATTTTTCCTTTCCAAAAATGAGTAATTTTTTTCGTAAAATTTGCTTTGGTTCGAAATACTGAGTTACAGGAAATGGGAAAAGTGTTCAGTGGCATTTTAATGACACTGCCGACAGAAACGAGCAACAGACACGTGGCATAAGAACTGGTACAGCATTGCTGAAACAATAACGTTTCTGTGCGTCTTGGCTCACTCGAGTACGTCCAGTGTGCATGACCCGTCCCCACCTGGTCTATACGGTAGGTTCTCTCTGTCGTCACGAGACGGCCGTTGTATTGCAGACTGGCACCAAACCTAGTCTGGAAATATTTTTACGAACTGACGTAGTAATGAAGTACAATGCTTCATCTGCTTTAAAAGATTTGTCTGCCATTTCTATAAAATAATAAAAAGGAAGGAAATTATGTTGTTGTTGTTGTTGTTGTGGTCTTCACTCCTGTGACTGGTTTGATGCAGCTCTCCATGCTACTCTATCCTGTGCAAGCTTCTTCATCTCCCAGTACCTACTGCAACCTACATCCTTCTGAATCTGCTTAGTGTATTCATCTCTTGGTCTCCCTCTACGATTTTTACCCTGCACGCTGCCCTCCAATACTAAATTGGTGATCCCTTGATGCCTCAGAACATGTCCTACCAACCGATCCCTTCTTCTGGTCAGGTTGTGCCACAAACTCCTCTTCTCCCCAATCCTATTCAATACCTCCTCATTAGTTATGTGATCCACCCATCTAATCTTCAGCATTCTTCTGTAGCACCACATTTCGAAAGCTTCTATTCGCTTCTTGTCCAAACTAGTTATCGTCCATGTTTCACTTCCATACATGGCTACGCTCCATACAAATACTTTCAGAAACGACTTCCTGACACTTAAATCTATACTCGATGTTAACAAATTTCTCTTCTTCAGGAATGCTTTTCCTTGCCATTGCCAGTCTACATTTTATATCCTCTCTACTTCGACCATCATCAGTCATTTTGCTCCCCAAATAGCAAAACTCCTTTACTACTTTAAGTGTCTCATTTCCTTATTTAATACCCTCAACATCACCCGACTTAATTCGACTACATTCCATTATCCTCGTTTTGCTTTTGTTGATGTTCATCTTATATCCTCCCGTCAAGACACTATCCATTCCGTTCAATTGCTCTTCCAAGTCCTTTGCTGTCCCTGACAGAATTACAGTGTCATCGACGAACCTGAAAGTTTTTATTTCTTCTCCTTGGATTTTAATACCTACTCCGAATTTTTCTTTTGTTTCCTTCCTGTTTGCTCAATATACAGATCGAATAACATCGGGGAGAGGCTACAACCCTGTCTCACTACGTTCTCAACCACTGCTTCCCTTTGATGTCCCTCGACTCTTATAACTGCCATCTGGGTTCTGTACAAATTGTAAATAGACTTTCGCTCCCTGTATTTTACCCCTGCCACCTTCAGAATTTGAAAGAGAGTATTCCAGTCAACATTGCCAAAGGTTCGCTCTAAGACTACAAATGCTAGAAACGTAGGTTTGCCTCTCCTTAATATAGCTTCTAAGATAAGTCGTAGGGTCAGTATTGCCTCACGTGTTCCAACATTTTTACGGAATCCAAACTGATCTTCCCCGAGGTCGGCTTCTACCAGTTTCTCCATTCGTCTGTAAAGAATTCGCGTTAGTATTTTGCAGCCGTGACTTATTAAACTGGTAATTCGGTAATTTTCACATCTGTCAGCACCTGCTTTCTTTGGGATTGGCATTATTATATTCTTCTTGAAGTCTGAGGGTATTTCGCCTGTCTCATACATTTTGCTCACCAGATGGTAGAGTTTTGTCAGGACTGGCGCTCCCAAGGCTGTCAGTAGTTCTAATGGACTGTTGTCTGCTCCGGGAGCCTTGTTTCAACTCAGGTCCTTCAGTGCTCTGTCAAATTCTTCACGCAGTATCATATCTCCCATTTCATCTTCATCTACATACTCTTCCATTTCCATAATATTGTCCTCAAGTACATCGCCCTTGTACGGACCCCCTATATACTCCTTCCACCTTTCTGCTTTCCCTTCTTTGCTTAGAACTGGTTTCCATCTGAGCTCTTGATATTCATACAAGTGGTTCTCTTTTCTCCAAAGGTCTCTTTAATTTTCTTGTAGGCAGTGTCTATCTTACCCCTAGTGAGATAAGCCTCTACATCCTTACATTTGTCCTCTAGCCATCCCTACTTAGCCGTTTTGCACTTCCTGTCGATCTCATTTTTGAGACGTTTGTATTCCTTTTTGCCTGCATCATTTACTGCATTTTCTCCTTTCATCAATTAAATTCAGTATCTCTTCTGTTACCCGAGGATTTCTATTAGCCCTCGTCTTTTTACCTACTTGATCCTCTGCTGCCTTCACTACTTCATCTCTCAAAGCTACCCATTCTTCTTCTACTGTATTTCTTTCCTCCATTCCTGTCAATTGTTCCCTTATGCTCTCCCTGAAACTCTGTACAACCCCTGGTTTAGTCAGTTTATCCAGGTCCCATCTCCTTAAATTGCCACCTTTTTGCAGTTTCTTCAGTTTTAATCTACAGTTCATAAGCGATAGATTGTGGTCAGAGTCCACATCTGCCCTGGAAGTGTCTTACAATTTAAAACCTGGTTCCTAAGTCTCTGTCTTACCATTATATAATCTATCTGAAACCTGTCAGTATCTCCAGGCTTCTTCCATGTATACAACCTTCTTTTATGATTCTTGAATCAAGTGTTAGCTATGATTAAGTTGTGCTCTGTGCAAAATTCTACCAGGCGGCTTCCTCTTTCATTTCTTAACCCCAATCCATATTCACCTACTACGTTTCCTTCTCTCTCTTTTCCTACTACCGAATTCCAGTCACCCATGACTATTAAATCTTCGTCTCCCTTCACTATCTGAATAATTTCTTTTATTTCATCATACATTTCTTCAATTTCTTCGTCAACTGCAGTGTTAGTTGGCATATAAACTTGTACTACTGTAGCAGGCGTAGGCTTCTTCTCTATCTTGGCCATAATAATGCGTTCACTGTGCTGTTTGTAGTAGCTTACCCGTACTCCTATTTTTTTTATTCGTTATTAAACCGACTCCTGCATTACCCCTATTTGATTTTGTATTTATAACCCTGTATTCGCCTGACCAAAAGTCTAGTTCCTCCTGCCAGCGAACTTCACTAATTCCTACTATATCTACCTTTAACCTATCGTTTTCCCTTTTTAAATTTTCTAACCTTCCTACTCGATTAAGGGATCTGACATTCCACGCTCCGATCCGTAGAAAGCCAGTTTTCTTTCTCTTGATAACGACGTCCTCCTGAGTAGTCCCCGCCCGGAGATCCGAATGGGGGATTATTTTACCTCCGGAATATTTTACCCAAGAGAACGCCATCATCATTTAACCATACAGTAAAGCTACATGCCCTCGGGAAAAATTACGGCTGTAGTTTCCCCTTAGTTTCAGCCGTTCGCAGTACCAACACAGCAAGACCGTTTTGGTTAGTGTTTCAAGGCCAGATCAGTCAATCATCCAGACTGTTGCCCCTGCAACTACTGAAAAGGCTGCTGCCCCTTTTCAGGAACCACACATTTGTCTGGCCTCTCAACAGTTACCCCTCCGTTGTGGTTGCACCTACGGTACGGCTATCTGTATCGCTGAGGCACGCAAGCCTCCCCACCAACGGCAAGGTCCATGGTTCTTGGGGGGGGGGGGGGGGGGGGAGAGAAGGGGGGGGATTATGTTAACAGTAATAAATTAGAAATGCAACAATTATTCATTCATAGTGCACAATAAAAATAGACAGTAGTTGATCTGCTGTGTGTCTACATAATATGCATTAATCCGCTTTTAGCCTTTAGAAACGGGCAAATTTACATGAGAAACAGAGTTCTTCAACCTCTGTTTTCACCTTTTAACACTGAATATTCGTAATGCCGAAATAGCGTTATGAACCCAGATTACATCATGGTCTTTTTTTTTTTTTTTTTTTTTTTTCTTTTGCAGAGCTTCAAAAAATATGGAATTAATAGGGGAATACTGGTGATGTTTTTATAGCAGTCAACTACTTATTACTTCTCGTGAAGATGGTGGACGGATCAAGTTTTATTGGCCTATTTAATTTAATATTTTCATCTTATGTATTTTGAAACTCACAGAGTCAAAATTTTTTCAATCTTCTTTCAATTTCTAAGTTTATCACAGGAAATCATAGGAATAAAAAACCGAAAATCGGTTACGTCAGAAATCAAGTAGAGTGAGCGATTGTAACAATCAGGTTAAACTGGACTGGAAGAAATCGATATAACCGAAAACCGGTTGTTTCAGCAATAACGGTCGTCCCTACTTATTACCCTTGAGTCTTGAGGAATCGTTTCTGATAGAGAAACGTATATGGGCTACTGCAGGGTCATTTTTTCTGGATGCTGGTTATCACTTCGAGAATGCTGCACGTCAGATCGTTGGATCGTGGTGCGAGGTCATTGGGCCGATTTGCCAGACTTGTGACATTGCCCTCCGCGCACGGAATCACTGTGTTGTTGGACGGCCGTCTGTCTCCCATCAATGCCTGACTGACAGCCATTAGCTGCGCACTTGAGGGAACAGTCAGTAGCAGCTGATGCCTGGCACCAGACCCAGCTCCAAACAATTCCACAGTAGGAGTGCCCTCTCTCTCCCCTGGCGTTGTGCGTAGTTCGATATGGGCGTTGCCTTACATTTGATCGCAACTTTCGTTACCGTAGTAAAACTCCAAACTCTCCAGTGCTTAAAAAAAGGGGGACTTGCCAAAAACCTTCCCTCTAAAAGAATTAAACAATAATAATGGCTTGTTCTCCGTTATATTTTTCGAAATTTTCAATCTGTGTTCCCTTTTCCCAACAAGGCACTTATAACAAAACAACACAATATTTTGAATGTTAGTTCATACCTTTCTCACTGTATTATAGTATCGATTGCAGTGTTTACCATAAATCTTGGCAAACACTGATAGGTTCCGCTGAGCGACGCCAGGCAAATGTTAGAATTTTGTATCACACATTTTACTTGTAACGAGCTGACAAGTGCGAGAATTATCGCAGAATCAGATTAATAGCTCATGCATCCGAGCTGCTGACAATAATAATATACAGTAGAATGGAAAAGAAAATTGATGATGTGTTTGATGACGATCAGTTTTACTTTAGGAAAGGTAAAGGCGCCAGAGAGCCAATTCTGGCGTTGCGGTTGATAATGGAAGCAAGACTAAAGCAAAATGAGACATGTTCAGTGGATTTGTCGGCCTAGAAAAAGCGTTAGACTACGTAAAATGGTGCAAGATGTTCAAAATTGTGAGAAAAATAGGGGTAAGCTACAGAGAGAGACGCGTATTATAAAATATGTACACGGGCCAAGAGGTAAAAATAAGAGTGGACGACCTAGAACGAAAGACTCAAATTAAAAAGAGTGCAAGACAGGGATATATTCTTTCCCCCCTACTGTTCAGTCTGTACATTGAAGAAGCAAGGATGGGAATAAAAGAAAGGTTCAGGAATGGAAATAAATTCAAGGTCAAAGGGTATCAATGATACGATTCGCTGGTGAAATTGCTATTTTGAGTGAAAATGGAATCACGTGATCTGCTGCATGGAATCAACAGTCTAATGAGTACAGAATATGGATTGAGAGTAAATCGAAGAAAGACGAAAGTAATGAAAAGTAGCAGAAACGAGAACAGCGAGAAACTTAACATCAGGATTGATGGTCACGAAGTAGATAAAGTTAAGGAATTCTATTACCTAAGCAGCAAAACAACCAATGACGGACGGAGTAAGGAGGACATCAAGACCAGACTAGCACTGGCAAGAAGACCATTCCTGGCCAGGAGTAGTCTACTAGTATCAAATATAGGTCTTAAATTTCTGAGAATGTGCGTTTGGAGTACAGCATTGTATTGTAGTGAAACATGGACTATGGGAAACCAGAACAGAAGAGAATCTAAGCATTTGGGATGTTGAAAATTAGATGGACTGATAAGAAATGAGGAGGTTCTGCGCAGAATCGACGAGGAAAGGAACATGTGGTAAATCTTGACAAGGAGAAGGGACAGGATAAGAGGACATTTGTTAAGACAAGAGGGAATGACGTCCATGATTCTAGAGGGAGCTGTAGAGGGCAAAAACTGTAGAGGAAGACAGAGATTGGGATACATCCAGCAAATAATTGAGGACGTAGGTTGCAAGTGCTACTCTGAGATCAAGAGGTTGGCAGAGGAGAGGAATTCGTGACGGACAGCTTCAAATAGTCGGAAGACTGATGACTTTAAAAAAATGTGATGATGCACTAACAGTGTTCGTTTTGTATTTGTTTCACGATCCACTTTCAAGTTCGGCAAGATGTTCCACTGCTGTTCTGACGACACAACGCCGGGTGTGCCGGTAGCTCCGACCTGAAAGACAATGTCGAGACTGAATTGTAATTATTGAAAATGGCTTGCCGTGAGGGATACTATTCACTGTTATATCATGTCTGACTGTGAATATTAAAGGTTGTGTTCTATCAGATATGTGATGTTGTGATTGATTATACATAACAAGTGTTTAGAAGACAAAAAAATGGTTCAAATGGCTCTGAGCACTATGGGACTTAACAGCTATGGTAATCAGTCCCCTAGCACTTAGAACTACTTAAACCTAACTAATCTAAGGACATCACACAACACCCAGTCATCACGAGGCAGAGAAAATCCCTGACCCCGCCGGGAATCGAACCCGGGAACCCGGGCGCGGGAAGTAAGAACGCTACCGCACGACCACGAGCTGCGGACGTTTAGAAGACACATTAAGCTATCTCAGTTGTGAGAGGTACTTAATAAGAATCTTCAATTTGGATACCTTCGAGTTGAAGCAACTTTAAATGAAGATTCTTGTAGCTCAGAGGAAGTGAATGGAAGTTTAAGTTTGAGTAACCCTAAATGTTCTTACGTATTGTGCAGGATCAGAAACGTAGCATTAATAGTGCGAATATTTCGACTGATTGTTTTTCGCTTCGGTATCCAGGCACATACTAAACTTTTATGAAGCTTTGCGAACTGAGAATGCTCGTTTAACGAGTATTATAGTGATTTGGTAGTTAAATGGGAATCAATCAATTACAACAGCTGTGAGTACAGTGCGTTTGAGCTACACCGAGTGAGCTAAATAGAACTACTAACGGGACTTTGGCATTGTTGAAGAACTCATACGATTTAATGGTGACTTTTGTAGGTTATGGATGTACTGCGGGCCAATTGTAATTAATATCGGACTGATATTCTGTTACGCATTATTCCGGTTATCAGTATGTGTGTTATCTCTGACTACGATTCGTAGCTTACGTGAACACTGTCATTTAAACTCTAATAATGAAGTCCAGCTAATGATATCACTTGAAGCGAGTTATTTAATCGCTTACGTGCTCAAGGAAATGTTTATCGTGAAATACTTTCATTGTAAACATGTATGAAAGAGGACATTAACGACAGAAATTATCGTGTTGTTGGAAATTTAGCCATGGAGTCTTTCTTTGTTTCACAATATTGCAAACCTTTCGTAGGAACGCAGCATTCTCCTTCCAAATTATCCACGCGTCTACTCCTTATAAGCGAAAACGGTCTGGTATTGAAGAGTCGTACTTGAACAGAAGAAGATTTTACTCAAATCAATGTTGTTGCTGGTTCGTCTGAGTCCTGGTTATACTATGATTTACACCTGCGGTGTGGCAACACACGGTCACACCAGCAAGTATACGAGATATGAAAGTCGTTGTCCGTTAATCAGTTTATCGCATGCAGCCTGTAGCTGACGTCAGCAGAGGAGGGACAGCGCACGGTTACATTCTATGTGAAGACTTTTTGTGCAATAACTGTTTAAGTGGAGTTGTACACAAGGTGTTAACTAAAAAGGTGGAGGTCTAAAAGAAGCAAAGAAGTTCTTCTTCTTTTGTTCCGTTAGAACCCTTCAGGATCACGTGTGGCTAGCTTTGCACGTCTTCTTTCTTCCCAATACCTCTTCATTCTCTCGCTTCTTTTGTTAATACAACACTGACTTTGGTGTCCGGCCACTTGTGACCATCCATCAACCCTTTACACTTCTCCCTGTCCTGTGCTACTGCCTGCAGATTCCTGGCTTTTATTCCTACAGCTTTCCAGTCATCTCTGACTTCCTCCACACAGTTGTTTCCCGTATGACATGTTGCATTCCACATCTTCTTAGTCATGCTCTCCTCGTCCATCATCATGATGTGCCCAACAAATCGTAACCTCCTCTTCCGTACCTCGCTCGGTATGGGCTGAATATTTTCATACAGTTCCTTTCGTATTCTGTGTATCCAGATATCCCCATGTTTTTGTGCCCCGTATGTCTCTCAATATTTTCCGCTCTTCGTTCTCCAACTGTGTACAAGCTCTCTTGCCGAGTGTGATCATTTCAGATGCATACAGAGCAGCATTTCTTACAGTTGCTGTGTAATGTCGCAATTTGGCGATCGTGACAGATTTTTCCTGCCATGTGTTGTTTTCACCGCATACCGAAGATTCTGTCTACTGCCCTACTGTTGCTCTGTATGCCACCAGTTATCTTCTCCCCCAAATAACGTAAACTGTTGACTTTCTCAAACACTTGGCCATCTATGTTCCAGTCAGACTCAGTGTTTAATGTCTTGTTCTTATATTCAATCTTCAGTCCGACCTTATCTGCCGTTTCGGGCTGTCTTTGCTTCTTCTTCTGTCTCATTTAAGAGTGCCATGTCATCTGCGAATGCCAGGCAGTCCACTGTTGCGTTATGTTTGGCATTGTACCCTATTTGTTCACCTTTGATCTTCATGTTACCTTTTAGTTGTCTCCACTGTCTCACTACTTCGTCCAATAGCAGGTTAAATAAAACAGCTGACAGACCCCTGTTTTTATTTCGAAGCTGTCTGACAGCGTACTGCGATGCCTGGTCCTGGCAGTAGTGTCGCTTAACGTCTCCTTTATTATTGCATGTGTTGTAACATCCAGTACTCTATCTTCTTCTAACACCTCAAGCGGAGTACTGTGTCTATTATCCTTTTTATTCCAAATATCTGTTCTGTACAGTTCCTCCCCCCCCCCCCCCTTGTTTTTTTTTGTTTTTTTTTTTTTACTGACACACTGGTACTCTCCGATTGTCGGCCCCAATTGTCCTTCAACTCTGTGCAGCAAGATTCATGACAAAACCTTGTACCCTACGTTTAAGAGAGAGAAGCCCCTGTAGTTGTCCAGTACTTTCTTGCCCCCTTTCTTGTGTAATGGTATTATAATGGCCTCTTTCCAGTCTGTGGGTATTTTCTTGTCCAGATATCCATTATTATATTGTACATACTTCTTTCTATTTCAGGCCCACCCTACTTGATCTCTTCAGCACAGATACCAACATTTCCTGATGCCTTGTTGTTTTTGAGGTTTTTAATTGCCACTGCTACTTCTGCCGGCGGGTGCATTGTCTAGATTGTCCTGACTTTATCGTCCCTAGATCGTAAGTGTGTCCACTTTACTGTCGGTGCTTCTGCATTCAGCAGATCCCTAAAATACCTAGCCATTTCCTCGCACACCTGTTTCTCGACGATTTTTATTGTGCCATCTTGTCCTATTACGAAGGGTTCTTTTGCCTCGAAGCCTTTAATTATGAAGTAGTTCAGACATACATGTAGTCAATTTTTTTTATTAGTTAAAGACACTTTTTGGTATAAAATGCGTATGTGAATCATCAGCTGTTTTTATTTTAAGCCCAAATTCACGCATGCCAGTTAAACACTGACGGGCGGTGAACCAACACCGTGGGACACAGATCCAACTACGAGCTTTGTAACATCAACAGCTTTAATATACGCTATTGCAGCTGGAATTACCGCAGCTGCTGGCACCAGACTTGCCCTCCAACAGACACTGTTTAAAAGATTACGCTTACGGGGCCTCGGATGAGTCCTTTACCGTTATTTTTCACTACCTCCCCGTGACCGTCGGTGTTTAACTGACAGGTATGAATTTGAGTTTAAAATAAAAATAGCCGATGGTTCAAATATGCATTTTAAACATTACTTAACGGCTGTTGATAGTCATCTTGTAAAAATATTTACGACACTTTTTTGTTGTTACATGTTTGCTTAGTTTCTGTACCCAAATTTCCAGCTCGGTTCTACAAGTATTTTTTCTTCTTTTCAAAAGTTGTCTTCCGATGGCTTAATGAAATGCTCAAAATGTCTACCAATACTTCAACCCAAGCTTCTAAACGCCGCATCTTAGACTGTCTTACTCGTTTCCATACTCCACGTGTGTTTCGTATTAGCTGGAAATCCTTCCTGAACACGCTGCCAAA
Source organism: Schistocerca americana (assembly GCF_021461395.2). NCBI lineage: Eukaryota > Metazoa > Arthropoda > Insecta > Orthoptera > Acrididae > Schistocerca > Schistocerca americana. The sequence continues at coordinate 367,548,558 of NC_060126.1, forward strand.
GAATGTCAACATTCGTAATAGGTGCTGAATACACTATGTCCTTTAAATGCCCCCAAACTAAAAATGAAATTGATTGAAATCAGGAGATCGAGCATGCCAAGATATTGCTGCCCCACGACCTAGACATTCATTTGGGGAATACTAACCAATAATTGTTCTTGCTCGCATAGAAAAATTAGGTGGTGCACCTTCGTGAATGAACCACGTGTTCTGACGTAAGTGTAGAGGGACGTATTCCAACAAAACATTTAAATGTCCCACTAAAAATTCACTGTGTGTTGATCTAGTCAGTATCCCATGGAAAATGAGAGGTCCAATCAATCTGACTCCAATTACTTCATCCCATACATTAATGCTAAACTGTTGTTGATATCTTGCTTCCAAAACTGCAAAACGTTTCTCATGTGCCCACATATGGGTGTTGCAAAAATTCTGCACTCCATCCCTGGTAAACTTTACCTCATCGTTTAAGAGTGTGGTGGACAGAAAGTGTTTGCCTTGAGCTCACATTCGCAGTAACGAATTATTACTTTTCCACTATTTCTCTGGTACAGGTGCCATTCCTGTTATCAGTATGGTGAAGTACTCGAACTTCTAAATCAAGTTTCGTAACACTACTTGGTCTTCCACAACGAAAATTTACTCAAAAGAACCAGTTACCTCAAGCTATTCATGTATTCTCCGACAGGATTTATTGTTCGATAAACGTCTATTCTGATATCTTCCAGCTTACAAACGCCAGGCTTCAGACGCATTGCTTTGTGCAAGTGCATACATCAGGTGCATGTCCGCCGTGTGCTGATTAGAATGCGTTTTAGCCATAAATGTACAGTACACACTAGTCCAATACAAATGCGAATGAAGAGGCGTCACGCCCTTGACTGGAAATCAAAACACAACACAGAGGTATTTGTTTATTTACTAATACCAAGATAACATAAGAAGTCTTTAACGTAACACTTCCCAAGATAAGCAACATTTAAAACAAATACCATTACAGCCAAGCTGGAAGTTTGAAAACAAGAAGACAAAAACGAAGAAAACATATAACAACAAGAAAATAAAAAAAACTGACGACTGGTATATGAACTTCTTTGCTTCTTTTAAGTCATCTACCCATTTCCCAGAGATTTCCGTGCACATATTACTTAGCTCCCAGTATGTCATGTATGTATAATATCTGTTTTGTAAAGCTAATGTTTTTATTGTTATAAATAAAAGGCATGTCAGTTTTGTTAAACCTTAAAATGTAATTGGTTTCATGTTCCTTGGATAGTTTTGCACGATAAACCGTAATGATGTGGAACTAGTCATTTTATATCCACGTCGCAAACTGATTTGTTAATACGGCTACTTGTTGAACATTTATAAGATTGTTTTTAAATGTACAGACTTGAGTCAGTAATTCCTACCCACCACGTTTTACAACCGTAATAGAAATTCTTCTACGGAATAGTAGGAGTTGTCAAGGAGAAATTTTTTCAGCCTGTTTTCAAATTTTGCTTTTCTGTCTGTCAGACATTTTATATCATTAGGTAAGTGATCAAAAGTTTTATTTGTAGCATTGTGCGCTCCTTTTGTGCTAAAGGCAACCTTAATGTGGAGTGATGAATGTCATTTTTCCTTCTAGTGGTGTAATTATGTATCTAATTGTTCCTTTTGAACTGTGGTGGATTATTTATATCCAGCTTCATGAGGGAATAAATATAATGCGAAACAGTAGTCACAATGCCCAGATCCTTAAACAGATGTTTAAGGAGCACCACATAGTATTCTTACAGTACCTTTCTCTCTTACAGATGAGTTTCCGCTGAACAACAAACTGATCTCTACCTAAGAGCTCATAGTACTGTTTCTGAACGTGGTCTCATACTACTCAAGTAGGACAAGCACAACGTCTTTTACTCTGGCACCTTTTCTGGTTTTGCTGTGCAATGTTAGGAGAGCACTTGCGAGTCAGTCGTGGCCAGACGTCAGAGAAGTAAAGCCGCACGCTGACGTGCATAATGAGCTATGGTGTTGTGCAGCAAGTTGTGCTGCACAGTGTAGAACGAAGGGTTTAAATGTGTGTATTTTATTGCAATCGTAAATCGTTTCTTTTATATTTTACCACAGGTGCAAGGTTTTTGAGGCTATAAAATAAAATGTTAATGTTGCTCGCTCCACAACTTCAGCAAGCATGGTGGTTGTAGGAAAATAACATGACGAGCAGGAGCTGTCTTTGTAGTAAGACACGTGAAGACATCCAGGGTGCTGGCTAATTACTGCTGACAAGACTGAGCACACACTGAAAGATTTAGATGTTCATTTTTCCTGTGTGCTATTCGAGAGTGTAAGTGCCGAGAAATAGTCTGAAAGATCTTCTGTGAGGCCCTAAACTTGAATGTGAATTGCAGGGTAGTCACGTAGGTGTACATTTAGAACGAACACAGTATTGGGATAAAATGACTCAAGTAAAATATGGATTTCTGCATTACTATAAGCGGATTCAAAGTCAGCTTCTGCTGAACACGAGTTTAGGCGTCCCAAACACAGTGTAAACACGCTCGTCAAACAACTGTGCGGTGCCACTGTTGTTTAAGGTGAACTACAGTACCCCACCCTTTCCCCCATCCTAACATATGTCTAAAATCGACTGTCAACACAGTTTCGATTAAGTAAATGTGATGCGGCACACCCAACTACAATTAAATAATCTGTACAACGGAACCGCTGAACCGATATCGATGCTCTTATCTTGATCTCATTAACGATTACCTGAAAAAAAGCAATAGCCGTCTGTGTACTTTGGGCCTTAATTTCACTGCGCACACGCGTGACTACCTCTATCTCCTGACAACATACACACCTCATCCTATGCTTTGTTAGGAGATAAGCGTCATAGTACATTGCCATAGAATAAAGGATACGACGGCATGCTGAAAAGTAATTCCTCCACTTTTTTTATGTGAAAGCTCTTCATCACCATCAAAGTAAAGTCCTCGAAGGTGTCGTTTAAGCTTTGGAAACAGATGAAAATCTGATAGGGCCAAGTCGGAATTGTATGGAAGATGATCTATGACAGTGATCCGAGGGCACCGGATTGTTGCATGCGTCACAGCGCCCGTGTGTGTGGTCTGGAATTGTCATCCTGAAGGAGATGGTGCTTATATGTGGACGAACTCTTCGCATTCGAAACTCGATTAGAGCACACTCTCATCTATCGGCGTAGTTACGTTACACATCGCCGTGTTACACGCCACAATTCAGAGCCATCTATCGACAGACAGCTGCAGATATTGTAACCTCCCCACACAAAATTAAATAAATAATAATAATGAATATGATTTTAATTTTAGTGTAACCTCAGAACAAAATTGGTTCCCATTTATAACCTCCCTACAGAAATTCATTCACATTTAACCTCCACACAAAATTTGTTTCCCATTTAATGTACCCACAAAATTCTTTTCTCATTTAATGTAAGCTCGAAACAGAAAAATTCCTAAACCTCGTAATAAAAAATAAATTCAGTAACCTGGTAAATTTTGGACGACAGCAGTGCTGCGTCATGGCCCTGTAAGATCATTCTGAATAAAAAAGCAAAAATTCTTACCTCAATAAAGTCGCCAAATATCTGCTCTTACAATAAATTTTTGCGGCATTGCTCTGTGCAATGCTGGCCGATAGATTTGTCATTTATGAAAGGAAGCAACTGATTTTTCTTTTGCAACAATCGGAATGATCATGGATTGGAGAAATTAGTAAATTCTTTAAATCGAAATGAATGTTTGTAAAAAAATTACTTTATATGACAAAGATTATTATTAGGACATTTTTAAAACAATTGCATGGGAGTTCAGATAACATTACTAGATATGCGCGAGGCTGCTTTTTACCTTATACAATAATACTCAGGCTCCGGCATCGCTGCACCGCGACCGGCCCAGCAAACACGATACACCATACCAGACCAGAGCAGACTCCAGACTAGCGCAGACAAGCAACAACTTACTGCTACAGCTACACAGTTCCTACTCAGTCCTCTTACAATATATAAATGTGAAGAATAAAGATGTAGGATATTAATAACATTGGTCCATTTAAAAAAGTTTAAGAGCGTCTTACACAAAAAAATTGAAGGCATTACTTCTCAGCACGCCTTTGTATCGCAAAAATTGTGTCTGAGATTGCTGTGTTCTGAAATACAAAATATATCGCCGCATACATGTGCATAACTGACGAAGTGGTAAACGAAATATTTAAAATAATGGACAACTTTCAAGTCCCTTCTGGGCTGAGACTCTCCATCTCTAAAGCGTTTCAGCCGGTCCATCTGTCACTAAGAGATTGACGGGAGTTTAATGTCTTGCTTCAAACGCGGTCTTCAGGGACGGAGCGCCAGCTCAGCTGAAAGGGGAAATGGCTCGCACAAGGAATTCACCTGAGTAGTTCTAGAGAAAATAAGGTAAACTTAAAAAGGGATGGCAAGACCAGGATCTGAAGCCCTCTCTGCCAGTCGAATGAAGGGTGTCGTTCTAAGCACTGGATATGTGCAGACCGCGAAAGATTTGTCTCCCATGCTCCCCATTGCCGGTTTCGTTACATCAGCTAACTGAAACCTCTGTTTACAATAACAGGCTAGTAGTTAAATTCAGTACAACCATAGTGATTTTTTCGTCAAGAATTTTGAAACCTAAGGTGCCGGTTTCAGCTAGATAACAGGCAATAATAAGACGGGTTAAGTCCCTACAGTTGCAATGTTGATCCAATCGGGTTTTATTGTTAGCAATGTACAGCGAGATTCAGCTACCCCTACCGATGTCGTTTATGCGGTCGGCAATGTTATAGCTGGCCTTCAAAAACCACGTGGAAGATTTTCGTACTCTCTCGATCGTTACGTACAAAGTATCAGACCTACAGAAAAATAAGAACGCAGCCTTTTTGTAGGAAATGTAATGTACGGTAGTTAAGTTTTCAACAGGGATACGTTTTCGCTAGAGGCGGCAGTTTTCCAGTTATTCAAGAAAAACAGACGAAAGTGACCTTCAGACACACGCTCACTCACACACTTAGCGCCCACCGGTCAGGATTTCTAGTATGCTGTTGTTCATGGCACTCCCTCCTACCACTGTACAAAAATTAGAGACTGTACGAACGATTTCCCACATTCTGCCTGTTTTGGTCTTCATTGACTGGCCTCATTGAGCCACCGTCTTAGTAGAACATTTAAAAAAATTGTAAAACTTACGTTTGTTTAAATTGTACATAACTATTTTGTGAATTTTAGCAGTATAAAATAAACAGTTACATCGTTGTATTCCTCAGGCCTTGTGATCACGAAACTATCGTGCTTTTAAGGTTTAAGTTTGGATAGAATTGTCACCGTAATTACTTTTAGCGTAACGTTTAAACAAGTCGTTTTTCTTTCCCTATCCCCGTGCGCACGTTTAAATTGATAACAACGAAATGGTCGACTTTGCTGGTGCTGTAATAGCCCAGTAAACAGAGACCAAAAGAAGATCGAATACGGGGAATAGCTCTTGTAGTCGGAATTTTTTGTACAATCGTACGAGTGAGGGCCACGAATAACATACTGGAAATCCTTGCAGGTGATCAGAGTGTGGGTGTGTAGGTGCGTTTAAAGGTCACTTTTATACACTTTCCTTGACTAATGAGAAAACTGTGGCTTCCAGCCAAAATTTATCCCAGTACAAAATTTATCTACATTAAATTAAAAAAAGGTCGTGTTCATTTTTTCTGTAGGACTAATAGTCTGCGCGTAGCGAGTGAGAGTGTACAAAAAATTTGCGCGTGGTTTTTAAAGGCCAGCTATAACATTGCTGGTTGCATAAAACGATATCGGTAGGGAGGCTGTATAACCCTGTACTTTAGAATAGGATTTTGTACGAGAGACAAAAATCGAAAGCAGAAGGGGGAAGGAGGTGGAGTAAATCAGTTCCAAAAAATTATCAGAGACGTTCAGGTGCAAATACTGGGAGGACAAATGCAGAGGTGCTAGGGACATAAGAGAGAGTCGCCACGCTAAATTATTCCGTTTCTGGAAGCTGAGTAGCAATAGACGGAAATGCGTCGAAATCAGTATAATAATCTGCAGTACTGAAGCATATTATCGAATAGTTCGATTACTTTAGGATCAAATTAAGTGCTTTCAACAATTCAATTTTCAGAAAGTGGCAAAATTGTCTCCTTGCCGACATGAGAGGGCAAAGTCGCCACTTAGCATTAAACTAAAAAAATAAGAGATAAAAATTGTTTTAAAAAAAGAACTGTATATTTTTTATTGTGGAACATAATTCGAATGGCACTTCTCACAAATAAAAGTCAAACTGTGTTCCTCAGACTCCCGTAAAAAATTCTTGGGCCCAGAGGGAGCACAATTGGTACTTAATTCACCACTATTTTGACCGTGAATTTGAAAATATTTCTTAACCACTATGTGGCTTCATCGTTGTCGTCAAAAATAGTTCCTCTGTGGTTGGATTCTCTTCTCTTAGCAATTTTCTTTTATTGCTTTCCTTCTCTTCGGCTGCTTTCAATTTTTCCTTCTCATCGTTTTATTTTTCTTCTCTTTCTTGATATGCTGCTTCAAAGTCAGTCTTATAAGGGCCTGCTGGAAGTCTCGCTGCATAGCCCTTCTCTCGGCTGCTGCTGTTAGGTTTCCCCATACACTAAGTGGCCAAAAGCTTCCGGCGAGGTGACCACTTTGCCCGCATTGATGCCATTACACAGAAGTTGTATACCATCGACCAGTGTGACAGGACTTTCACTAACTAATGTAGGGTTATTGAGTCCGATATGACACTTTTAACACATTTTCATTAAGAGCACGTAAATCACGTTCCCTCTTCATAATAGTTACACACACTGACAACTTACATTACATCGGGACAACAAAAATCCACAAAAATTATTATAACTCCGACGAGTGGCACAGCAGACTGATTAGGCTTCATGGGGGTGACTGGTGCCTCTAGGTAGAATGAGTAAAAGCGTTTCCGCCATTATACCAGCACATTGTATCCTCCAGCACCCCAATGCTCACGTTGCCTGCCATGGCCAATTTATCCGGCTCTCCCCCACAGCACGAAAATATCGACGAGTCCAAAACGCTGGCGTTCCAAGAAAAATGCCTGAGGATTGCTAAAATTGTGGACCCGCCCGAACAGTCAAGGGCGTTAACGCGCTGCTTGCGGGATTCGGGGGAGGCAAGCCTACTCCGGATCGAATCATCCTCGCGGGCTGACGACGAGGGCTTGTGAGCCGGCCAGTGCAGATGTGGTTTTTAGGTGGTTTTCCACACCGACGGAGCTAAATACCAGACTAGTATCCACGTCCCGCCTCAAATACATACATCGCATACACTTAGAAAACGATCTCACACTTCAACGTGAAATTTACTCTGGAATCAGACAGATAGAGTACGCAAATGCCGTGGTGGCGTCAGCAAAGGCATCCAGCTACTAACTGTTTCTAACACAGCCATAAGCTTTACAACAATGCCGAGCCCGTAGAAAAACGTGGAAAAAGTGAAACAGAAGAGGGGAATGTTAAAATTGTAGTCAATGGAAAAATAGTGCTAAAATTGTAGTCAATGGAAAAAGTAAATCTTCTGAATTAATGGATTGCACTATATTTCCAAATACAAGGTAGTTATAATTAAAGTGCAGCTACTCACAGAGGTCTAGTTTGGACTGTAATTATCATATGGCAACCGAACTTGGTAGATATGCCAATGCGTTAATTTGGAACCAATTTTACGCTGGAAAAAATTAGTTCCAGTGCAAATCTGATGCTATACAGCATCTCTTTAGCGTCTCTGGAGCTTATATTGAACACACTGCGTGAACGGCGGTTAATAATAAATTCAACATTATGCCTTTCTTACTTGTTTAACCTTTTCCTATGCTCCATTCCTAATCCACTTCGTTTGGAAACATTTCTATACATATTTCTTGCATTCACAGCACCAGATTTGTTCTTCGTGGCCGAAATTGGAACTAATTTTTTTCCAGCGTAAATGGGTTCCACCTTAAAACATTAGAATATCTAACAAGTTCCGCTGTCATACAATAACTACAGCCCACGCTGAGTAGCTGCACTGTAATTATAACCACCCGATATTTATTGCCGATAATGTCCACCAAAGTAAATAACTCAACAGATGAAATATATGATGCGAAATATTTGAAAAACAGGAAGGAAAAGTAGTATATAACGTCCCGCCGACGACGAGGTCAACAGAGACGGCGCACTAACGTGAATTGGGAAAGAAATCGGTCTTCGCCTTTAACGATTTAGGGTAAGCACGGCAAACTTGAATCCAGAGGAGTGCACTGGGATCTGAACTGCGGTTTCCCTGTATATGAGCCGACTGTATTAACACTACGATACCTTGTTTGGTAGGAGCGTTAGGGAGAATATAAAATTAGTATGACAACAACATTCTGAAACCGCGCTCTTTCATGACAGTGAGACATGGCCATGAAGACAGCAAGATAAGAAAAGAATGAAATAAACAGAAACGAGATTTATTAGAACAGAGTATGAAAGTGACTCAGAACTAAAAGTAGTAGCGATTTTATTCGAGCTACACAAGGACAACATAATTACGGAAATGCAGAGGAACAACAACCATGCCTCTCGCACCTACAAACGATGAACGACGAATGACTCCCTTCCGTAATATACACATATCCTGTACAAAACCTAATTCGAAGAGTGTTCCAACATATCTCGCCTTCTTTCTTCAAGTCTATACGGAGTTTCCTAAGGGAAAACAAGCTTTCCTCGTAGAATAAACGCAGAGTCAGGAATAACAACTCCTGTAACACCACCGGCTTTTTTCGCACTCATATTAAAATAACTGCTGTAAATGACCAGGTACATTCCGTATCCATAGATTTTCGAAAGGCGTTCGCCACTGTACCATATTGCCGACTGCTAACCATGATATAGCCATACGGAGTTTCTTCGCAAGTGTGTGATTGGCTCGAGAAATGTTTGACAGATGCTGGACGGCAGATTTTTAACAAAACGAAAGTAGCGTCGGATGTTCCTCAAGACTGCATAACAGGACCTCATTATTTTCAGTATACATAAAAAATTTATTAGATGATATCGGCAAGACTAGACGATCGTTTGCATGCGATGATACAGTGCAGGAAAGAATCATTGTTGGACGATCGTAAGCAAATGAACAAAATTTCCACTTGATATTATGAATGACAGCTAAGTAAGATGATGCCTAAAACAAAGAGAGAGAACTCGATAATAGTGAAAATCTTGGGCACGCCACATCTTATAAGTATGTAGCAGTATCATTTGGATAATTGGTGTGAAGTTTGTGTGAAGCACAGAATACACTATCCAAAGGTGTTCAGTGTGGGATAGGAGAGCGCGGAAGTTAATATGTTCCTGTATGTTTCTCTCAGGGACAGCAAAGGACTTGGAAGAGCAGATGAACGGAATGTACAGTGTCTTGAAAGGAGGGTATAAGATAAACATCAACAAAAGCAAAACGAGGATAATAGAATGTAGTCGAATTAAGTCGGGTGATGCTGAGGGAATTAGATTAGGAAATGAGACACTTAAAGTAGTAAAGGAGTTTTGCTATTTGGGGAGCAAAATAACTGATGATGGTCGAAGTAGAGAGGATATAAAATATAGACTGGCAATTGCAAGGAAAGCGTTTCTGAAGAAGAGAAATTTGTTAACATTGAGTATTGATTTAAGTGTCAGGAAGTCGTTTCTGAAAGTATTTGTATGGAATGTAGCCATGTATGGAAGTGAAACATGGACGATAAATAGTTTAGACAAGAAGAGAATAGAAGCTTTCGAAATGTGGTGCTACAGAAGAATGCTGAAGATTAGATGGGTAGATCACATAACTAATGAGGAGGTATTGAATAGAATTGGGGAGAAGAGAAATTTGTGGCACAACTTGGCTAGAAGAAGGGATCGGTTGGTAGGACATGTTCTGAGGCATCAAGGGATCACCAATTTAGTACTGGAGGGCAGCGCGGAGGGTAAAAATCGTAGAGGGAGACCAAGAGATGAATACACTAAGCAGATTCAGAAGGATGTAGGTTGCAGTAGGTACTGGGAGATGAAGAAGCTTGCACAGGATGGAGTAGCATGGAGAGCTGCATGAAACCAGTCTTCAGACTGAAGACCACAACAACACAACAACAACATGATTGGAGTAAGGAGGGTAAGCAAATACGTAACAGAAGGCAGACTATATCCAACGGGTGGCTCTCCTAAGAGTCGTCAGGGTCATTTTCTCTGGTATTTTGTAATTTCGCTTTTGCATTGCGTAGCCGGAGAGAATTTTGGAGGATTGTTCCAGAATATTTGAGTGTGGTTGCAAGGGGCGGCCAAAATGTTTCCGTTTGAGGGCGTTACTTCAGCGTACGTGCAACGTAGAGTGACTCCTATGCAGGTATATGAGCACCGACATATAGGCAACGGATGAGTGTGATCTTCGTTTCTTTCCGAAGGACGTGCGATAAATGCGGAATTGTGAACTATGGCGACGTTATTACGAAATGGGTCCAAACAGAACCAGGCTGCTGTTATTCTTTTCCTGGCTGTCGAAGTACAAACGCAGGTAGATATGCATCGGAAAATGATGAATGTGTATGGGGCAGTACGCCTATCGAGAACGTTGTGGAATGATGCGCCAAGTTCACTGCTGGTCGCGACTGGACACAAGATGCCCCAATATCGTAAATGTCGTAACGCAGCAGTTACGCGAACTCAAGTGGGCGACACTCGAAAACCCCCACCCCCCTATAGTCCTGATTCCTCCACATGCGATTATCACGCCTTCGGGCCCGTAAACAGGCCTTAATGGGTCAACGATTTCTGTCGGGCGAGGATAGCAGCAGGTACTTTCGAACTTTATATATATGATGATGATATCTGTTCTTTCGGACATACCCTAAAGAACAGATACCATCGGTGACCATGCAGCTTGTTAGAATGAACTTACAATGAAATGAATACCCCTAGCTGCATACAGGCGTCAATATAAGTCAACGGGGACATTTGAAAATATGTGTCCCTACCGGGACTCGAACCCGGGATCTCCTGCTTACATAGCAGACGCTCCTACCAACTGAGCCACCAAGGACACAGAGTATAGTGCGACTTCAGGGACTTGCCCCACTGACCTAATGTCAACGCCTGTATGCAGCTAGGGTTATTCATTTAATTGTAAGTTCATTCTAACAAGCTGCATGGTCACCGATGGTATCTGTTCTTTCGATCATGTACAGATACGAACTTCGTATATATATAAGGCTCATCGGCCATTTGACCATCTTCTTCTTCTGTGCGGATGCACAAACAGTGCCCGAACTATTAGGGGAATCTGCAAAAAGCCGCGAGTAATGAGTATAATGAGCAGGAGCACTATGAATATAGTGCGGGACATTGAGTTGGGAATGTGGGTCTCACGGGAGGCTTGCCAGAGATAAGTCCCTGCAGTCGCCCTATCCTCTGTGTCCTCGCTGGCTCAGATGGATAGAGCGTCTGCCATGTGAGCAGGAGATCCCGGGTTTGAGTCCCGGTCGGGGCACACATTTTCAACTGTCCCCGTTGACTTATATCGACGCCTGTATGCATCTAGGAGTATTCATTTCATTGTAAATTTACGGACTTCTTCACGCAGCAGGACACGGTATTTTTCCAAAAGTTATCTTCAACATGGTGTGTCGCTGTGCCCAACACACGCGGCGATTTTGCCTGATGGGCGCACCAGTTCTGGACTGTACGGCGTTCCCAGCAAAAACACGGATTTGTGCGTTCCATCTTAGAAATAGACATGCAGCAAGGAAATTGCAGGTGTTCTGGGAAGGTAAGCAATTATAACACTGCTTCACCCTCAAACATCTTGGAGTAACTCTTGATCGAGCACTTACCTACAGAACACATTGCTTGAACAGCAAACGGAAGATATCTGCAAGGAACAACATTCTCCGCAAAACTATCGGGTACAACCTGGGGGACGCATCCTCGCATCTGAAGAACTTCTGCTGTAGTTCTTCGTTATTCAGCTGCAGAATATGCTTGTCCTGTCTGGCGCAGATCTAGTCATGCTAAACAAGTGGATATCGTCTTGAATGAAATCTGCAGACCCATTACGGGATGTTTGAAATCTACACCACTTGATAAAGTTTGTTGTCTAGCGGGCATCCCACCTCTAGATATCCGTCGTAAGTGTGCATCCAGACTGGAAAAGCCTAATGTATTGAATCTGAAGACCCACGGGTATCAGCCAGCAGTACCAAGGCACAAGTCAAGGGAAAGCTTTCTCCATTCAACTGAAAGCCTCACTGAACCACCTTCGAACGAGTCAACTCATGGCGTTCCAGATCCAGCCACCTTGCAGGATGGATGATTCCGATCGAAAGCCTGCTATCAGGTCACGAAGAAAGCTGGTCAATATGGAAGATCCTCAACAGGCTGCGTTCTGGAGTTCGAAGAACAAAGACCAACTTGAAAAAGCGGGGATTTGCATGCGACTCGACAGCATGTGGATGTGGTGAAGGACAGACAATGAGCCATCTTCTTGTCTACAGCCTATGCCCGACGTCGTGCATATCACAGAATGTCATCGATGCCACCAAAGAAGAATGCGAAGTTGTTGCATATTGGTCTCGCCGCATTTAATTGAAATTGTAATGCTTATAGTACCATGTTTTGGAACATTTTGTACAGCTTGTAAGCAATAGTGTGTGTTTCTGGCACGATTAAATAAATAAGAATGTCGGAATCATATGGTAGGATAGTGTAAACCGAATTTGGCAGCTAAATGATGACGATGTTGGATTTTGAGTCGCTGAGCAGTGTGGCCATTAGCGCTCTTACAGACCATCAACATAAACATTGCGTGGTTTGACCGATGCCTGCAACGATTCCCCAGAAATCAACCAATTGCTTCGGTAGGGAAACGGATACGTGCGTTGAACATTCCCTTCTGTACGGTTTAGTAAGACAAATACAAAGGGCTGTAGAAAAAGGGTTGATTCCTGGAAGTAGGAAGAGGGAGCATGAACGTCTCCATTGATATCGAAGGAGAATTTTGTTTGTGGGTCTGTAGTTGACAGTGTATTTTTTTAACAGAAAATTTACAGTGCCACTTGATAATTTTTGTGACACTTATTCATATTTCATTCTCTGTGACTAGTGTCTGGGCTCTGCTCCTTCCTGTAATCACCCAAGCTGTCAAGCTGAAAGTTGGCACGGTAACTGGGCACGTTTAGATAAACCAATTATGCTTGCAATATGTAACTATTTTTTTTTGTTCCATTGGGAACCTTGTGCTCGACGACCGCAATGTTAGTATTGTAAATAAGAAAAAATGGCAACCTCTGTCCTAAAAAGTTTGAAATAATTTATTACAGCAAATCCGTTTCAGTTACTGTGTGACCATCTTCAGTGCTAAAAAAGAGTAAAACGTAAAATCAGACATGAAGACCACGTTATATAACAAAGGCATAAGCCACATCGAATACATTACAATTATCACGGTAAATGATAACAGCCAAACAGTTGCAGGATAAAGATTTATTCAGATCCTTGACCACGTTTTCGGTATATCTAAATATACCTTCATCAGAAGCAAAAATACACAAAAATCACATCCTGCAGTGGAGATGCATAAAACAATCTTACCAAAGGCGTCGTCAGTAGTTAAAATTAAAATATCACATCCATCTGTACAGCATAATTATCAAGAGATGGTCAATGCGAACACGGCATATTATCGATAATATGGATAATACAAATCGAGGAGATATTTCAATTTTAACTACGGACGACGCCTTTGGTACGATTGTTTTATGCATCTCCACTGCATGATGTGATTTTTGTGTATTTTTGCTTCTGATGAAGGTATATCTAGATATACCGAAACCGTGGTCAGGGATTTCTATAAATCTTTATCCTGCAACTGTTTGGCTGTTGTCATTTACCGTGAAGATTTTCAACAGTTGCTACTTCAGCCACGTTTAAAATTTTGCATTTCAATTATGACGTATAGTACATACGTAATATTTAAGTCTTGAAGACTCATGCAATATAAAACACTTCCGATACGGAAGAACATAGCAGCTAGCGAACAAATTTTGAAATGAGCTTGCAGCTTACAATCACATACAACAACGCTACGTGACGTAGGTATGACGATGTCCTCTTCACTCAAATAACACATTACACAGGATATATTTTACTGAAATAAAGTGGGACCAAGATTTTATACAAAAAAAACAGCAAAAACCAATTAAAAATTAAAAACACAATCACTTTAATGCGAGAAATGAAGACTATAAATGATATAAAAATACAGAAATAAGAGAAATTACAAACAAAAAAAATGGTTCAAATGGCTCTGAGCACTATGGGACTTAACTGCTGAGGTCATCAGTCCCCGTGAACTTAGAACTACTTAAACCTAACTAACCTAAGGACAACACACACATCCATGCCCGAGGCAGGATTCGAACCTGCGACCGCAGCGGTCGCCCGGCTCCAGACTGTAGCGCCTAGAACCGCTCGGCCACTCCGACCGGCAGAGAAATTACACCCTCTGACGTACCATTCTTAAAACACGCAATAGCAAAGTTTACATGACTGCAGTCCAGTTAACAACTGAAGAAATCTAACAATTAATAACAGTTTGCACACCATCATTTACAGTATGTTACTCACGTCTGATTTTATGTCTTATAGTTTTTTAGCACTGAAGACGGTCACAGAGAGACTGAAATCGAGTTGCTGTTATAAATTACTTTAAACCTCGTCTTATTTTCAATATTTTTGTTGTTGTTTCCTTTTTCTGTCTGATTGAATCCACATTTATGCAGCCATGCTTTCATTCGTTGCGTCATTGGTGTTCTCCGTTCAGTCGTCCAGCATGTAGAGGAATGTTTTCTCCCCGCGTCCGCTACGACCGGTTTGCCCTCACACTGGCTCGGTCCTACGTCACATTCAGCCGCAGTCCGACGCCTTGACAGTTAGCAGCCATTTTAAATTCGATAGCATCATTTACGACATTACCGAAAAGCCATTTGCCCGTCTGAGGACCACCCACTTTCTCAATCGTGTTCATCTGAATTTCGTCTCCTGAGTATCGAATTCATCTGACTGTAAGAGCCGTGCTCATACGATTCCCTTTATTTTCGTACAGTGCCTGGCCCTTGGACTTAACGCCCACACGCCAGCTTTGCACAACATTCTCACGCCAGTGGCTGTAACACAGGAGCACGTCCTCCCGAACACACATGCGATAACACCAGTATGCGGAGTGCTTTGTTCTGTCACTTCTCACAAAAAGCTGGGCCTGCACGCCTGCTCGTAAACAGGTGCGTTCGGCCAACAATTTGCCGACAGCGGGCCGCTACCGCTATGCGCTATTAGCGCATCTGTCGCTGTTAGCACACAACCGACCTCCGGCAAACTTCTTGTCATCGCTACTTCCTGCTGTTTAGTGCGCGTGAGTCGGCACTTTGTGGTCTGTGACGACAGCAGAGCCACTCCCGCAACGGGGTTTAGCTTGGCTGTTCACTCAGATCGTATTCGTCAGGGTCATTGATCGGCTGCAGTAGTCATAAAGGTTTAACTAACAGCTCGGAAAAATAAAGTTACGTAATTAACTTTTTGCTTGTTTTCGAGAACCTGTCACAGTCCTGGATCACAATGAAGTCCCTGCATACCAGGCAAACCTAAATGAGCAATCCATTGACAATGTAGAGTATAGTGCGGTGATTCGTCTTCTGCATCTGAAGAGAAACAACGGTGCAACAATCCATGTTGAGATGTCGGATTAGTACTGCACAAACGCTCCATCGACTGACGAGTAGAGACTAGATGACTCTGCCGCTTCCAGTGCGGTCAAAAAATCAGTAATACGAATCCGTATTGGAGACCAATGAAACGCTTTTTCTCCGATCTCTATGTGAAAAATACTAGTTTCAGTGAGTTACAAATTAGCAAATCACCATTAAATACAGATACAGCAATAAATGTTTGAAAAGCAAGCCACTGTGATCTTGGCAGAAGGCCTTACACGCCAGGAATGGTAATAAATTAATAATTGTTTAAAACTCGCTGCAACTTACAAGTAACATCATCATCATCATCATCATCATCATCTAAGACTGATTATGCCTTTCAGCGTTCAGTCTGGAGCAAATTACAGGTATTGAAATATTAAAGGTAAGTTGCCACAAATATAACAGAAGGCATCAGACGCCAGGAATGGCGGTAAATAAGGTTTTAAGGCTTACTGCTAAAATACAAATACCAAATTAGAATATTGAGGCAAATGACCACAATCACGGCTCAAGACCTTACACGCCAGGAACGTCAATAATATTAAAAATTCAGAAACCTGCTGTAAAACGGCAAATACAATAGGAAAGATTAATTAAAACACATGCAACTGAAACGGGTGAAATAAGATGATGGTAAACTTTGTAACACAACCCTTAACATCCACTGAACACTACACTGCTATATTTATTCCAGAAGGCGACCAGAGCTATTAACTGGACATATATAACCGTTAATGTAAGCATTACAAGGTATTGTAATAAAGAATACAATAATAAAAAACAAGGACCAGTACATAAGTTCCTTAAAGGGTACTGAGGCAGATTATACCCGCAGAAGGCGTGGGCTGAAGGAGCGTTACACTGAACTACTGGCCATCAGACCTCCTTTTAGAACACACACGTCTTATAAGAACCAAGGAGCCAAGACGGTGCTCCAGGAATCGACCTCTGAGAAGGTCCGGCTACAAACACTTTCACGAGCGATGAGATAGGCAGCCATGAGTTGCGTTCACTTCACAAGATGGTAACTCAGACTAGTGGCAGTCTAACGAATGACTAATAATAATCTTGCTGAAGCTACCTGACGTCCTGCAAGCCAAATGCAACGATGGAACAATACGCCAAAGCCGGAACCGGCGGTCTGCACTACGTCGCCAGAATACTGTGTTCAGAGCGCCCAGAACGAGAAAGGAACCGCTACGACCAGAGTAGAACAATCACCCACCGGCCTACAATCAAGAAAGCTGTCAAAACTACACGCCTTACCGGACAACAGCGGCAAGGCGAGAAAACGTGCACTGCCGTTACATACACTAACCCCCAGGGCAGGTAAATGGGGCGTTAGCGGCCACCAGGCAAGAAACATTACCGCTTGTTGAACTTAACAAACTGTAACAAGTTGAACGCAGTAAACAGTAATAAGAAGTGGAGGAAAGCTAATCAGATCCGCCTTCCCCAAGCACTCCACTCCTTGCTCTTCGCCTCGGCGACACAACGAGCAGCAACACGAACCCAAGTCACTGGAGAATCGCGAGATATCACAATGGTGGAGGTTTCTCTACTTGGATTGAAATGCACTCATCTTAAAGCTTGCTGGTTCCGGTTTAGGACGAGGTCATGCACCCTTACATCCAACAGTCCATGCGTGTGGCCAGCGGTCCCGGCGTGTTCTGGCACTGCGCGGACCTGGCTCCTTCCGAGTCCCCAACCGAACTGGCCCACTCACACGACCCAGAAAAACGACGTCGCCCCAAAGATAGGGCAACAGTTATTACATATCGATAACCGCCGCTGCTGCCACTAACGGACAGGCAACGCTTTCTAAACCGAGTGGCGCCAGTCAAGGCGAGAAGAAGACAAACAACCGCAACCATGCCAACTGAACGATACCGTCTGGCCTCCAACAGAGGGCGGAAACCTACAAACAGCACCAACGCGAGCCGCAACACGGCTCAATCTCTGTGATACACTTTACCGCGTAAAAGACTCGAAGGATGCTGTCTTTCTACCCTTCAACAGTATTACGCCACATTCGATAACTTTGGGGGAAAAGTAGGGGGGACGTTCCGAAAGTAAGTTTCGTCACAGTTTTCCAAAGAGAAGCTGGTACACCAGGTAAGGCAAATAAACGCCATATGACTCCACACCCTTTGCTGGTTAAACGACGGAAGGGGCGTGAGCAGAGGAGGAATGACGCACGCGCAGAGCGCCGAAGAAAAGAGAGTAGCAACAGACCAGCATGTCCGAGATTATTCGAGTACAATTCACGGAGGCAGACGGACGTGCGCTGACAACGCGATCGCCAATGGAACTTCTAGTGTGAATGGACACGTGCGACCAGTGGTGTCTGTCGTCCAAGAACGCTTAGAGACCACGTATGGTGAAGAGGTCATAACTCGTAAAATGATGCTGGTGTTGCATGTTCAGAGGATTAAGTCAGAGTGTGGAGGATGAAGGTGGAAGGGTGCTTTCCTTCAAATCCACTCTCTGGTCTTCACTTCAAAACCAGAGCTGAGGTGGAGAGCGCTCTGCGACAATCCTTGCACCGTAGGGCACCGAATTTTAACAGAATGATTTCTTCAAACTGATTGGACACTACGACGAATGTCTGAATGTCGGTGGTGACTAAATCTAAAAATAGTGCAAGGTGTATAGGTCATTATGTCATGGTGTATTTGTTCTTGGTAATAAAGTTCCCATGTTAAAAAGAATGACAGAATTTATTTGCGAAATATACCTCATATTATGTCAAAATATAGAAGAATCGTTACACCGTGGCATTATGTTTCAACAAGACAAAGCAAGACCACATGTTTCCAGTGCTTTCTTGCACTTCCTCTAGCCGGCCGTTATGGCCGAGCGGTTCTAGGCGCTTCAGTCTGGAACCGCGCGACCGCTACGCTCGCAGGTTCGAATCCTGCCTCGGGCATGAATGCGTGTGATGTCCTTAGGTTAGTTAGGTTTAAGTAGTTCTAAGTCCTAGGGGACTGATGACCTCAGATGTTAAGTCCAATATTGCTCAGAGCCAATTGAACCATTTTGAACCTTCCTCTACACAGAGAGTGCTCGAACGGTAACGTGGCCCGGATTTTCTACAGATCTCTTTCCTCATGAAAACATCTGGCCATTGGTTGGCGAGCGACCGACACGCCACCACGGACCAGCTACTATGACTGATGAACTATGACATACAGTTGAAGCGGCAGTCCATGTCGGTACCCAGTCTGATTAGAGTCATTCTAACTGCCTGATGTCGCTGTTCTCTGAGCTAAATTTCGCTTCCTGTATCTACATCACACTTGGCAAGTCAAGTCACCTAACGGTGTATAGCGGCGGGTATTTCCGGTACAACTAACTGATAGCCACTTCCCTGTTCCGCTCGCGAACGGCGCGTGGAAACAACGATTGTAGGTATGCCTCTGTATTAGCTCCAATTTCTCGAATTTTCTCGTCGTGGTCATTTCGCGAGATGTATGTGGGAGGAAGTAATACGTTCTCCGACTCTTCCCGGAAAGTGCTCTCTCGAAATGTAGATTATGCCTATCGGTGATGCACAACATTTCCCTGTAACGTCTGCCACTGCAGTTTGTTGAGCGGCCAACTAAACGATCCCGTGGCGAAATGCGCCGCTCTTCGTTGGATCTTCTCTCTCTCTCTTCCATCGATCTTACCTGGTAAGGATCCCGGTCGAACAAACGCCTTTTATGTCGCTTCTTTCGTGGATGAGTTACATTTCCTTAAGGTTCTTCCTACGAATCTTAGCCTGTATCTGTTTTTCCTACTACTTGCTTTATATAGTCGTTCCACTTGAGGTCGTATTGGACAGTTACACTTAGATATTTTACGGTAGGTACTGTTTCCAGCAATCTGTCATCAATAGCGTAGTTGTGCAGTAGTGGACGAAATAGTTATATCGAGTGGCAAAAGAACAAAATACACCTCGAAAAGGAAGGAGAAACATGGTGAACAGTGTGAAGAAGGTCAGAACGCAAGGTTATGCTTGTATGTCAGTAATAAAGTGGTAGTGCGACCTCCAGACCAGATGAGAGGAAACGCAGATCGGCAAATCGTAAGTAATTACATTTTTACATGAAAAATCGTGACATGAACTGTTTAATAATCTAAAACTAACAAAAATGTATCCTTATAGATCCCACTGATGATGCCTTACAACAAGGAAAAGGCGAAACGCGTCTGGGATGAATAAATTAAGTGGCAACAGGAAAGTGCGGTTTTATTTACGAAACAAGTAGTAAAAGCAATTCCAACGTTAAACGCAGAAAAGAGAGCGGATAGGTGGAAAGGGTTCATTTGAAGTCCTCTGTGAGGGGAAGATTTGTCTGACATGGTAGAAGAAGAAACAAGAGTCGATTTAGAAGAGATGAGGAACCCCGTATAAGAATCAAAATTTAAGAGAGCTTTGGAAGACTTGAGATCAAATAAGGCTGAAGGGATAGATAATGTCCCATCAGAATTTTTAAATAATTGGTGGAAATAGCAGCAAAACGTGGTGTGTATAATGTACCAGCCTGGTGACTTACCATTTGACTTCCAGAAAAATATCAGGCACACAATTCCGAAGACTGCTAGAGCTGACAAGTGCCAGAATTATCGCACATCAGCTTGACAATTCCTGCATCCAAGTTGCTGACAAGAATAATACACAGAAGAACTGAAAAGAAAACTGAGGATGGGTTAGATGACGGTCAGTTTGGCTTAATGGAAGATAAAGGCACCAGAGAGGCAATTCTAACGTTGCGGTTGATATTGGAAGCAAGACTAAAGAAAAATCAAGACACGTTCATACGATCTGTCGACCTGTAACAAGCGTTCGACAATGTAAAATGGCGCAAATCGTTCGAAATGTGCAAGAGCCAAGAGGGAATAATAAGAGTGGACGACCAAGAACGAAGGGCTCGGATTAAAAAGGGTGTAAGAAAGGGATTTAGTGTTTCGTCCCTGCAGTTCAGTCTGCTGGAAATAAAAGAAATATCCAGGAGTGGAACCAAAATTCAAGGTGAAAGGATATCACTGATACCATTCGCTGATGACACTGCTCTCCTGAGTGAAAGTGGAGAAGAATTACATGATTTGCTGAATGGAATGAACAGTTTGATCAGTACAGAATATGGAGTGAGAGTAAATCGAAAAACGACGAAAGTAACGAATGAGAAGTAGCAGAAATGAGAACAGAAAAAAACTTAACATCTGGATTGACAGTTACGAAGTAGGTGAAGTTAAGGAATTCTGCTACCCAGGCAGCAAAATAACCAATGACGAACGGGGCAAGGAGGACATTAAAAGTAGACTAGTACCGCAAAACGGGCATTCCTCACCAATATAAGTCTACTAATATCAAAAACAGACTTAATTTTAGGAAGAAATTTGTGAGAATGTACGTTTAGAGCACAACATTGTGTGATAGTGAAACATGAACTGTGGCATTTGGCATGTGGTGCTATAGACGGATGCTGAAAATTGTATAGACTGTTAAGGTACGGAATGAGAAGGTTCTACGCAGCGTCGGAGAGGAAAGGAGTACATGGAAAACACTAACGAGGAAAAGAAACACTATGATACGACATCTCTTAAGACGTCAGGGAATGACTTCCATGGTACTAGAGGGAGCTGTAGAGGGCAAAAAATGTGGAGGAAGACAGAGATTGGAATACAGCCGACAGATAACTAAGGACGTAGGTTGCAAGCGCTACTCTGAGGTAAAGAGATTGGCACAGGAGACGTATTCGTGGCGGGCTGCTTCAAACCAGTCAGAAGACTGATGACTCAACAAAAAAAGCGACGTGTTGAGTTCTACTGCAAGGAAGTCTTCAATCTAGTCGCAAATCGGGCCCATTACTCGATAATTCGTATTTTTTTCACCAAACGGCAGTGCAGAACGGCGTCAAATGCCTTCACGAAGTCAAGGAAGACGGTTTCAACCTGAGTGCCGTTACCTGTGTAGCCCCAAATCTTCCTATTCGTACTATAATGGACATCCACAGTAAGCAAAATTTAGCTACTCGGCATCATTCCTGTGGGTAAAGTTCATATATCCGATAGTGTATTTCGAGATCACTCGTCTGGTTATTCGCTGATGTATGTACGATGTACATCGATATTACGAGGGTTGCCCAGAAAGTAATGCACAGCATTTTTTTCTTCAACAATTCTTTCTTGAACGTAATGAGAAATATACACAGGAAAGAATAGTGTATCTACACACCCTACTCTTCCACGTAATCTACACACCCTACTTTTACAGCTCCACGGCCTTTCTCCAGCGCGAAACAAGGGCGTGTATGCCCTGTTGGTACCAATTCTTGGCCCGATGGCGAATCCAGTGCTTCACTGTGTGAATCATCTCCTCATCTTCTCAAAGTGTTTTGCTCGAATGGCATCCTTTAATGATCCAGACAAGTGGAAGTCCGAGGGGACTAGGTCAGGGCTGCAGGGTGGATGGAGCACCACTGTCCAACCGTGCTTTGCGATGTGTTCAGCAGTCCTCAGACTTGTGTGGGGCCGAGCGTTATCGTGTTGTAGCAAAACATCTTCTGGGTTGCTATGGCGCCGAAGTCGCCGGAAGCGCGTCTTGAGTTTTGTTATTGACATAAGCTTCTGAATTAATGGCACCGCCTCTTGGCATCACATCAATGAGAATCACATCTTCACAGTCCCAGAACACGGTGATCGTGACCTTAGCGGCGGAAGCTGTTGCTTTGAATTTTATCGTCTGCGGGGACTGGAATTAGCGCCTTTCCATCGACTATCGTTTTGTTTCGGGCCCAAAATGGTGAAACTAGGTTTCATCACCTGTCACAGTCCGGGGCAAAAAGCCTCCCCCTCAGCTTCAAAACGTTGCAACAAGTCAAGACATTTTTTTTTTTTTCTGATCGATTTGTGATCCACCATTAGGCACCCCGGGACCCATTTTTCACACACTTCTGAATATCCAAGAGCGCGGATAATTGCATCCACACTTCGCTTTCAAATGGTTCAAATAGCTATGAGCAGTATGGGACTTAACTGCTGAGGTCATCAGTCCCCTAGAACTACTTAAACCTAACTAAACGATGGACATCACACACATCCATGCCCGGGGCAGGATTCGAACCTGCGGTCGCGAGATTCCAGACTGTCACTTCGCTTTGCTGATTGACAGATGCCGAGTAGTAACGCGTCTCTCCTCGCGAATGACGTCATCAGCTCACTGCAACGTGTCAGGTGTGACAGACGTGGATGGTCTACCCGACTGCTGCAAACCGCCTTCTGATGATCTCACCCTCCGTGCCTAGCGACTAACTGTACTACAGTCGACAGCAGAAGGTCCATAGACTTTGCACAAGCGTTTGTAAACATTCCCCACAGTTTCTTTCCCTGCAGTGAGAAATTCAATTATGGAACGTTGCTCGTAACGTACTGGGCGATCAAAAAGTCAGTATAAATTTGAAAACGTAATAAACCATGACATAATGTAGATAGAGAGGTAAAAATGGACTCACACGCTTGGAATGACATGGGGTTTTATTAGAACCAAAAAATAACAAAGGTTACAAAATGTCCGACAGATGGCGCTGGACAGCAAAACTGCCGCCACTTTCGTCATGCTTGGCCTCCCAGGTCCCCAGACCTCAGTCCGTGCGATTATTGCTTTGGTGTTACCTGAAGTCGCATGTGTATCGTGATCGACCGACATCTCTAGGGATACTGAAAGGCAACATCCGACGGCAATGCCTCACCATAACTCCGGACAAGCTTTACAATACTGTTCACAACATTATTCCTCGACTACATTTATTGTTGAGAGCCCCCATCTCGTGGTCGTGCGGTAGCGTTCTCGCTTCCCACGCCCGGGTTCCCGGGTTCGATTCCCGGCGGAGTCAGGGATTTTCTCTGCCTCGTGATGGCTGGGTGTTGTGTTCTGTCCTTAGGTTAGTTTGGTTTAAGTAGTTCTAAGGTCTAGGGGACTGATGACCATAGATGTTAAGTCCCATAGTTCTCAGAGCCATCTATTGTTGAGGAATGATGGTGGACATATTGAGCATTTCCTGTAAAGAACATCATCTTTGCTTTGTCTTACTTTGTTATGCTAATTATTGCTATTCTGATCAGATGAAGTGCCATCTGTCGGACACTTTTTGAACTTTTATATTTTTTTGGTTCTAATAAAACCTCATGTCATTCCAAGCATATGTGTCAATTTGTACCTCTCCATCTACATTATTCAGTGATTTATTCAGTTTTCAAATTTATACTGACTTTTTGATCACCCGGTACATCACCTACAGACGCCATTTTGAAACTGTCCTGCAGCTACGCTGTCTGTCAGAAAAGACGGAAACTTGGCGCGCTCGCTTCGAATAATACTGAGCACTATGGGACCTCCATAGGTCATCAGTCCCCTAGAACTTAGAACTACTTAAGCCTAACTAACCTAAGGACATCACACACATCCATGCCCGTGGCAGGATTCGAACCTGCGACCGTAGTGGTCACGCGGTTCCAGACTGTAGCGCCTAGAACCGTTCGGCCACCCCGGCCGGCACGAGTCGGAAACATTTAGAAAACTTGCCCTCACTTTCACATGAATAACTCTACACGCAGACTGTTGGGGTAGACGTTCTTCGTCTCGTGGGTGGGGGAGGGGGAGAGGGGGGGAACGGTGTAGTGACTGGAAGAGCAGCCAGCCATCCCTAAAACTAACCGTGCCAAACCCGTACATAAAAATGTCGACGCTGCGCCAATGCGGGACAAAAGCGCAAGACGAAGAAGAGTGCATTTCAAGGTCAGAATTTTATATCAGTTTGTCTGAACGAATGGACTAATTTGTGCGAAAGACATTACTCTGATTTCCAAATAGAGTTTGTGGACGTCATCCTGTTACAGGAAATTCTACATGCACACGACTACTCTAAACCACATTCATGTGGCTGGCAGGAAGTTCATCAAACAATATTCATACCATTTCTAACAGTTCATGGGAAAAATGAACACTATAATCTTTATGTGCGAGCTTTGATTTCACTTATTACAAAGATAATTTCTTCCTGTGTAGCCAGGTATCGACAAAATATTTTAGCGTTCGGCGGAGAACGCTGGAGTTGAATTTTCTTGAAAAGTTCTCGTCTATCTGTATCCGAATCCCGCTCCAGCTACTGCCGGGTCTGGGTACTGACGAGTCCTCTCCATTTGGTTCGATCCTCCCACCACTTTTCTTCCTCCACTTGCTGCCAGGTCACACCTCTCCTTTCTACAGATATTCTCAGTTCCATTTTCCACCATGTTCTTGGGCGCCCTCTAGGTCTTTTCCCATCCATCTTTAGATCTTCCATAATTTTGGGGAGTCTCTGTCCATGAATCCTCTTTTTTTTCAATTTCTTCTCTCATACTTCCTTGTTTAAGCTCCTTTCTAATCTCTACATTCCTTACTCTGTCCATTCTTGTTTTTCCCTTAACTGCTCTAAGAAATTTCATTTCCCCTGCTTGCAGTCTGCTCCGGTCCCTTTCTCTCATTGTCCATGTTTCTCCACCATAGGTGACAATAGGTGATTGTGGCACCATACACAATCATTAACCCAGCTCCAGGGAGGTAGGGTGCCTTTCCCTCTTCCTCCATTGGGGTAATTCCTGTCTGGCGCGTCCACGTCGCAGGGGTGGGCATCCTACACTTCAGTAGGCCGGAGTGCTAGGATGGCTGAGTTCAGGCAGGGACCCAACCCCGTGGGGTATAACACGGAACCCATGCCCAGGGGTACGGGTGAAGACCTTAATGGCAGCGACGGCGGAGAAGGAAAACTTCGGAACGGCGAAGCTGGAAGATGAGGCAACCCTCCTTTCTGGGGATCAAATGAGAAGGGAATCACTGAATTGTGGTGGAGGAGAAACTCCAAAGGCTAAGGGAGATAACCCCAACAGGAACTCCTTCCTTGCGTTAGGCTTAGCAAGCCAGTAGGAATGTCTTCATATATTGCTTTCAAAACACAAAAGTTATCGTCCTACTGTAAAACGCCTTTGTCTCAATTGTTGCCGCTCCTATTCGCGTATCATACCGGTGACACTCTCTTCCCTATTTCGCGATAATACAAAAAGAGCTGTCCTTTGAACTTTTCGATGTCTTCTGTCAATCCAGTCTGGTAAGGAACCGACACTGCACATCTTTGCGCTAGCAGAGGACGCACAAACGTAGTGTAGGCAGTCTCCCTAGCAGACTTGTCGCGTCTTCTAAGTGTTCTGCCAATAAAATGCAGTCTTTGGTTCGGCTTCCCCACAACATTATCTTCGTGATCGTTCCAGTTAAAGTTTTTCGTAATCGTAATTCCTAGGTATTTAGCTGAATTAACAGCGTTTAGATTTGTGTGGTTTATCATGTATCTGAAATTTAACGGATTCGTTTTAGTACTTATGTGAACGACTTCACACTCTTCATTATTTAGCGTCACTTGCCACTTTTCGCACCATACAGATACGTTATCTAAATCATTGTGCAATTGGTTATGGCTTTCTGTCGACTTAACTAGGCGGCAAATGACAGTATCATCTGTAAACAATCTAAGAGGGCTGCTGAGATTTTCTTCCAGATCGTTTACATGGATTAGGAATAACAGAGGCCCTACAGCTCTTCCTTGGGAAACGGCTGATATCAATTTTGTTTTACTCGATGACTTTCCGTCTGTTACTACAAACTGTGATATTTCCGACAGGAAATCAGGACTCCAAAAAAAAAAAAATAATGGTTCAGGTGTCTCTGAGCACTATTGGACTTAGCTGCTGAGGTCATCAGTCCCCTAGAACTACTTAAGCCTAACTAACCTAAGGACATCACACATCCATGGCCGAGGCAGGATTCGAACCGGCGACCGTAGCGGTCGCGCGGTTCTAGACTGTTGCGCCTAGAACCGCTCGGCCACTTCGGCCGGCTCAGGAATCCAGTCGCACAACTTACACGATACGCAATAGGGACGCAATTTGATCAGAATCCGCTTGTGGGGAACGGTATCAAAAGCCTTCTGGAAAACTATAAATATGGAATCAATTAGGCTCCTGTCGATAGCACTTATTACTTCATGAGAATAAAGAGCTGGTTGTGTTTCACAAGGACGACATTTTCTGAATTTGTGCGGAATGTGTGTCAACAGATCACTTTCATCGAGGTATTCCTTAATGGTCGAACACAGTATACATTTTGGAATCCTGCACCAAACATGAATACAATGTTTCGGTGAATAAACTAAAAAATTGTGAAATTTAACTTATAAACTTCTCGTTTCCACATTTCTTACTGATGTAGTACCGTATTTATTCTCGGTTTCCAAGAGTCATGGTTATTTAGGTCACACACGACAGCATTAGACGCAAATACATTTAACATACGTGTTTCTAGCAGTTGAAATTTTTTTTAGGGGCCTATATAAAATGTAGAATGGCAGTGGCAGGGAAAGAGTTTCTGAAGAAGAAAAATTTGTTAACATCGAGTATAGATTTAAATGTCAGGAAGTCGTTTCTGAAAGTATTTGTATGGAGTGTAGCCATGTATGGAAGTGAAACGTGGACGATAAATAGACAATAAGAGAATAGCTCTTGAAATGTGGTGCTACAGAATAATGCTGAAGATTAGATGGGTAAATCACATAACTAATGAGGAGGTATTGAATAGAATTGAGGAGAAGAGGAGCTTGTGGTACAACTTGACTAGAAGAAGGGATCGGTTGGTAGGACATGTTCTGAGACATCGAGGGAGCACCAATTTAGTTCAAAATGGTTCAAATGGCTCTGAGCACTATGGGACTTAACATCTTAGGTCATCAGTCCCCTAGAACTTAGAACTACTTAAACCTAACTAACCTAAGGACATCACACACATCCATGCCCGAGGCAGGATTCGAACCTGCGACCGTAGCAGTCCCGCGGTTCCGGACTGCAGCGCCTAGAACCGCAAGACCACCGCGGCCGGCACCAATTTAGTACTGGAGGGCAGCGTGGAGAGTAAAAATCGTAGAGGGAGACCAAAAGACGAATACACTAAGCAGATTCAGAAGGATGTAGGCTGCAGTAGGTACTGGGAGATGAAGAAGCTTGCACTGAATAGAGTAGCGTGGAGAGCTGCATCACAGCAGTCTCAGGATTGAAGACCACGACAACAACAACAACAACTAGCTGACTCGAAAAGAAAGTGGACATTCCTGATGTAAGTCGCGGAATCCAGACGCTGCAATTGCGCCTGTATAAGCAGAACACCGTGCGAATCCTGGCAGTCAGTGGTTTTGACTCCTAGTGACGATGGTCGAGACAGCTATCGAAAGCTCGAGTATGTGACGCGGTTATGAGCCTAGAAGATTTCGTTGAAGCACGCCGCCGGCCGAAGTGGCCGTGCGGTTAAAGGCGCTGCAGTCTGGAACCGCAAGACCGCTACGGTCGCAGGTTCGAACCCTGCCTCGGGCATGGATGTTTGTGATGTCCTTAGGTTAGTTAGGTTTAACTAGTTCTAAGTTCTAGGGGACTAATGACCTCAGCAGTTGAGTCCCATAGTGCTCAGAGCCATTTGAACCATTTTGAAGCATGCCACCGCGAAAGACACAACCACGAAAAAGCTGAGTGGCCGGATGACGAATTCAGGTGCCATCCTCCAGAACGCGAGTCTGCATCTCGCCCAGCACCGTGGGCAGGACGGAGCTCTGCCAGCTTCCCGGATACGCGCTGGCTGGACGGCGGTGGCGATGGCGGTGTGCCGCTAGCGTCGCGCCAGCTGTGCAAACAGCTGCAGCCTTAAGAAACGGCGCTTATGAATAGCACTGGCCGTCGTGCGCAACTGCCGTAGACAGGCGGAAGGCGCGTTATGTTTGGCCGCTCCGGAATACACCGGCACAGCGTGGTGGGGAAGGGCCTGTACCGGGGTCGCGCCGGTAGCGTTCTTGTAAAGTGTAGTAAACTTGTTGAGGAAGTCGCATGCGAGACGCTACTGCCGCCTAGTAAGAGCGCTACTACTCCAGTGTTCGTGCTCCGTGACAAGACGAACCGACGTAAGACGTAGAAGGAATCAGACAAGCGCTGCTCAGACGTCAGAGAGAATGAGCTGCCGTTTCTCTACCACTCGGTGGAATACACGTGCGGTGATATTTCTTGATAAAGCTAGAAAAAACGGTTTTTTCGAGCTAACTGCTAATGACTGACTACCAGCCGCCATTGATTTCAGAATGAATAATTGTCCTCGCTAGTGCAGCTGTATTTGAAATGTAAGATTTTATGCTGATAATACTACAAATATAGCACCATTCTTACCGTCATCTATCAGAGATCACTGGAACGGCGGAAAGCTCCACAGGACTGGAAAAAGGCCCAGGTCATAGCAATCTTTAAGGGTAGAAGATCGGATGCATATAATTACCGGCCAATTTCACTGACATCGATTTGTGGTAGAATCATGGAACATATTTTGTGTTCAGACATAATGACCTTTTTAGACTCTGAGAAGCTCATCTGCAGAAACCAGCACGGTTTTAGGAAACAGCGGTCGTGCGAGACACAGCTGTCCCTCTTTGTGCATGCTGTACAACAGGCTCTAGATACCGGCTCCCAGGTTGATGCCATATTTCTGGACTTTCGAAAGGCGTTCGACTCAGTTCCGCACTGTCGCTTGCTACAAAAAGTGCGCGCTTACGGTCTATCCAGTGACATACGCGGCTGGATAGATAGTTTTCTAACAGACAGGGAGCAGTATGTCGTCCTGAACGGGCTAACTTCAACAGAAACAAGAGTAACTTCAAGTGTGCCCCAGGGCAGCGTAATAGGTCCTCTGCTTTTTACGATTTACATAAACGATCTGGCTGATGGTATTGACAACGGTCTTAGACTGTTTGCCGATGATGCTGTAGTCTACAGGAAAGTAGTATCACACGAAAGTTGTGAACAAATCAATGAGGATTTGCAGAAAATAAATGTGTGGTGTAATGACTGGCGGTTATCTCTCAATTTTAGTAAGTGTAACCTACTGCGTATAACAAGGCGGAAATCCCCATTAATGTATGAGTACAAAATAGATGATCAGTCTTTGGAAGCGGTAACATCAGTCACATATCTGGGTCTGACTATTCGAAATGATCTCAAATGGAATGACCAGATTACACAAGTAACGGGTAAGGCGAACTCTAGATTGCGGTTTATTGGTAGAATCCTGAAGCGATGCAGTCCTTCAGCAAAGGAAATAGCTTACAATACGTTAGTTCGTCCAGTCTTATTGTTCGTCTGTATGGGACCCTTACCAGTTGGTTCTGATTCAAGAAACTGAGAAGATCCAAAGAAGAGCGGCAAGATTCGTGACTAGTACATTTAGCCATCGAGAGAGCGTTACAGATCTCATAGAAAGTTTGAAGTGGGACACATTTGCAGATAGACGACGCGCTAAACAGAAGAGGCTGCTCACTAAATTCCGAAATCCAATCTTCACCGAGGATGCAGAGCATATATTATTACCACCAACTTTCAAATCGCGTAATGATCATCATTCAAAGATAAGGGAAAAAAGAGCTCGTACTGAGGCGTTCAGACAGTCGTTTTTTCCTCGTGTGGTCCGCGAGTGGAACAGAGGGGAGGGGGAATATGACTTTGGCGCGAATTGTGCCCTCCGCCACACACCGCTTGGTGGCTAGCGGAGTATTGAAACACGTATGTAACGTAGCAGCGATGGTGAGGCACGTTAAAATCTTTGACCAGAGAGCCTATTATCGTGGTTAGTCTGCGCTTGACCGCGCGAGTGTTGCGAGCAGTTCGCTAGTAGTCGTCATGCAGAGAGTACAGTATTAGTCGTCGTGGAGTTCGCTAGTAGTCGTCATGTAGAGCGGTCGGTCAGTAGTAGCAGCCCAGTGCGGTTGTGTGATGTAGTATGTCGGCAACACTGGTCAAGATGCTGAATGAGGTATATTGTTAATTAAGGTAATCATCAGATAATGTAAAGTTTATTTATTGTAATTAATTTTGAACAAGTGCCCCAATAATAATTTTTATTTCCAAGCAATTTTACAAAAAAAAATTTATTTAATTGAACTAACGATTTCGTTCCACTTCCCTTAAAGAAAAGTTTCAGTTAAATTTAAAAAAAAAAAAGGAATATTATTATTTGCAATGCAGTTCCTCCAAGCCGTGCGCAAGAATAAGAGCAGAAATTTGACTAGCAGTTACAATGAGGTAAGAATTTAATTCTGATTTTTGCACAGGGCCAAAGACCGATATTTCGGTTTAATTGAATTTTCATTGTCACT
This sequence comes from Schistocerca americana, assembly GCF_021461395.2. Lineage (NCBI taxonomy): Eukaryota > Metazoa > Arthropoda > Insecta > Orthoptera > Acrididae > Schistocerca > Schistocerca americana. Next base: position 367,579,648 of record NC_060126.1, read on the forward strand.
GAAGTTTCATTAGCACTGAATTGTTTTTCATTATTTTTGTGGGAGCTTACACCAGAGTCAGATTGCGAATTTCACATTTTTGTTGCCTTTGTCAGTACATTTCATTGCAGGGAGGTTATTCTTGGGTCCCATTTATTATTATATTTTTTATTTAAATATTTCTGTGGGGACAACATTGCTTCTTGGCTCCTATTCATTTATTATTTCTGCCTTTAAAATTTCGCTGGAGAGGTTACACTCAGCGCAATGTACATTAGCATTCTTAAATAATATTGTCATTTTTAAAATTTTTGTGGGATTTATTATTTCTGTCTTTATAAAATTTTGTGGGGAGGTTACGCTTGGCGACCCTGCCAGGATCGAATTTCGTTGAGAATCTTTTGAACAACAGTCAGATATCTGCTCTTATTTGCTTAAGTATAATTAGGATTTGGCGCTACGCTTTTACTAATGTTGTGACTTTCTTTCTACAGGTCAACGGCAATTCGTTGCTCTGTTGTATTTGTGTGTTGTTTTTGCATTTGTGCTTATTTGTTTTGTGAATAATTGACTGTTGTAAAAATGCCGCGAAAGACTATGAATAGTGTATCGCGAGGTATTGTGAATGAATTTACCGACTTAAACAACGTGACTGATAATAATTGTGACACGCAGAGTAATGATGACAATCCTGCGTTCACTAACAATCAGTGCATTCCAACCACTAGTGATGACTTTTACCTTGATAATGAACAAACGAACTCAATTGTCTCGTTTGTTAATTTGACGACACTTGATGACGCGGAACGCTCTATTGTAATGAGCGCTGCCCAGCTTAACACACCTGATTTGGAAAATTCAAGTAACGTACAGACAAATTTGTCTAATGAAAGTGATCAGGATACTCAAAGTAGGACGGATTTATTTAATTCTGGAACAGTGTCTGACAATGTACATCCGACTGATAAACCTTTCTGTAAATTACAGAATGACCAAATGGTCGCACAAAACGTGACAATTGTAGGTACGCTATCAAACAGCGCAGATAATAGAGTAGAGGATGTTACATTGGATCAAATTTTGGCAATATTACAACTAATGACTGAAATACAGAAAAACGATCGCAAACAACGTGAATTAATTAATGAAAGGTATAAACAATCGAATGAAGAACAAGACAACATTAATAAAAAAATCAAACAACTTAGTGAACGGAATGAACAGCTTGAGGAACAGATTAAAGCCATTGCCGCGCAAAATTATGATAATAGAGGACAATTACGTGTGAATACTAAGACTTGTGCTAATAACAGTAATGAAAAAGTTGGCACTGTTGCACAAGAATTAAATAGTACACGTGTAAGCACAACAGAATTACATAAAGACGAAGTTAATGCAGTCACTGAACAATGTTTAGCGAACGAAACACAGATACACGAAATTAATGCAGTCACCGAACAATGCCCTAAAAACGCAGTACAGATTCGCGACGAAGTTAATTTAGAGTCAGTGGAAGTTTCACACACTCCGAATACGGAAGCTGACGAGAAATTTGCACGACAGATCAACCAAATTGACGAAAGTGTTACAGTAACAGAGTTGAAAACTATTTCAGTCACCAATACGTCACAGAATCCACTACTTTGCGAAGATTTGTCAGACTTACGCAGCGTGTATAATGTGAACAATTTACAGAGACTACGCGAATTAAAATCCGAAAAGCTACGCGACTTAAAATCTGAAAAGCTACGTAACGAAATGACACAGACAAACAGATTCACACACAAACCCGAACGTGTTTTCAAATTCAATGACGAGAACGTAGATTACGAGCAATTTTTATCCGCAAGAAAATGTAAGGAATTTAGTAATGACAGAGCACAGATACACGATTTGCACTGTATACGACAATTTATTTTTGTGCTTTCACCGCTATTACCTGTAATGCAGAAGCTAGCTTTGAACCAGATGCGACAATTTATTTTTGTATTTACAACAGCATTGCCTATAATGCAGAAACTAGAATTAGCATGCAGACAGCAATTTATTTCTGAATTTGTACCGCCATTGCCTGTAACGCAAAAGCCAAAATTTATTTGCAGTGCGTAATCGACCTCAGGGGATTCATTACGCTTTAATGAATATGTGCCGTAGCGAGCATAGGGCCCCGAGCTGTAGTAGTGCTGTTTCATCTTTAGTTTTCTGCACTACTGCCTTCTCTTCTACTATCCTTTATATCTATCCAAACAGCTCTTTAACTATTGCTCTATCTAGGATTAAGAATATGTAATGAAAACCCGATGTGACAAATTTTTACTGAAAGTGACAACATTCTTTAGGCACTCCAAAACCAGCGCAATTTTAATTACAGATAAAATCGTAATCATCAGTATGTGTAAAATTAACAGCAACCACATTTTTGGTAACAATAGACTTTTTCACCACAACAGCATGAAAGTCAGCCGCTTAGCATACCTAACCAACAATGCAGTCTACAAGGTCAACCAAACTTTAATGTTTCGCCGCGTGCACGTATAGTCCCAGCTCCAACAAATAGTAACGCATGGCAGCAAAGAAATAACTACGTACAGACAACACACTATTTCAACTCGTATCGCAATGCGCCGTATAGAAATTACTATCATGACAGACGTAAAAATAACGAGCACAATTTTCAGCGTACATTTAATAACAGTCGATCTTATGAGCAGCAACAACATCAGCAACAACAAATAATCATGAATGAAACAGACAACAGGTGTCATCCATAGCGTAACACGTTAGTAAGAAATAACAGAACAGTTCATATAGTGGATATGCCACAATATTCTCCCGTAAATAACAGCACGTACGATAGAATTTGACCATATACAGTACAGGTTTCATATTCCAGTAACGTAAGCAATAATTTTGACACGCAGAATCTTCTTCACGAAAATGTTATTAATTTTGACGCCATCCGACACACGTTTGCATTAAGGACAGAATTACGACGTACGTAGACGATATTCTTATCGCAGAAGCTAACTGGTCTGAACACAATGTGATTTTAGAACGTCTGTTACAAACTTTCCATGCACAAGGACTTACAGTTAACCTCAGTAAATCGCATTTTGGCAAAACTTCTATAAAATTTCTTGGACACGTGATTTCAGCAGAAGGCATTGCACCTGATCCGGAGAAACTTCAAGCTCTACGTGATATTACCGTTCCTACGACGAAGAAGCAATTACGCAGTTTTTTGGGCTTAATTAACTTTTTTCGTAAATTTATTCATCACTCTGCTTTAGACACACCCAGATTATGCCAATTAACAGGTAAAAACAGTATTTGGTCTTGGGATAAGCAAGCACATTCTGAGTTCATGAACCTGAAGCATGCTTTGTTGAATGCTCCACTTTTATCGCACCCAGATCTTACCAGAAATTTTTCCATTGCTACTGACAGTTGCAACACCGCTTTAGGCGTACATATTTTCCAGGAAATTGAAGAAGATGGGTCTACAGTAATCAAAAACATCGCATTTGCAAGCCGCATTTTGTCACCTGCTGAACGAAATTATTCTGTTACAGAATTGGAAACATTATGTGTTGTATGGGCTTTCACGAGATTTCGGCACTTTCTTTGTGGCAGACACACCACCGTTTACACAGACCACAGAGCGATACAATTTTTACTTTCGGCTAAATTCACTCACGACAGATTAAGCAGATGGAAACTTTATTTACAGGAATTTAATTTTACAATAGTTCACATTCCCGGCACACAAAATGTTATAGCAGACGCACTATCGCGTTCTCTCAGCAACAATCAGCAAGACGTAGCAACCAACTTCTGCAAAACAAATTTCAGTGTCATGTACATTCAGCAAGTTGCATTTGAAAACTTTATTTCATCGTCATTACAGGACATAGCAAAGGAGCAAAATAAAGACAATGTGTGGAAAGAAATTAAACACCTTTGGCAAGATAGGAACAATGTTACGATTAGAAACCATTACACTGTACGCAATGACATTCTGTTTCGCCGCTCTCATCCTGACAGCAACAATTGGTTATTATGCATTCCTGACGAACTGGTTAACAAATTAATTTGGTACACTCATTTAAGTTACGCACATTACGGAGCACGAAAATGTTTTCTTATACTGAGACAGAACTGTTATTTTACTAACATGGAGAAACGTATACGACGAGTTTTAGCGTCTTGTAAAATTTGCCAGAAAGCTAAATCAGACACCACTTCACATATTCCTCCATTATATCCCATTATACCTGTTAAATTAAGACATATGGCCGCTGTAGATATTTTTGGTCCGATTCCGAGAACTAACAGAGGTTTTTGCTACATATTTGTCGCTGTTGAGCTCACTTCAAAATTTGTTACTTTCACTCCATTACGCAAAGCTACTGCTAAAACTGTTTCGAAAGCATTTGTAAAACATTTTCTATTTCATGTAGGGCATGTGATGAAAGTAATTTCTGACAATGGATCTCAATTTCGTAGTAGCGTATGGACACGCATGTTACGAGCCAGAAACATTTCTCCGATCTATATATCCAAGTACCATGCTTCTTCGAACCCTTGTGAACGGTTAATGAAAGAAATTGGTAAGCTGTGCCGAATATACTGCCACAAAAGACATATTGATTGGGATACACACATACTCTCATTCCAAGATGTAATTAATTCCATTCCAAATGAATCCACTATGCTATCTCCGTCTGTTATACTGAAAAACGTTGAACCACCAAACAAAATTAAAGAATTAGTAAACTTCCCTACCTGTCGTCGACTAAGACACCACGAAATAATTGACATTGCGCTGAACAACATCAAACGTGCCGCAGAGCGCCGGAGAAGACAGCAAAAACAGGTTTGTAGACGCCGAGACTTTCACGTTGGACAGAAGATATTAGTACGTACACACTATTTATCCAGCAAATTAAAAGGTAAGTGCAGTAAATTTGAACTTCTATACGCAGGTCCATATCGGATTCGCAGCATCCCTCACCCCAATGTTGTACACGTCGAAACTTTGAGAACCAGGAATGAAGACACTTTATGATTCAACACACTATGATGTCATTTACTAATGCAATTATTTCACCTGACTAATTACTGATGATTATCGTATTTTTTCTTGGCAAGTGCCCGGCAAGGTAAGGTTAGCAGGTCGCTTTTCTTGTCGTTACACATCAGACCGTGCACATTTTCCATTTTTTGTGTGTATGATTGTACTCCAGTTTTGTTTGTATGTATTGTGAAATAGTTAGGATATAACACACACCAGTTGACTTTGACATTTTTTTTGCCCTATGATATCTCAAGATCGTGACTGTTTTACATTTTTTGCTGCTGCATTGTATTATTCTGTGTACATTTTTGCATCTGAACACTGTCAATGTCTTTGACATATTACGTTTTCTGTCATGTAATGCTGTAGGGTTAATTATGTCACCATAAACTAGTCATTATTTAGTGGGTATATGATTTAAATGCAAGACATTAATCTTTGTTCATCAATTTCAGAAAGAAATGATGCGTGTAAGAAATAAATTCAACAGAAATGGGAATTTCACCTACGGAATAAACGAAAGAAGATGCAATAACTTTATGAGGAAGAGTAAATGGATCAGGATTAACAAACATTAACAAGAATATACTATACTCATCGTAGAATAGCAGTCTTAACTAATTTTCTTTCAGAATACAAGGTGATTGATGCAGGCTGTCAGACAGAACTACACATCTTAGTTTTAGTGATGAAATATGCTAGAGATTAGGAATAGTTATGTAATGAGTAATGAAGTGATTTTTTTGCAGATGATAATGAATGCTGATGAATAATGATGAAGAATATGCTGTTATGAATAATGAAGTTTTTCTTTACAGGTGATGATAATAATGAAGTTATGATAATGTGGATAATGAAGTGATTGATAATGAAGTTTTTTCTTTACAGATGAGGATAATGTTGAAGTTATGTATTTATGCTATGTAGTTATTTAAGTATTTGTTGCAGTTTGCTTTGACAGCAGGCGTTATATTGCATAGTAGGACGATGGAAAGTTTTGGAAAGGACAGCTATGGAACACATTTTTATACACATTTCACTACCTGTTCATTCGAGGTTCACTACTTTTCAGCATAGTGTGCGTTTCTCCTTTCAGGTCAATAATCCATTTTGTATTTTTTTCAGGAGAAGCTTTTCATGATACTTACTAAACCTGTTACTTATTATATCTGTTCTAGTACTTGCTTTTTATTTTTTTTTTACCCATTTGTGTTTACCATTTCTAAATGTGATCACATATACTGCCTTGTTACATAATCTTGCTACAGCTGACTCATGACGAATGACGTTACTTATCCTCATTTGCAGCAATAGGTCAAAAGCAAATAGTGTTATGCCTCCGCAATTAAATATCGATCCCAACGTAATGCATTGCTAACAAAAAATGTATTACCAGTCCCAAATCGTGATACCAGTTTGAGAAAGTTCTGAGTAATGCTGAACAGCAATGAATAATATGTCACTTGGAAAATGATTAATTAATTATGCTATGCTTTGTAACTGGAAAAGAATGTGATTGTTTAATAATGCTTTGTAATTAGAAGAAGGCTAATGATTCTTAATTATGCTTTGTAACTGGAAAAGAATATGCTTCTTACTATATTGAAATGACAAATGATGCTATGCTTTGTAATTAGAAGAAGGCTAATGATTCTTAATTATGCTTTGTAACTGGAAAAGAATATGATTCTTACTATATTGAAATGACAAATGATGCTATGCTTTGTAATTAGAAGAAGGCTAATGAATCTTAATTATGCTTTGTAACTGGAAAATAATGTGATTCTTACTATATTGAAATGACAAATGATGCTATGCTTTGTAATTAGAAGAAGGCTAATGATTCTTAATTATGCTTTGTAACTGGGAAAGAATACAACTGTTTAATAATGCTTTGTAATTAGGAGAAGGCTAATGATTCTTACTATATATTGAAATGACAAATGATTAACTATGCTTTATAATTGGAAATGAATGTGATTGTTTAATAATGCTTTGTAATTAAGAAAAAGCTAATGATTAATACTATATTGAAATGACAAATGATTAATTAACTATGCCATACTTTGTAACTGGAAAGGAATGTGACTGTTTAATAATGCTTTGTAATTAGGAAAAGGCTAATGATTAATACTATTGGAATGACAAATGATTAATTAACTATGCTATACTTTGTAACTGGAAAAGAATGCGATTGTTTAATGATACTTGGTAATTAGAAGAAGGCTAATGATTCTTACTATATTCAAATGACAAGTGATTAATTACGCTTTGTAACTGGACAAGAATGAGATTACTATTCGAATGACAAATGATTAATTGACTATGCTATACTTTGTAACTGGAAAAGAATGCGATTATTTCATAATGCTTTGTAACTAGGAAAAGAAGGCTACTGATTCTATGTAAAACAATTAATGAACATTTTTCTGTAATACTACATACTTGGTACAGAAATGTTCAATAACTGGGCTATGAATGCCGCAAACTACTAATGAAGACTGTAATTGTCAATGGTATGTGACATAATGTCCTTCACCTTATGAGCTAACTACCCTGAATTACTGCAATGTCCATTTGTCCTGTCTATCCTAGTGATCATGGAGCACTATCTTTGGTTTTGCACTAATTCTACGTTGGTGTGCCTTGCAAGAGCGTGGTGTTGACACGACATGCTGTCCACCACCGTGAGCGATGAAGACGTTATTATGGTCCCACTGTTTGGTGTACCTAATGTACTGCCAAAATGAAAACATGGAATATTACTACGACAGTTCAGTGTCTTGGCTACGCTGATAAATTCTGATGGGAAAAGAACTTCAAGTTGTGTCACTTGGTGTTGTACTTCTGTGGAAAGATATGGACTTTCAGAACAGCTATGTGCAATCTAAAGTGCTACAACCATGATGCAATCCTTCCCTTTCCTATCCTAATTCTTGTCACATAGTGAAAATCATTTTTTGCTAACATTATTTATGTTCATGGATTATACATTTTTTTCGATTCGCTGAACTCCAGTGCGAGTACAGTTATGTCACTTGTTGATATGATTTTTTGCTATTATGTTTATTTATTGCGAAAATGCTAAAGACATTTTTGATTTGTTCTGAAATACAGTATATGTGCACTCTTGTCTTTTATATTGTATATACATTTTTTATTTTTAATGATATGTTCTGAACTACAGTGCATGTGCACTTATGTTAGGTGTTAATATGTTTTCTACTGAACTTCAGTGCCTGTGCACTTTTCTCATTTTTCAATATGATTTGTACTCATTCTGTATATTCAATACTTCAGTGCGTATGCACTTATGTCATTTGTTACTAATTGTATATACATTTCGTCAATTGCTAATATGTTCTCAACTCCAGTGCGAGTACCCTCACGTCACTTATCAACACGATTTTCTGCCAGTCTGTTTATTTGTTCTGAAAACGCTAAAGAATTTTTTCAGTGCGTGTGCACTCTGTTATCTGTCAAATAATTTGTATATACATTTTTTCTGATTTGCTACTATGTTTTGTACTCACATTTTGTCTTTGTCTGATATATTTTGTACTCGGTACGTGTGCACCACATTTAATTTATTTACTAAATTTGAATATTCTGTAAATTGTAAAAATTTCTTGCGATGGCAAGTCCAAATGACTCACCATCGCTGCCAAATTTTTGCCCCCCCCAGTGGAGGGTTACGAAACACGTATGTAACGTAGCAGCGATGGTGAGGCACGTTAAAATCTTTGACCAGAGAGCCTATTATCGTGGTTAGTCTGCGCTTGACCGCGCGAGTGTTGCGAGCAGTTCGCTAGTAGTCGTCATGCAGAGAGTACAGTAGTAGTCGTCGTGGAGTTCGCTAGTAGTCGTCATGTAGAGCGGTCGGTCAGTAGTAGCAGCCCAGTGCGGTTGTGTGATGTAGTCTGTCGGCAACACTGGTCAAGATGCTGAATGAGGTATATTGTTAATTAAGGTAATCATCAGATAATGTAAAGTTTATTTATTGTAATTAATTTTGAACAAGTGCCCCAATAATAATTTTTATTTCCAAGCAATTTTACAAAAAAAAATTTATTTAATTGAACTAACGATTTCGTTCCACTTCCCTTAAAGAAAAGTTTCAGTTAAATTCAAAAAAAAAAAAAAAGGAATATTATTATTTGCAATGCAGTTCCTCCAAGCCGTGCGCAAGAATAAGAGCAGAAATTTGACTAGCAGTTACAATGAGGTAAGAATTTAATTCTGATTTTTGCACAGGGCCAAAGACCGATATTTCGGTTTAATTGAATTTTCATTGTCACTGAAGTTTCATTAGCACTGAATTGTTTTTCATTATTTTTGTGGGAGCTTACACCAGAGTCAGATTGCGAATTTCACATTTTTGTTGCCTTTGTCAGTACATTTCATTGCAGGGAGGTTATTCTTGGGTCCCATTTATTATTATATTTTTTATTTAAATATTTCTGTGGGGACAATATTGCTTCTTGGCTCCTATTCATTTATTATTTCTGTCTTTAAAATTTCGCTGGAGAGGTTACACTCAGCGCAATGTACATTAGCATTCTTAAATAATATTGTCATTTTTAAAATTTTTGTGGGATTTATTATTTCTGTCTTTATAAAATTTTGTGGGGAGGTTACAGTATATAAGTAGATATGTAGATATAGAATGAAATTTCAGCCATTACATACGTAAACAGTACAATACTACTTCAGCACGTTAGATGTTGCAATTTTCTGTACATTCCTACTCGTTAAAGGAGGAGTTCCACTTGTAATAGCGTACCAAACGTTTCGATGCACTAAGTCCTGGGAGAGTTGTTTGACTTTAGGTCTGAAAATTTTGATGAATAGTCTTAAAATAAAAGAATATTTACAAACAAAATACATGTACTGGCCTTCAAAGTAATTACCATTATCTACAACACAGTTCTGACTTCGAATATAAAGCTGTCCGGAACTGTCAGCGAACGCTTCTTGTGGAATCGCTCGAAGCACCGTGGTCATACGTTGCTGGATATCCACAACATTACAGGAGATGAGACTTGGTGCTAACAATACGATCCGGAGGCCAACAGACAGTTAATGGCATGGTTTTCATCGTCTTCTCCACCTCCTCCGCGTAGAAATTCGTGATGGATCAGGCCCTCGTTGTCGAAAAAAAAGGCTCTCAACATCGCCTTCATCATGAATTTACTCAGGTGTTTTCTGGAATGACGGTGCTTCGAGGTATTCCAAAAGAATCGTTTGCTGACTGTTTCCAGCAGTTGTACAATACATGTCAGAAATGGGCTGTAGCAAATTGTGATTACTTTGGAGGCTTCGTAAACGTAATTTACTTGTAACTCTTGTTTCCTTTTTTTCTGAGACCATTGATCGAATTTTTCAGACTCATCATGTATTTCAAGCAGCGTTGCATTAGAGTTAAAGTAGGAAATGAAACTACATAATTGTGTTTATTTCGCCTGCTTCATAATACTGAGTGAAAGCAGAGGACTTCTCTCGTAATGTGATACAACATTGCATGTGTTATTCTGAATTACGATGTAAAGTTGATTCTCAAGATTTCTACTACGTACAGAGTGAAAACTGTGTTTGAAGCTTTGAAAAAATTATGAGAAATAAAGCTGGAAGACAGTTAATGAACGTAAACTTGGGCCGGCCGCTGCGACCGAGCGGTTCTAGGCGCTTCAGTCCGGAACCGCGCTGCTGCTACGGTCGCAGATTCCAGTCCTGCCTCAGGCATGGATGTGTGTGATGTCGTTATGTTAACTTAGTTTAAGTAGTTCTAAGTCATATACAATATGTATAACAACCAAGAGGGAATAATAAGAGTGGACGACCAAGAACGAAGTGCTCGTATTAAGAAGGGTGTAAGACAGGGCTGTAGCCTTTCGCCCTACTCTTCAATCTGTACATCGAGGAAGCAATGACGGAAATAAAAGAAAGGTTCAGGAGTGGCATTAAAATACAAGGTGAAAGGATATCAATGATACGATTCGCTGATGACATTGCTATCCTGAGTGAAAGTGAAGAAGAATTAAATGATCTGCTGAACGGAATGAACAGTCTATTGAGTACACAGTATGGTTTGAGAGTAAATCGGAGAAAGACGAAGGTAATGAGAAGTAGTAGAAATGAGAACAGCGAGAAACTTAACATCAGGATTGATGGTCACGAAGTCAATGAAGTTAAGGAATTCTGCTACCTAGGCAGTAAAATAACCAATGACGGACGGAGCAAGGAGGACATCAAAAGCAGACTCGCTATGGCAAAAAAGGCATTTCTGGCCAAGAGAAGTCTACTAATATCAAATACCGGCCTTAATTTGAGGAAGAAATTTCTGAGGATGTACGTCTGGAGTACAGCATTGTATGGTAGTGGAACATGGACTGTGGGAAAACCGGAACAGAAGAGAATCGAAGCATTTGAGATGTGGTGCTACAGACGAATGTTGAAAATTAGGTGGACTGATAAGGTAAGGAATGAGGAGGTTCTACGCAGAATCGGAGAGGAAAGGAATATGTGGAAAACACTGATAAGGAGAAGGGACAGGATGATAGGACATCTGCTAAGACATGAGGGAATGACTTCCATGGTACTAGAGGGAGCTGTAGAGGGCAAAAACTGTAGAGGAAGACAGAGATTGGAATACGTCAAGCAAATAATTGAGGACGTAGGTTGCAAGTGCTACTCTGAGATGAAGAGGTTAGCACAGGAAAGGAATTCGTGGTGGGCCGCATCAAACCAGTCAGTAGACTGATGACAAAAAAAAAAAAAAAAAAAAAAAAAAAAAAGGCCTAGGGGACTGATGACCTCGGATGTTAAGTCCCATAGTGCTCAGAGTCATTTGCACAATTTTTACATAAACTTGCATAAGCAGTGAAATAGCTTTTCAATGGTTAAAGCATGCGTGTCCAAAGTAACTTCGCATCGTAATTCAGAATAGTACAGGCACTGCAATATCGTATTTATCCACCGACACCGGGCAAGAGACTTCCAAATAAAATGTTTTAAACGTTTCACCTGTATGGGAACATACATAATGAATGTACGATTACAGGGTGTAGACGCATTGTTGATGACATATAAAAGTTTGGGTCTGGCAGTAACTCGTGTACGGAGAGCCAAATGGTAAGCCGACCGCTAACGATAAGCAAGAAATCTGGGTTACACTCCCAGTCTTACACAAGTTATCATTGTCGTATTCCATTCTACAGCTGATGGTTGTCCATATTTTCAATTGCGAATACATCTAATGTATCTCTTGTAACTGGTCTGATTACAGCCGGTTGTGGGAAGCTTAGCAGTCGATTGCCAGCCTGCGAGAAAACAAGCCGCTGGACCCGTCTGTGATTACTTGTGTAGAATATAAAAAAATTTATTCTCAATATTTTTGTTATGTATGGGTTCATATATGTGTTTGAAACTTTAAAAAAAAATTTGAGGAAAAAGGTTTGAAGACTTAATGAACATCTCTGGATAAGTTGTTTTACGTAAACTCCATGGCAGTTAAATAGTTTTTCAATGATCAAAGCTATTTAAACAGAAGACAGGAAGTGAATAGTCCCAACCATACAATCTTAGTTAATTTTTACGAGCTACAGGCAAAGTCTATAATCTCTGTTATAAAAGACAGTGTCCTGACTGACTGGCACATCATCACTCAGCCCAAATTGCCAAGGACAGAAACTGCAAATCTGGAGAGTGTGTGGATCTTATACTGTAGGCGTAGTTTAAGAAGGAATTCTCCGAAATTCCATTACTAAGGGGGAATGAAAGGCGTTTGAAAAGTACGTCGCTATTAAGAGAATTTTGAAGCTAGAACTACGAAAACTGGTATTTGATTTCTCAATCAGAAAATAAAAAATACGTGTTTCAGCATTTTTGGAAATTCAACAACTAAGAGGGTAAAATGGCGGATGAAAGTTTTTTTGAAAATAAATAATTACTAAATAACTGTTAAAGGACTTTTAAGGCTACATTTATGACAACTGATATTTGGCTTCTTGGTGTTGTTGTTGTGGTCTTCAGCCCAGAGACTGGTTTGATGCAGCTCTCCATGCTACTCTATTCTGTGCAAGTTTCTTCATCTCCCAGTACCTACTGCAACCTACATCCTTCTGAATCTGTTTAGTGTATCCATCTCTTGGTCTCCCTCTACGATTTTTACCCTTCACGCTGCCCTCCAATACTAAATTAGTATTCCCTTGATGCCTCAGAATATGCCCTACCAACCTATCCCTTCTTCTAGTCAAGTTGTGCCACAAACTCCTCTTCTCTCCAATTCTATTCAATATCTCCTCATTAGTCATGTGATCTACCCATCCAATCTTGAGCATTCTTCTGTAGCACCGCATTTCGAAAGCTTCTATTCTCTTCTTGTCCAAACTGTTTATCGTCCACGTTTCACTTGCACACATCGCTACACTCCATACAAATACAGGGTTATTACAAATGATTGAAGCGATTTCACAGCTTTACAATAACTTTATTATTTGAGATATTTTCACAATGCTTTGCACACACATACAAAAACTCAAAAAGTTTTTTTAGGCAGTCACAAATGTTCGATATGTGCCCCTTTAGTGATTCGGCAGACATCAAGCCGATAATCAAGTTCCTCCCACACTCGGCGCAGCATGTCCCCATCAATGAGTTTGAAAGCATCGTTGATGCGAGCTCGCAGTTCTGGCACGTTTCTTGGTAGAGGAGGTTTAAACACTGAATCTGTCACATATCTCCACAGAAAGAAATCGCATGGGGTTAAGTCGGGAAAGCGTGGAGGCCATGACATGAATTGCTGATCATGATCTCCACCACGACCGATCCATCGGTTTTCCAATCTCCTGTTTAAGAAATGCCGAACATCATGATGGAAGTGCGGTGGAGCACCATCCTGTTGAAAGATGAAGCCGGCGCTGTCGGTCTCCAGTTGTGGCGTGAGCCAATTTTCAAGCATGTCCAGATACACGTGTCCTGTAACGTTTTTTATGCAGAAGAAAAAGGGGCCGTAAGCTTTAAACCGTGAGATTGCACAAAACACGTTAACTTTTGGTGAATTGCGAATTTGCTACACGAATGCGTTAGGATTCTCTACCGCCCAGATTCGCACATTGTGTCTGTTCACTTCACCATTAAGAAAAAATGATGCTTCATCACTGAAAACAAGTTTCGCACTGAACGCATCCTCTTCCCTGAGCTGTTGCAACAGCGCCGAAAATTCAAAGCGTTTGACTTCGTCATCGGGTGTCAGGGCTTGTAGCAATTATAAACGGTAAGGCTTCTACTTTAGCCTTTTCCGTAAGATTTTCCAAACCGTCGGCTGTGGTACGTTTAGCTCCCTGCTTGCTTTATTCGTCGACTTCCGCGTGCTACGCGTGAAACTTGCCCGCACGCGTTCAACTGTTTCTTCGCTCACTGCAGACCGACCCGTTGATTTCCCCTTACAGAGGCATCCAGAAGTTTTAAACTGCGCATGCCATCGCCGAATGGAGTTAGCAGTTGGTGGATCTTTGTTGAACTTCGTCCTGAAGTTTCGTTGCACTGTTATGACTGACTGATGTGAGTGCATTTCAAGCACGACATACACTTTCTCGGCTCCTGTCGCCATTTTGTCTCACTGCGCTCTCGAGCGCTCTGGCGGCAGAAACCTGAAGTCCGGCTTCAGCCGAACAAAACTTTATGAGTTTTTCTACGTATCTGTAGTGTGTCGTGACCATATTTCAATGAATGGAGCTACAGTGAATTTATGAAATCGCTTCAATCATTTGTAATAGCCCTGTACTTTCAGAAACGACTTCCTGACGCTTAAATCTATAATTGATGTTACCAAATTTTTCTTCTTCAGAAACGCTTTCCTTGCCATTGCCAGTCTACATTTATATCTTCTCTACTTCGACCATCATTAGTAGTTATTTTGTTCCCCAAATAGCAAAACTCATTTACTACTTTAAGCACCTCATTTCCCAATCTAATTCCCGCAGCATCACCCGATTTAATTCGACTACATCCCATTATCCTCGTTTTGCTTTTTTTGATGTTCATCTCATATCCTCAAGACACTGTCCATTCCGTTCAGTTGCTCTTCCAGGTCCTTTGCTGTCTCTGACAGAATTACAATGTCATCGTCGAACCTCAACGTTTTTATTTCTTCTCCATGGATTTTAATTCCTACTCCGAATTTTTCTTTTTGTTTCCTTTCCTGCTTGCTCAATAGATTTCTTGGTAAGAAATAAAAAATACGTATTTAAGTGTTTATGGAAATTCAGCCCCTAAGGGAGAGCAATGGAAGACAAAAAATTTTAAGAAAATATTTCGTTACAAAAAAAAAAAAAAAAATAATTGGCTAAATTTAAGAAAATTAGTATTTCACTTGTTAGTTAGATATAAAGAAATGTTTGTTAGGGGGTGGAAGTTGCTATGGAAATGTGTCCAAAAGAGCACAAAAGGCATGTTTAACAAAAACTTTAGACTCCAGCTACCAGAATTGCTTTTTTGGTCAGTAGTACATTCGGAAAAGACCATGCTTATATAGCCTTAATTAGGAAGCTTAGAATGTGTTGCAATTTGCGAACAACATAAAACTTCGATTACATGAAAACAAAAAATCTTTGCATGCCATACAGTCTACGCAAGCGAAGTCGCGGGCGGTAAACCAGTCAGTAATAAAATTAGTATAGGCCTAAGCCAAAATCATTAACAAAACTGTGGCTGCGACACACTGAGAGGACAAAAGTTACGGAATAGCGATTTGCACGTATACGGAGGGCGGTAGTAACGCATACACGAGATATACAACGGCAGTGCATTGCCAGCACTGTCATTTGTACTCATGTGATAAGTTCGCAACTCGTGGTCTAAAAGCTAGCGTTGCTGCCTATGGATCACGTAGTCCCAGGTTTGATTCCCGGGTGAATTGGAGATTTTCTCCAACCGGAGACTTTGAGTTTGTATTGTGCTCATCACTTCATCATTGTGCCGTGTGCTACTGCGATTTGATTGTTCCGGTGTAGTATGTTCGATCTCTTTCGATTCGCTTTGCGGTGCGCGGGTTGGTGCGCCCTCTGGGATTCCGTGCGGAAAGCCGAGAGGGGAGAGCGGGCCTGGGCGGAGCGACGCCGGAAGATCGCGAAAGTCGCGTCGGCATGTGGTGTGAGTGTGGCAGTTTCACTGGGGCCGGCCGAGCAGCGGAACTGGAGCTGCTGCAGTGACTCGATGTCATTCGTTCTGTTTACGAGTTCAATCTTCCTCACGCTGTGGCTACGGGCTGGTGTGATTCTGGCCATTACCTTACTAGCTGCATTTGGTTAATATTGTTAAAGGTGAGCTCTTGGCTTGGTGCATCTTCATCCGGTGGAGTTAGCAAGACTTCTTTCTGTCGTATTCTGGCTTGCGCTGCTGAGCAGTGAGTGTTCCCACGTCGCGTATCGAAATACTGACTTGTGCCCTGGTTGATTTACGTATGTACTGGAGTGCCTATGTGGTCGTGTTTGCTTAAATTGTTGATGAAATGTTTCACAGTACCCTTACTTGAGCGTCTTTAAATTGCATTTCAGTTTGTTACTAAACTTATGTCAGTTAAGGGACGCCCAAATTGTCACGCTAGTCAAGTAAAGTTTAAGTCTACGGTAACACCACTGTTTACCTGTTGGATTAAAATAATTCAATCTTAACGACAGCTAGGAATAATTCAAGGCTAATTGTAAGTGCCGTGAGTGTTTGTTTTTTGGTCCTTTTCTCTTGCTCACTACTGTTGAGTGTTAAACTGTTTTGGAAACCCCTTTGACGTCCTTTAACGGTGTGGTTTTAGAAAGAGTTTTGTGGGTACTGTTGTTAACGGCTCCTGTTGCAACGGGGTTTCTGGCCCACACATCTATCGCACGCCAGGGGTTTAGTGCCAACCGCCAACATATCGTGTCTCCCTACCACTTTCGCGCAACGACGCTCTGAGCGTGTTTTTTAGGGAATTGACTAGTTTGAACCTGGGACCTGTTGCTGGTAAGGAGACGTCAGACCACACATGACATGTAGAATTCAGAAGAGTTCAGTGAGATTAGCGATGATATAACCAAATACTTAATGATTTCAGCGTCAGCTCCACTGCACTCCCTGTAAAGGAATCTTAATACTAACTAAATTTAGCGGAAGGGGTTCAAGGCTTTCCTATTTTTAGTTAGCTGGTAAAATAACGTCGAAAAAGCAGTTAAGTTTACCATTGGAAATTTTATTCTACTCACAAAACATCGTTTATAAATTGCACTATTGACAAAAGGAAGTGTTTTAATACAGGATGGTAAAAACCAACTACGTTCAACAAAAATGTGAACGAATATTCCCTGAATGGGTTTCCAAGTTCTACAATGGATCGAAGGATGACCTATGCCATATCACATCTATAATTTAGGTTTAAATTAAGTTTCACAAAAGAGAAAACTATCAAAGTGATCTACAGTGACCCTCAATCATCTTTAATTACTTATCTAACTTGTCGTAAATTACAGTGGCTGATGTGGCTTCTCAATAACTATATAACAGAAAAATTACCACGTTTCAGATTTTTACTTCAAGTGGCAAATGTGAACACCATGAGCTTTAATTGACGATCGACACTAGTATTACGTAAAGGGGATGTAACAGATGAGACTTCTGCAGTTCTGAGTGAAGCCTTATGCACTCAAAAATGCGGCATCGCGTGCGTTCATTACCTTGTCAGTGTTCGTCAGGGGGCGGTGGACAGCACAGCTCCACTCACCTCGCTGTCTCGGAAGCAACTCTCTCTTAACTTCTCCTTACTACAATTTACCGAAGTTGGTTAAAAAAAAAAACAATCTGGCTGTGTTTTCATCTGGCCAATCAGGGCCCTCCAGCTTAACACGGTTCTGCTCTCGGCTTCTGTTCTCGCTTCTCCCCTCGGAACTGCATCTGTCTCACGGAGGGAAGGTATGACGCATTTAGGCATTCTTGTGTTAGTCTGTGGTATTCCATTTGCTCACTCGTTACTCGTATTACTTTGGTTAATTTAATGTCACGATTTATTCGGAGCTATATGACATACTACTAGATTTGCTTATCATGTCAGGGTTTTCATAGAAGGTGTTGGATTTGCCTGGCACCTTACAAACAGTGCGGTAACTTGGTATCAATGCTTTCGAATCACCGTCTGGCCTACGACTATTGATGGATTGCTGTGGTAAAATTCAAATGGAGGCACTATCTTGTTAACTTGTCTGAACTGAATGTGCTTGCCTTGTAAAACAGCTCATTACTGATTCTGTGTATTTTAAGCAGTGGTAGGGCATTCGTTATTCTGGACCAGACTGCACTTGGTATTAATTGCATTGTCTTGGTAAATCGGTGTACTACGTAAGATTATAACTCAAGCGCTATTGTGGGTAATATTTACCATTTAACTATATGAGTTGGTTCTGTGAATCATTGTGGCACACAAGCTCATGTAAGACAGTGCTGTAGTGGGCAGACATTGCTATACGTCTGTGATATTATTTCCTGTAAGCCATTGTGCCCATTAGGTTATGTAAGGCTTAAATACAGTGACCAGTTTGTTAATTTTATGTGTTTCGTAATAACATTTCACAAGCATTAAAATTCTGGGAAAGGTTTAAATCTCATATTTGCAGATTGTTTGATGTTAGATAACTTGTTGATGATTCAAGTTAAATCAGCTGATGTACATTTAAATTGAACAAGTTATATGTCAATATGTTGTTACCAGTACCTTGCATTAATTTTCTTGAGTAATAAATAAAATTTTGTATTCAATCCTCAATTTGTTGCTCAGCCTTCCACTCCAGCAGCCCCTGTATCCTGCTCTGAACCATATCAATCATCGTTCTCGCAAGTGGTGAGACTGAAAAGATTGTGAATTTGTACTGGCGTTGATAACCACTCAGGTGAGTGCCCCGCGAACCAGCCCTCATCGTCATCATGCGAAAACTTTTCCGACGTGATTGTAGCCGCACGACGATAATTATCAGACTTTGAACGCAGAATGGTAATTGGAGCTAGACGCCTGAGACATTCGATTTCGGAAATCGTTGGGGAATCCAGTATTGCGAGATCCACAGTGTCAAGAGTGTGGCGAGAATACCAAATTTCAGGCATTACCTCTCAGCGCGGACAATACAGTGGCCAACGGCCTTCGCTTAACGACCGAGAGCAGCGGCGTTTGCGTTGAGTTGTCAGTGCTAAAATACAAGCAACACTGCGTGAAATAATGGCAGAAATTAATGTGGGACGTATGGCGAACGTGCCTGTTAGAACAGTAAGGCGAAATTCCGCGTGAATGGGCTATGGCAGCAGACGAGCGACAGGAGTGCCTTTGCTAACAGCACGGCATCGCCTGCAGTGCCTCTTCTGCGCTCGTGACCATATCGGTTGGAACGTAGACGACTAGAAAACCATGGCCTCGTCATGTGAGACCCGATTTCAGCTGGTAAGAGCTGATTGCAGGGCGCAGTCCCCACAAAGTCATGGACCCGAGACACAAGACAAGGCGTCATGCAAGTTGGTGATGGCTCCATGATAGTGTGGGCTGTGTTTACATGTAATGGACTTAGTCCTCTGGTCCAACTGAACGAATCATTGATTGGAAATGGTTATATTCGGTCACTGAGAGACCCTTTGCGGTGATTCATGAACTTCATGTGCCGAAACAACGATAGAGTTTTCGTGGATGACATTGTGCCAATTCTTCATTTGAAGAACATTCTGGGCAGTTTGAGCGAATGATTTGGCCAGGCTTGAGAGACATAATAGAGCGGCCAGCCGTGCACAAAACCTGGCCCTGGCAACACTTTCGCAATTAAGGACAGTTATAGTGGCAGCATGGATCGATATTTCTGTAGGGGACTTCCGACGAGTTGTTGAGTCCATGCAACGTCAAGTTGCTGCAGTACGCAGGGCAGAAGGAGGTCCGAGACGATATTAGAAGGTATCCTATGACTTTTGTCAGCTCAGTGTGTATGATTTATGGAATACCTCTAGAGCAGCAAAGTCAGAGAATCGTTGTAAGTTTCCATAACTACAGAAAACTCTAAGTGGCAAGATAAATTTGATGTCAATAATTTTTCTCCTTCCATTAGCTTAATTCAACGAGGTAGTAACGGTACGTTTCCCGCCAGGGTAGCCGAAAGCGCTAACGCGCTGCTTCCTGGACTCGGGTACGCGCGCCGGCCCCGGATCGAATCCGCCCGGCGGATTAACGACGAGGACCGATGTGCCGGCCAGCCTGGATGTGGTTTTTAGGCGGTTTTCCACATCCCGCTAGGTGAATACCGGGCTGGTCCCCACGTTCCGCCTCAGTTCCACAGCTCGAAGACATCTGAACACATTCGCACTATTCCATGGATTACACTCGACGCAGACAGTTGGGGTACACTAATTCCGTTCCGGGGGGTACGGGGTGGCAACAGGAAGGGCATCCGGCGACCCCTTCAACATTAACATGCCAAATCCGATTAACGTTCGCTGACCCTGCGTAACTGCGGGACAAGGCTCAAGCGATAGATAGGTAGTAGGGGTACGTTTATGGTGCATCCTCCCTGTCGGCAGCTCACTGCTCGCGGCTCGCTGCCCGCCAGGAGTAATTAGTAACTACCCTGCACCTGGTCACATATCGAGCAGAATGCTAGCAGTGCCAAACGCGGCACTGCTGGAGTGACCTTGAAACAGCCCATCACGGCTCAAGTGTCACATACCGGCTTGATATCATCGCCTGACAATGGTCTTAGCGAACAGCAGGGCTTGCAGCTATGGTGCGTGTCAAACGGGCCAGTAAGACTCATGAGGAGAACACGGCTAATGCCATAATCCTATTTCCCAGAAACTTGGCTTAGTGGAAGAGGAATCAAAATTAGTGAACATGTGTCACTGCTTGTCCATAGACACTAGTCGGTTCCTGAAAAAACGTCGGTCAAAATTTTCGAGGCATTTTCGAGGTGCGTATGTACCTTTTACCGCGCACTGTTTTCCGATGAAATTGTGGCAGAGAGGTTAGCATCATTGCTTCTTAATCTTACACCACGAGTTCGAAACTGTCTGTAGATTACTACACGAACGTTTTCCAGTATATATTGACATAATGTAGTCCTTATTCGTCTACTAATTGTATATCAGATGACTGAATTAAAAAAGAAAAGACTGAGAAAATTATTTGAAATTGCTTTTGGTGAAATTCCTGTAGTGTGACTCATAAACAACTGCAAGCGCCCGTTTTCGGAGAAGTGATCTCTTATGCATGGGTTGTCGTGAAATTATTGCCAACGCGCTAAATCTTCACCAGTGTTAACGGCATTTCTGCCCTGAGTGAGATTCACATGAAGATGCTCATGGTGTTCGTAATTTCTGTGTTTCAAATATTTCTACGATCGGTATGATCCAAGGGAATGCACCAAATCTTCCTGAAAAATAAATATATGAATAAAGTATAAGAAGTATTTCAAGAATTTATATGAGAATGAAATATCAGAATATGAGAATTTAAAAAGATTGTAGCACCTCAACATGCCATTCATTCATACATTATATAGGGTGTCCCATTTATCTCGACCACCCTAAATAACTGTTTGTCCAGATGCAAATTACAAAATGTTTCAAGCAAATGTTCTTTATCCGTCAGGGGGATATCAATCAGCATGATTACCTTCGTTGTAGCTTTCTTTCTTTTACAAAGATCAGCGAAATGATTTTTTTTAAATGGCAGCCTGTATTTTTATTTGGTAATTCCAGTCCTAAAGACCTACTCAAAAACGTATCACAGTGTACCATTCACTGTAACACAGCGTTATTAATTACATAACACAACGTTGACTTTGAGCCCAGGATCACAAGCTCGTCCACTCGCTGGAGATATCAGAAAACAAATGAACACCAAGTAAAAACATAACACAAAATTGACTGATATTCCACCTGTCTAAACCATCGTGGGTTGTCGCTGGACCAATAATGCATGTTCCTTGTATTTATTTACCTGACCTTTGTTTGAGAAGGAATATTCATCGGTAAATAGAGCACTGGAGTAGAAGTTAGAGTTGGCGAGGATTTGCTGCTGCACCCACTGACAGGACCGAACTGTGCACGATTCTGGAAATCATTCCCATGAAGTTCTTGATGTAGGTGCACATGGTAAGGCTGGAACTGGTTTTAGGAATGCCAATCTCGTGTTCAAGCTGTCGTGTACTCACATGTGGATTCATAGCAACGGAAGCGAGAACAGTAACTTCGGCAGCTTCGTCTGTGCGAGTGCTACGACGATTGCGTTGTCGTGGGGCGAAACTTACCGTTTCCTGAAGCGACGCAACAAGATGAGGAAACATCCCTCTGGAAGGATATCGCTCTCTGTACAGTTCCGCTGCCTGCATAGCATTTTGCCTACCTTCAACAACAACAATAAAAGAAACGTTATGTCGATGCAGTTTGTGGGGAGGACGGTCTTTACTGTATGCCTACTCTACACAACAATATTTAAAAGGACTAAACTGCCGTACTAAATGTACCCGTACATAAGAAAACAGTATTGCAATTACTGTTATAACTAACATTCTCCATAGATGAGTAGCATTTCTACCTTCTCTTCGTTGGTGCACGTTCTACTCACACAACTCTTCGACTGACGATGGTTGACAAAATGGCGGGTGTGCATTCTACTTATGTTTACATTTGTCCTCTGTCAACGTGAGCACATGGATGTGTTCCATTACCACGAGTACCTGCACTAAGCGCTAGGAGCGTCAACGTCAGTGTTGTGTTATGTAATTAATAACGCTGTGTTTCAGTGAATGGTGCACTATGATACATTTTTTGAATAGTTGTTTAGGGGAGGAAATGAATTACCGAAAAAAATACAGGGTGCCATTTAAAAAGTCATACCGCAACCATGCTGATTGTTGCCCCCCCTGACGGCTAAAGAACATTTGGTTGAAACATTTTGTAATTTGCATCTGGACAAACAGTTTTTTAGGGTGGTCAAGATAAATGGGACATCCTGTATATTAAATGTGTGACACTGTGAAACTCAGTTGTAATTTTTCAGTTAGTATAACGCCCTTGTATACCCTGATCTGATAAGAAAGATTCGTGTGGTAAACCTCTACTGACATGGATAGATAAATGAAAGCAATAAAAATAAAATAAAATAAATTAAAAACAATAACCAGGTATCAAACACGGGGCGCAAAATTAAGAAACCGTCACCCTAATCACTGGGCCACCACTTCTGATGATATCGTGCAGTAGAAGGTAGATGAAATTTCCCGAAAATGCCTGGAAAACTTTGACCGTCATTTTTCCAGCAACGGTCGAGTTTCTGCGGATAAGCCGAGACTCCTGTTCGCTTATTTTGACTCTTCTTCCAATGAGCGAAGTTCCTGGGAAATCGGGCAATGGCACTTGCCCTGTTCTCCTCATCAGTGGATTTGATTCATCACCACCATATCATGCAGGCGAACAGCGAGGTGGTAGCATAAATCCACCCTAAAGACACCTGTAATGACGGGCGATGAGAAGAGCTCACAATTATAACTATGAAGAAACTTTACGGATAAAATCTCTATATATTGCCGAACCAATATAGTGAACACGTGGAGAAGCCTTGCATCCATTTTCAGTGCATCTAACTTATTACTACGGCTGCACTGTGGCTGGACTGGACTGCAAACTGCAAAGTGATGCTACAGTGTCATCGTCGCATTTTAATTCAGTATCTGACTCATCTCTTCAGTGATTTGCGAATTCTTCCAAACACTCCTGAATCATGTACTAAATCTTGACATTAGTATATGCTTTTTCTCCTCGAGTTCTTCAACCATATCAACAGGAGTGCTGCACACTTCGCTTTTGAGATAGCGCCAGACAGAAAAATCCATAGGGATGAGGTCAGGTGATCTTGGACGCCATTGTACAAGCATTGCTCGACCTATCCAGTTTGGGCCATAGTAGCTCGTCGTCTGTCATCTTACATCGACAGAAAAATATGTCGGTGCCTGCTCATGCACATATCTCCTTCCTCAGTATGGGCCATGGATGAAATGTGGGGTAGTTCGGTTGGGACAGAGCAGCAGAGAGGTCCGGCAGTGCGAGGACATGCCGGGACCGCTGGTGGCAAGCAGGCATTGCCGGGTCGAGGGATGTAGTTATGAGGGCCACAACCTCGTTCTCCACCGGACCCAGCACGGTTGAGTTGACTGAACATTAATTCAGTAGTGAAACCTCCACTATTTTGTGATTACGCCGTTTGTTCGTGCGTTGCCGCTCGCCGGTCCACTGTGAGACGATCAGCAGCAAGTGGAGCGTGACGAGTAGGCGGAATCTATTAGCCGTCTTCTACTGCCTGTTATTAGTTTTTGAATTCTGTGTTATTATTTGGTGAAGTGCAAACAGCGGTATTTTACTGACTATTGACCGCTAACGCCCCAGTTACCTACCCTGGAGGTTAGCGTATTTTTGCTGCAGTGTACTTTTCCTCGTCTTGCAGATGCTGTTCGGCGTGACGTGTAGTTCGACAGCCTCCTTGACTGCGGTGTGGATTGTGGTTTCTTTTGTCTACCTTGGTTGTAGTGGTTCCTTCTGCCTTTTGATGTTTTAAACACCGGATTCTGAAGACGCAATGCTGTCTGTCACTTCGCCCTCGCTGGAATTATTCCATCGTTGTACTGATTACCACACGTTAGGTGGATTTGGTAAGAGGATTGATCGGCGTTTAAACTGTCCCTAGTTTGAGTTGCCATCCTGTTAGATGAGCATAACTCTTGGCTGCCTGTCTCACCGCTTACGCAGCTGTAGGGACATTTCTCAGGTCGATCCTTGGAGCACTGCCTGTGGACCTTTCCCCTTTTTTATTTGGCCTGATTGTGTCAATTGTTTAAAAAGAATATTTTGTTTAAATTCTTCCTATTGCTCGTGGCCTTCAGCCGACAAATAATTTGAATTCTTCTTAGTAAGGCCTTCAGCCGCCTGTGTAGCTTGTGTTACAGTCAATTTTTTAATGATTGTTTTAAAAATAACTTTGGTATTTTTCACGTGTAATTGTCTGCGTCATTTGTCATTAAAGCCTTCAGCCATTAATTGTTCTGAAGTGTTGCTTGTGGTCTTCAGCCGACAAATAATTTTGAATTCTCTCTTAATAAGTCCTTCAGCCCTCAGTGTAGCTTGTGTTGCAGTCATTTTTTTTAAATGGTTGTTTAAAAAAATTATTTCCTGAAATGAAGTGTATGTGTTTACTGTGCAACCAACGATAACTGATAAGGCCCCGTCCACACCTTTTCCTGCTTTCCCTAAGTACCACATCTCAACTAGATCATATCAAAGTCAATGACATTTCGTAGCCACACGTTAGCGATTACCTCACAAAAGGGTCTTTTGTAGACTCATACTGAGTGGAACTTTTTTATTTCTATTATCGAATACTGTCGTTCGTGCAGTTGTCACTATAATGGTCTTCCTGTACTTCATGAGGAACTCGTGATGCGAATGTGAATCTTCACATGTAGTACGCGACGAAGAGCGGAGAGGGGGTAGGGGGGATGGGAGGCGGATGGGCGAGCAACGGCTAGTGCTGAATATGTGAATTGGGCTCTGTCTAAAGCCAATTAAAATAACAACGGTAGGGGGTGAGAATAGGGTGAGGATGGTGGTGGGTCTATTCAGGGTGGGAGAGTTACCAAAGTGCGTCAAATAATCTGTTTGAGTGACAAGTTGAAACTTAAGCCTTATTTGCATGAGGGAGTTGCTGGTCAAAGCCGACAACTTGTTGTTGGTGCGTTACTTGCCAGCGAGTAAATCAGTCGCCAGCCAAGCCGCGACTGGGCTCGGTGACGTCAGTGGTCAATAGATTGTGCCGATCGTAGAGTTCTAACATCTTGAGCATCCTGATAACAGCGCACGCGCAGAAACAAGGGACGGTGGGGTCGTCTGTTAACATCCGAGGTAGACGAATTCTCACGGTGCCCACACGTTGTGGTAACGGTTTTTCTGCTTTTGTAACTTCTTAAAGTTTATTTCATTATTACCCTTTTTCGTGATGGTTGAAAACGTTGAAAGAGACATTCATTAATCTTCCTATGAGTATTCTCCAACTAAAGACACCAAATTTCTGAAAGTAAAAATGTAATTAGGTTCTACAATGTCGAAACATACAAAAAGCAAACATTTTCCTAAGTAAGAACGTAAAAGATGAAAAACGTTTTTAATCAACATCATTTCTACTGAGAAAATGTTA
Organism: Schistocerca americana; assembly: GCF_021461395.2. Lineage (NCBI taxonomy): Eukaryota > Metazoa > Arthropoda > Insecta > Orthoptera > Acrididae > Schistocerca > Schistocerca americana. The sequence continues at coordinate 367,605,936 of NC_060126.1, forward strand.
GCTCTAGTGACGAAGAAAATACTTTTTTACGATAATGACTCTTAGAAAGGCAGCAAGACATATAGAATAAAGTAAAATGTCCTATTTGCTGCCTTCTAAATACTGTTTGATGTGTTATGAAATGCATTCGCGATTTGCGAATACGATTGTACAACTGCTATACAATTTACTACTGCCATGTGGGAATTTAGGCCAGGCTAAGACTCGAACCTGAATTTTCCGCTTTACGTGAACGTTCGCCTTAGCCCCTTCGATCACCCGAGAATGCCTCCAGCGCCGACACAAATTTCCATATTGTCACAGTCTCCTCGTCCCATATTGCTCGCATGCAAATCGTATGATTCCCGGACAGAGACAGACATTGATTCGCTCGTCAGATTGTCTTGCTTTGGCATGAAATACGTTAGTTCAGTGTCTGTAATTTATAGTGCATGTCCGAGTATAGTAGTGTATGTCTATGCTTGGAACGCACCTATGTTGATGACGCCAATCTGAAGGCTACGTACAGCGCCGCCACCTACAGGAACTTCGTGAAACTACAGGGGCTGAAGCGAGAATATTCCGCTGTCACACAACAAATTCATTTTTCAACCGAAATTGACCGATAAAAAAATGTGTCGCATTGCTTAGTGAACGCCTCTCGAGCTGTTTTCTAAAATACGGAAATTCCCGTAAGTAATCTGAGACCCGCGGGGACGCGAGCTGCAAGATAAAATATCTGCGGTTGCGGCAGCCCGCAGGTGGTGAGTGCGCGGCTCGGCGCGGCGCGTGGACGCCACGTTCCGCGGGGCCGATCAATCAGAGCGCGTGGCCGGCGCCAGCGCGCGCTGCCATTGGCCGGCGGCGCGCCATTCAGCGCCACGTGGCCGCGTGCCGTGAATGGGCGGCGTCCCTGACCCGCCGAACCGCCGGCCGCGTCGATTCACGCCCGAGTCCGCGCCGGAACCCGACACCTCGCTTCCGGCAGCCGCGCACCTGTCCCACGGGCGGAAATGTTTACAGCTGCCGTTCCGGGAAGGGGCGGCAGAGCCCTTGTGTTAACGAGAAACCTGCAGATATCCAGGCGCGATTTACGACTCGCCCTCACAGCCTCACTTCCTTCGGCGTCATATCCGTTTTCTCATGTTTCGTCTCCAATTATGACCCATTTCGTAATCTTCACCTTCTTCTGCTAAACAGCAGAAGTTGAGAGGAAGGGAAATTTTGTGGGAATTTGTTGATTTCCCAGAGCAGGCACTGGTCGGCGCTGGGAAGCAACACATAATTAACGCGACTTGCGCTGCAATTGGCGTAAGTGATTTTGCTGGAGGTGAAACCGAGGCGAAGAGCGGACTGGGAGAAGTCTCCGTAGGGGTCTTCTGTTCCGAGCTTGCCTAGAGTGCGGACGTGGCGTTCCTTACTCAGCTTGCCTGAGAGAGAGTGAGCATCTCTGCAGTTTAGGACTTAGCAAATGGAACGATTGAGCTTGGAGACGCCATGCACGTCAATGTGTAGTCTTCTTTATTAACTTATTTATTAACTATATTGAGGCTATAAACTCACCATAATAACCTAAACATGATTATTCTGCAACAAGGTCCTAGTAAATCTAGGTCCCTTGTTGCTGCAGAACAGCGTTTGATTTTCACTTGATTTTCAAGTCAACTTCCTTATCAGCGCTCTAATCTCCATAAGAATAACACTGCCGGAAGTTGCGCAATCTTGATTTTCCAGCAACAGAAACTAGTAAAAATACACTCCTGGAAATGGAAAAAAGAACACATTGACACCGGTGTGCCGTCTTGCTCCGGACACTGCGAGAGGGCTGTACAAGCAATGATCACACGCACGGCACAGCGGACACACCAGGAACCGCGGTGTTGGCCGTCGAATGGCGCTAGCTGCGCAGCATTTGTGCACCGCCGCCGTCAGTGTCAGCCAGTTTGCCGTGGCATACGGAGCTCCATCGCAGTCTTTAACACTGGTAGCATGCCGCGACAGCGTGGACGTGAACCGTATGTGCAGTTGACGGACTTTGAGCGAGGGCGTACTGTGGGCATGCGGGAGGCCGGGTGGACGTACCGCCGAATTGCTCAACACGTGGGGCGTGAGGTCTCCACAGTGCATCGATGTTGTCGCCAGTGGTCGGCGGAAGGTGCACATGCCCGTCGACCTGGGACCGGACCGCAGCGACGCACGGATGCACGCCAAGACCGTAGGATCCTACGCAGTGCCGTAGGGGACCGCACCGCCACTTCCCAGCAAATTAGAGACACTGTTGCTCCTGGGGTATCGGCGAGGACCATTCGCAACCGTCTCCATGATGCTGGGCTACGGTCCCGCACACCGTTAGGCCGTCTTCCGCTCACGCCCCAACATCGTGCAGCCCGCCTCCAGTGGTGTCGCGACAGGCGTGAATGGAGGGACGAATGGAGACGTGTCGTCTTCAGCGATGAGAGTCGCTTCTGCCTTGGTGCCAATGATGGTCGTATGCGTGTTTGGCGCCGTGCTGGTGAGCGCCACAATCAGGACTGCATACGACCGAGGCGCACAGGGCCAACACCCGGCATCATGGTGTGGGGAGCGATCTCCTACACTGGCCGTACACCACTGGTCATCGTCGAGGGGACACTGAATAGTGCACGGTACATCCAAACCGTCATCGAACCCATCGTTCTACCATTCCTAGACCGGCAAGGGACCTTGCTGTTCCAACAGGACAATGCACGTCCGCATGTATCCCGTGCCACCCAACGTGCTCTATAAGGTGTAAGTCAACTACCCTGGCCAGCAAGATCTCCGGATCTGTCCCCCATTGAGCATGTTTGGGACTGGATGAAGCGTCGTCTCACGCGGTCTGCACGTCCAGCACGAACGCTGGTCCAACTGAGGCGCCAGGTGGAAATGGCATGGCAAGCCGTTCCACAGGACTACATCCAGCATCTCTACGATCGTCTCCATGGGAGAATAGCAGCCTGCATTGCTGCGAAAGGTGGATATACACTGTACTAGTGCCGACATTGTGCATGCTCTGTTGCCTGTGTCTATGTGCCTGTGGTTCTGTCAGTGTGATCATGTGATGTATCTGACCCCAGGAATGTGTCAATAAAGTTTCCCCTTCCTGGGACAATGAATTCACGGTGTTCTTATTTCAATTTCCAGGAGTGTATATAGGCATAAGGGACTTTAGATAAGAGACCTGTTGTCTCTGCTATGCTCCATGTCTTCCATGTTAAAATATTAGCATCTGGAAATGCTTCAAACTTATCTGGGCGTTGGCTTGCTACGTTTACTTGTATCAACGTGCCACAGCAATGCCTCTGCGACGTGCATGGCGTCGTCGCTGGCGGCGCAGCGTTCCTGTCTACAGATCTTTGAAGGCAATTGATATTGACCTGGCTGGTCAGTTTAATAAACAACAACTGATTGGAGGACCAAATGTGTTTCGTGGACTTAAACTGAACTTTACATGTGATGTACAAGCTCTATTTGGAGGGAGTACATGGCTCACACTTGCAGTTGTGTGGGGGAATCATTGTGATTATGGTGGCCTTGAAGCATTTCCAGGTGCTGGAGGTGACACCGAGGCGAAGAGCGGACTGGGAGAAGTCTCCGTAGGGGTCTTCTGTTCCGAGCTTGCCTAGAGTGCGGACGTGGCGTTCCTTACTCAGCTTGCCTGAGAGAGAGTGAGCATCTCTGCAGTTTAGGACTTAGCAAATGGAACGATTGAGCTTGGAGATAGGAAGTTTTGGTTCAGATATGTACTGAGCAAGATAGCTAGGAGTGAATAGATGAGCGCAGCCTTGCAGCACCACGAGGTCGGCCGACGTCCACACAACGACACCGCTCCGCCACGCTGTATTCGGTGATATTGCGCCCGCTCTGGCCACTGATTAATTTGTTGGATCATGTCGGCAAGGTTTCCTCGAGGGTTTCATGGGCCGTGTATTATAGAATTCTTCTCGCACTTCGCATTACGCCTGGGTCAGTCAATAGGAATTACTTCTGAGTTATCGCGCTTTACTCCACGCAAACGCAATTTATTACCACTGCCTGATAGGAGAGTCTTGTAATGTAATGATTGAAGGTCGGGAGTTAAAATAAATTTGTGCTAATCGACTGCATCTGTTTTCAATTAAGTAGTTGAAATCCCAAGTCACTTTCTTAATTAATTTTATGTTCAACATTTGCATCTGGTGTTCAATAGCTGAATATAACATCAATGTGCACCCCTTTTTAATTAAAAGTGATCAATTCTGAATCAATTAATTTCAACACTGCCACCACAGTCCAATCAGGAGTCACAGGGCCTTATTACTTTATTTTGCGTTATCCGATATTGCGGCAGTTTTGCACTCTCTGTTGATCTGTTAGTCAATTAGCTGGGGCGAACACACGCCAAAACCAGATAAGTAACGAGTGGGGTGTTACACATTTTATTCCGTTCTTGTAGCAAAACTTAATACAGACGTTCTGAACTGTGCAGCTAGTGGGAACTTTGCTGTGTGAGCGTCACGTGCTGCAACCCGGCAGTAAAATAGGGCTGTCTGCCAGCCATCACGCAAACGATACGCAAACTGGTGTAAACCTTGTTTTGCCTTAACCCAGCAAACTCTTAATCACAATAACTTTGATTGCAGAACTGTTAAACATAAATAGAGCAATTCTCATCAATCCTTTGTCATGTAAATTAGTCAAATTTACTACCACACAGATACTCTTTCGTATAGAGGCACGTGCTATACAACGGAAAGCCGGCACAGTATGAGCACAGTCCAGTTGCTGAATATGAGGTGCGACAATAAAGTAATGAGACTGATGTGATAAAAATGTTGCTTACCGTTTTAGTCAAGTTTAGTGTTGTCTCCTTCAAAGTAGTTCCCTTCTGACTGCTCACACTATTTCCAGCGCTTCTGCCATTTATGGTAACATTTCTGGAACTCATCTTCTGTAATATACTCCAAAACCCTCGTCACAGCTTTTTGGACATCTTGTGTTGTTTGAAAATTGCGTCCCTTGACCGCCGTTTTGACTCTTGGAAATAGAAAAAAAAGTCGCACGGAGCGATATCTAGTCAATAAGGTGACTGTGGTAGTACTGAAATTTGTTTTGAGGTTAAAAATTGCTGTACTTACAGAGCAGTATGGGATGGCGCATTATCGTGATGCAGAATCTAATTATCAGCAAAGTTGGCACGGACACGAAGAACTGTTTTACGAAGTCTTTGCCGGCCGGAGTGGCCGAGCGGTTCTAGGCACTACAGTCTGGAAGCGCGCGACCGTTACGGTCGCAGGTTCGAATCCTGCCTCGGGCATGGATGTGTGTGGTGTCCTTAGGTTAGTTAGGTTTAAGTGGTTCTAAGTTCTAGGGGACTGATGTCCTCAGCAGTTGTTCCATAGTGCTCAGAGCCATTTGAACCCTTTTTTTGAACGAAGTCTTTCTAAAATTTCGTTGTAGTAATATTGGTTAACTGTTTGTTCAAGAGGCACCCACTCTTTATGAACAATTCCCTTCGAATCAGAGAAGCACACAAGAATGCATTTCACTTTTGACTTTGACATGCAAGCTTTTTTTGGTCTGGGTGACCCCTTTGAGCACCATTGCGAACTTTGGCGTTTTGTCTCTGGATCGTACTGAAAACGCCAACTTTCATCACCAGTGATAACACGGTTCAACAATTCTGGATTGATTTCCGTTTACTCTAACAGATCGGCTGCCACATTTTTCCGTGTTTCTCGCTGTTGTGGTGTGAGATTTCTGGGGACCATTTTTGCACAAATCTTTCGTATACCAAGATCTTCAGTTATTATTAGACGAACCGTTCCTCGATTGATGTTCAGTTCTTCTGAAATCATTTTCACTGATAATCTTCGATCAGATCGTACGAGTTCACGCACCCTGGCCAAGTTGACATCCGTCTGTGAGGTTCATGGTCGTCCACTGCGGTCTTCATCTTCAACATTCGTTCTGCCTTCACTAAGCATTTTATGCCAACGAAAAACTTGAGCTCTTAACATAACCTCGTCTCCAAGAGCCTTCTGAAGCTTACCGTAAGTTGTCGTCGCGTTTTCACCAAATTTAATGCAAAAAGAAATGGCATTCTATTGCGCAGTATTATGCGGTTCCATTTCCGCGAGGAGAGACACAAACAAGTGTTAACTTCTTACAGCACAACTCACGACTGAGCAGTTGCATCGATGTGCCGCTTGGACTAAAAGCAGCTTATAGACCAAGGTCAAAGATGTTGTGCCTATGCAAGCCTGCAGGGTTGCCACATCTTGCAAAGAAAATCAGTCTCATTACTTTATTGTCACACGTCGTACACCGGCCATTTTTCTGTATTGTAAGTCGCCTGGTTTAATTTGTCGCAGGACTATAGAAAAGGAGGAACACAAGTCAATACTTTTAAATACTAGATTTATTTTCCTTGAGTTGGTTCACAACTAAGGTGAATATTTTCTCGAAAATGAGTCTATAAACAGTTTCTTATTTAATGGTCAGGTAAGGGACAAACTGTCTCTGCAAAAATTTAACAAAACCAGTTTCCACAATGGAATGCACGCTCGTGTGACCAGATGTACAGTCAATGATTGTTTGAACGAAATTGACAGACTGTTCTGATATCAGAAGATCGCTATGGAACCCTAGTTGACTTTCTAAACTATGTGCAAGTTAAAACAGGATTCAAGATCCAAACAGGTAGAGACACTGAAAAAGCAACATAAGTAGCGGACTCTACCTCGCAAATTGTGAGTTGCTCAGAGCAAAAATCGAGCAAGCGCTAAAAACCCAAAAAACATTTATTCGATCGATCAGCGTAAGTAAGTGCCTCGTTCTCTCGATTTGACCTCTCGGTCAAGCGTCCTCGCACCAGCTCCACAACTGGCTAATGTTCCTCTGCACTCCAAGAAAACTATTGCCTGGAGAGCAGGATTTACAAATTTCGCCACAGTCACGACCGAGAATTTCTCTCAACGTGCTAAAACACTCGAGAAGCCTGCCAAAACTTCTCCACTATTGCTTACTCGCCCATTAATTGCCCAGAGGTTGGCACACTGAATATGCTGCGTAGTCACTCATTGGTCAACACATTTACACTTCAGCGTCTATGCCAAAGACCCTTCTGTTTGGCTGACATCATTTGGATAGATAGACTCTAGAATTTTCCCACACTGAACATGACACAGTGTGGGTGACACTTATTTGCAACCGCAGGCAGAAGATGCAGATTCGTCACACCAGAAACGCACAGGAGCCTGTGGTCACCCTGCTATAGTTTCCAAATTCACGGACATCAGAAATCGGCCAGCATGTTGCCATAACATTTCTGAGATCCAGCAGCCCAGCAGGGCAGAGCTTAAGCCGTCCCGTATTCATTGTATTGCGATCACTTAGGTCTGTCACTGTACCCTCACAGGCCTCCCTCAACAAAGACAAATTCACGAATCTTACACCAGAAGCCAATAACGATGTATTTCCCTCCAGAACACTTGCTGTCTACTTTACTCGTTATCGCAAAGCGATATATGAGATGGTGCCGTCACACCATTCTTATACAAGATATGAGGGGCAGTAAAATGAAGACTGAACACCCATCACAACGCGACCGTGGAATGGTTCCACTCAGAAGAAATCGCCACATGCGTCAAGACGTTTATCCCATTGGGAGATGACACGATCAACGTAGTAGAACGCAGTCGGCCGCTGACGAATGCACAATTGCACCCAATCTTGCACTTCTTCATCCGACTGAAACCGACGTATACGAATGTCCTTCTCCAGATCGTCAAAGATGTGAAAATCACTCACCAAAAGATCCAGGTTGTACGGAGGATGTCGCGATGTTTCCCAACCATATTGCTGTACCACGGGTCATAGATGACAGTGGTCAATGATGCCTGCGGATATACGTACGTACGAATAGACATGTAACTGTTGAGTAACTGAGTTGTCTTGTGACAGCCAGAGCGAGAGCACCAGCAGCAGCGAGTACTGTTTGTATAAAGCGTTTATTTTGCATTTTGTTTACGACCTTCCACTAAGGAAGGGATTCTATTTGTGTTTATCTGCTCTGCATAGTAACTAACAGTTCTTGATAAAGCTTTACGTAGTTTTCGTGTTAGATTTCTTAGTGTTTTCTTGATCGTTTAGAACAGAAAGCGCCCTAAAACCGTCTTTTGTTTGTTTCGCGGCCGTTAGCCACTAGTCACTTGAATCAGCAGTTGTCTTGTGACAGCCAGAGCGAGAGCACCAGCAGCAGCGAGTACTGTTTGTATAAAGCGTTTTTGTACCTATTTGCTGCGCTTAGCTTTTAAATAGTTTTTCTGGGAAAACCTAGCGTAGTTTTCGCGTCTCGTATTTCAGTGAGTGTTTCTTGATTATCAGAGTAGCTCATCAGAAGATTATCTTTGGAATTTGTCACCGTATAGAATAGGGTAAACATAGTCATGTGTAGGGACTGTGGTTGTTGTGAGCGGACGCAAGGAGAATTGGCCACTCTTCGGGGGCAGGTGGAGGCTTTGTCTGTTAGGCTCATCGAGCTCGAGGCGCAGGCGTCGGCTCGTAGTGGCGATGGGGCAACTGTGGTGAGACCTATGCCTACTTCGGTGGCCTTGGAATCACATGGAACCCCTGATGTCGCTGCGTCTTCCGGCAGTGAGCATCTTACCGGTCAGCCATCACTCCAGGGTGAATGGCGGACAGTGGTGGGCTCGCGCGTGCCTGGCCGAAAGGCAAAGGTGGGATCTGGCCGCGTGGCAGCTGCCTTACCCCTTTCCAACAGGTACGGGGTGCTTCCTAGTGGTGATGACATCGTTTCCGAGCCACCACAGGATGCCTCGCCTGTTGGGCCAGTGGCCGATTCTCCGGCAAGGTCCCGACAGTCACAGAGGGCGGGCCTATTAGTTATAGGGAGCTCCAACGTTAGGCGGGTTATGGAGCCCCTCAGGAAAATAGCGGGTAGGTCGGGGAAGAATGCCAGTGTGCACTCGGTGTGCTTGCCGGGGGGTCTCGTCCGTAATGTGGAGGAGGCCCTTCCGGCAGCTATTGAACGCACTGGGTGTGACCGGCTGCAGATAGTAGCACATGTCGGAACGAATGACTCCTGCCGCTTGGGTTCTGAGGCCATCCTTGGTTCCTTCCGGCGGCTGGCTGATTTGGTGAAGACAACCAGCATCGCACGCGGAGTGCAAGCTGAGCTTAATATCTGCAGCATAGTGCCCAGAGTCGATCGCGGTCCTCTGGTTTGGAGCCGTGTGGAGGGTCTAAACCAGAGGCTCAGACGACTCTGCGACTATAATGGTTGCAAATTCATCGACCTCCGTTATTGGGTGGAGAACTGTAGGGCCCCCCTAGACAGGTCAGGCGTGCACTACACACCGGAAGCAGCTACTAGGGTAGCAGAGTACGTGTGGCGTGCACACGGGGGTTTTTTAGGTTAGAGGGACCCCCCCTTGGGCGAAACGATAAAATACCTGACGGCTTACCAGAGAGGTCGTTGATAAAGAACGTCCGTCCTCAGAGACCAAAAACAGGAAAAGTTAACGTAATATTGGTAAACTGCAGGAGTATCCAGGGCAAGGTTCCTGAATTAGTATCTCTTATTGAAGGAAATAGTGCGCATATAGTATTAGGAACGGAAAGTTGGTTAAAACCGGAAGTGAACAGTAACGAAATCCTAGACACAGAATGGAATATATACCGCAAGGATAGGATAAACGCCAATGGTGGAGGAGTATTTATAGCAGTAAAGAATTCAATAATATCCAGTGAAGTTATTAGCGAATGCGAATGTGAAATAATCTGGGTTAAGTTAAGTATCAAAGGTGGGTCAGATATGATAGTCGGATGCTTCTATAGACCACCTGCATCAGCAACCGTAGTAGTTGAGCGCCTCAGAGAGAACCTGCAGAACGTCGTGAAGAAGTTTCGTGATCATACTATTGTAATAGGGGGAGACTTCAATCTACCAGGTATAGAATGGGATAGTCACACAATCAGAACTGGAGCCAGGGACAGAGACTCTTGTGACATTATCCTGACTGCCTTGTCCGAGAATTACTTCGAGCAGATAGTTAGAGAACCAACTCGTGAAGCTAACGTTTTAGACCTCATAGCAACAAATAGACCGGAACTTTTCGACTCCGTGAATGTAGAAGAGGGTATCAGTGATCATAAGTCAGTGGTTGCATCAATGACTACAAGTGTAATAAGAAATGCCAAGAAAGGAAGGAAAATATATTTGCTTAACAAGAGTGATAGGGCACAAATCGCAGAATATCTGAGTGACCACCATCAAACGTTCATTTCTGAGGAAGAGGATGTGGAACAAAAATGGAAAAAATTCAGAAACATCGTCCAGTACGCCTTAGATAAGTTCGTACCGACTAAGGTCCAAAGCGAGGGGAAAGATCCACGGTGGTATAACAATCATGTACGAAAGGTACTACGGAAACAAAGAAAGCTTCATCATAGGTTTAAGAGTAGTCGAATCATAGCTGATAAGGAAAAGCTGAACGAAGCGAAAAAGAGCGTAAAGAGAGCAATGAGAGAAGCATTCAACGAATTCGAACATAAAACATTGGCAAACAATCTAAACAAGAACCCTAAAAAGTTTTGGTCATATGTAAAATCGGTAAGCGGATCTAAATCCCCTATTCAGTCACTCGTTGACCACGATGGCACCGAAACAGAGGACGACCGAAGAAAGGCAGAAATACTGAATTCAGTGTTCCGAAACTGTTTCACTGCGGAAAATCGTAACACGGTCCCTGACTTCAGCCGTCGCACGGACGCCAAAATGGAAAATATTGAAATAAACGATATCGGAATTGAAAAACAACTGCTATCACTTAGTAGCGGAAAAGCATCCGGACCAGACGAGATACCCTTAAGATTCTACAGTGATTATGCTAAAGAACCTGCCCCCTTTCTATCAGCAATTTATCGTAGATCGCTGGAAGAACGTAAAGTAGCTAGCGACTGGAAGAAAGCGCAGGTCGTTCCCATTTTCAAGAAGGGTCATAAATCAGATGCGAATAATTATAGGCCTATTTCGCTTACGTCAATCTGTTGTAGAATAATGGAACATGTTTTGTGTTCTCGTATTATGACGTTCTTAGATAATACAAATCTCCTTCATCATAACCAACATGGATTCCGCAAACAGAGATCATGTGAAACTCAGCTCGCCCTATTTGCCCAAGAAATTCACAGTGCCGTAGACACTGGCGAGCAGATTGATGCCGTATTCCTGGACTTCAGGAAGGCATTTGATACGGTTCCGCACTTACGGTTAGTGAAAAAAAATACGAGCTTACGGAATATCGGACCAGGTTTGTGATTGGATTCAGGATTTCCTAGAAGAAAGAACACAACATGTCATTCTTAACAGTTCAAAATCTGCAGATGTAGAGGTAATTTCGGGAGTACCGCAAGGAAGCGTGATAGGACCTTTATTGTTTACAATATACATAAATGACTTAGTTGACAACATCGGTAGCTCCTTGAGGCTATTTGCAGATGACACGGTTGTCTACAAGAAAGTAGCAACATCAGAAGACTCGTACGTAGTCCAGGAAGACCTGCAGAGGATTAATGCATGGTGCGACAGCTGGCAGCTTTCCCTAAACGTAGATAAATGTAATATAATGCGCATACATAGGGGCAGAAATCCATTCCAGTACGATTATGCCATAGGTGGTAAATCATTGGAAGCGGTAACGACCGTAAAATACTTAGGAGTTACTATCCGGAGCGATCTGAAGTGGAATGATCACATAAAACAAATAGTGGGAAAAGCAGGCGCCAGGTTGAGATTCATAGGAAGAATTCTAAGAAAATGTGACTCATCGACGAAAGAAGTAGCTTACAAAACGCTTGTTCGTCCGATTCTTGAGTATTGCTCATCAGTATGGGACCCTTACCAGGTTGGATTAATAGAAGAGATAGACATGATCCAGCGAAAAGCAGCGCGATTCGTCATGGGGACATTTAGTCAGCGCGAGAGCGTTACGGAGATGCTGAACAAGCTCCAGTGGCGGACACTTCAAGAAAGGCGTTACGCAATACGGAGAGGTTTATTATCGAAATTACGAGAGAGCACATTCCGGGAAGAGATGGGCAACATATTACTACCTCCCACATATATCTCGCGTAATGATCACAACGAAAAGATCCGAGAAATTAGAGCAAATACGGAGACTTACAAGCAGTCGTTCTTCCCACGCACAATTCGTGAATGGAACAGGGAAGGGGGGATCAGATAGTGGTACAATAAGTACCCTCCGCCACACACCGTAAGGTGGCTCGCGGAGTATAGATGTAGATGTAGATGTAGACATATGGACCAAGTAGTTACCAATAGTGTCTCCCCTACGAGTATCCAGCGAACGTTGCTGGATTTGGGACTTCACAACAGGCTCCTGGTTCATGCACCCATACTAACTACTGTTCATTGGCAACGAGGCTGAAGTTTGCACGCCAATGCTGCTGGCGACAGATGATCTTTTCAAATGACTCATATTTTATGCTCCATCGGCGTGAAACTTCTGAAAGCAAACCCCCTGCTGCAACAATCGTCGGATGGATCTGAGCTGGAGGACGGACATTTTTTATTTTTTTCTGGCTTTCTGCCTGGTCTGATGTGGCCCGCCACGAATTTCCTGTGCTAACCTCTTCATCTGAGAGAAGCACTTACAACCTGTACCCTATTCTCAATTATCTGCTGAATGTATTCCAATCGCTGATATCCTCTACAGTTTTTGCCTCTACAGCTCCCTCTAGTACCATGGAAGTCAGTCCCTGATGTCGTAACAGATGTCCTATCATCCTGTACCTTCTCCTTGTCAGTGTTTCCCACATGTTCCTGTCCTCTCCGATTCTGCGCAGAACCTCCTCATTCCTTACCTTATCAATCCACCTAATTTTCAACATTCGTCTGTAGCACCACATCTCAAATGCTTCGATTCTCTTCTATTCCGGATTTCTCACAGTCCATGTTTCACTACCATACAATGCTGTGCTCCAAACGTATATTCTCAGAAATTTATTCCGCAGATTAAGGCCTATGTTTGATACTAATAGATTTCTGTTGGCCAGGAATGCCCTTTTTGCCAGTGTTAGTCTGCTTTTGATGTCCTCCTTACTCTGTACATCATGGCTTATTTTGCTGCCTATGTAGCAGAATTCCCACACTACGTCTACCTTGTGGTCCAATTCTGATACCAAGGTTCTCGCTCTTCTCATTTCTGCCGCTGTTTATTACTTTAGTCTTTCTTCAGATTATTGTCAATCCTTATTCTGTACTCATTAGACTGTCCATTTCATTCGGCAGATCATGTAATTCTTCTTCACTTTCGCTCAGGATAGCAATGTCATCAGCGAATCGTATTATTGATACCCTTTCACCTTGAATTTTAATCCACTCCTGAAACTTTTTTTTTTTTAATTTCCATCATTGCTTCCTTGATGTACAGATTGAACAGTAGGGGCGAAAGACTACATCCCTGTCTTACACCCTTTTTAATCTGACCATTTCGTTCCTTGAATGAAGTGACATGTAATAAAACGAAGTAGTGCCGGCAAACAGTCTTTTCTCCTTCGTTTTAGTACATGTCACTTCACATCTTGAATGAAGTGACATGTACTAAAATGAAGGAGAAAAGAATGTTTGCCGGTTCTATAACGTTAGAAATGCTTTCCTTGGATGATGTGGTAAGTTTACACTGTTCATTTTCCACTATTTTGCACATATTTTCCGTGTTCTACAGAGGAAATTCATAACCTAACAGTAAACCTTTTCGTGACAGGAATATGCATTTCACCTCATTCAGGAGAAGAAATAAAACGTGTATGAAGACAAATAACACCTGGCGATGGACCCACAGGTTCCCAAAGGCATCGTGTAGTTAATAAAACACGAAAAAGTTGTGACTGAAGGCGTTGTTTAATTCATACCTCCAATGTTTTTTTTAATTATTTTGTTTATTTATGTGCTTTTTTATTTAGTTTTATTTTATTATGTCATTAATCCATCTCTGTCGCGCCAACACGTCCTTGCAAAGACTGGCAATCGCCTTGGACATAAGCGGGAGAAAACCTGCGTGATGGCGAGTCATCAGCAGACCGTCCGCCCCCGGTAGCTGAGTGGTCAGCGCGACAGACTGTCAATCCAAAGGGCCCGGGTTCGATTCCCGGCTCGGTCGGAGATTTTCTCCGCTCAGGGACTGGGTGTTGTGTTGTCCTAATCATCATCATTTCATCCCCATCGACGCGCAAGTCGCCGAAGTGGCGTCAAATCGAAAGACTTGCACCAGGCGAACGGTCTACCCGACGGGAGGCCCTCGTCACACGACATTTCATTTATCAGCAGACCATCAGTCAGAGTCTTCTCGTAAGTGTGTATGAATAACCGTTGAGAGGATCGAATCTGTAAAATGGAGGAAGGAAGATATCTCAGCTGCGCCTAGCATGGATGATGCAGCTGCAAGGGGGGTTGCGGAAGGCACTCCGGAGGAAGTTCGAGAAATATTGTTGACAACAACACAATGTCGGTAGTTAAGGTATGGGCAGAAATCGAGGTCCAATTTGTCACAGGCACCAAACAGGCAGTGGACAGCGTGCCCGCTAATCCAAGTCCGTCTCCGGGAAGAGAAGCACATTTCTAGTGATGCTGTCAGGAGCAGTGCACGTGATCAACGCCAACATCTGGCGGACCAAACATCAAATATCGCTTGCTTCGCCGCAGACAAGTCTATAGCTATAGTCGTCTTGCAGGCGCAAGAGTAGGAGCGTGCACTGTCCGCCACACGGCATTCCACCGGACGAGCGGATGTTTTTATTCTATCACATTCGGCGGAAGCTGCAAGTGCAGCGAGGCATACATTATTTTTGCCATCGGTAGACGTGGAGGGGAATCGCGGTCCCGATGTAGCTGTATTCAAGAAAGAATTATCTCTTAGGAAAAGGGCGCTGGGACGTCTGCCAGCAGCACTGGGGAACGAGCGAGCTCGTGATGAGGGCCCTCATCAACAGGTTCGTGAGGCAAGTCGCAGTACGTGGCCATACTTTGACATGCGTACTTACAAAGAGGGCAGTTGCTAGATGTTGGACGTGACAAGGTTCGAGGCCTGCTTTGGCATTCACGAGGGTGAGGAACTCATAGCTGGCTTTATACGACATGCCTTGGCTCACAAAGGAACCGAATGCATCTGGCCATTGACGGCAGGATAAGAAAAATCTGGGCGAAGTGCAGTATTCGCGACGCGACATGAACTTTAACATACCCGGTCAGTTGCAGCATGACCAGGTTTCGAAATCGATGGTCAAGGAGCTCCGGCCGGATAAGGCGTAATAAGCGTGAACTGGTGAAAGGTCTCTGTTGGATTCCTTTCATGTTAATTTTTTTAAAACCTTTGTCATTTACGGCACACATTCTACTTCTAAATTTACTGTGGTGTTTCTGACTATCTGGGAGGAGACTGAGCAGTGGAACGTGTTACTTTTACACATAATCAAGAACTATCTGTCACACTACTACACTTTAAAACACAGTTTATATGTAATTCATGTCACACAGTCTCATACGGAACCTACATCCGCTTTCTTTTATATACTGTATATGATAAGACACTGTCATCCCCCTTCCCTTCTGTGTGAAAGGATGAATGAGCAAATGTATTTCTAGTTGCATGCTTGATGGTAGCAGACAAGCCTGTCTGCTAGAGAACAGTAGGACCAACGTCGGAACAGGTAGCTACGCTTTCTAAAAGCGAACAGGTTTCTGTTCTTAGTATGGTCCTGTCAGTCCCTTGTCATGTTGGTATGGGTAGCTGCCTCTCTGGTCACTTCCGTTTTGTATCTGGAAGCACCCTCCGTAGGGGCCCAGGCCAGTCTGTCCACGGCGAGCGTCTGAAGTGGTAAGATCTCCGGCTAAGTGCGTCTCTGCTAAGTCCGTAGTACAATGGATTTCTTAAGTTCAGCTTAACTGGAAATTTAATCACCTTTGTTTCAGGTTTAGATCTAAAAATCTTATGTTAAATTGCAACGCAGTGTAATTCGAGTGTGAAGTTCAGAATATCTTCCAGTAGTTGCTTTGTCACTACTTTGTGAGTAAAGTGGAACCACGTGTTGATGAGCCGTAACTCTAACTAAGATCATCAATCTTAAATACGATTGTGCGTGAGATTATAACGTCTCGTCTTGACAATATTTTTCAATACAGCAACTTTTCTTTATGTTGAACCCACGTGGGGTGTACTTTGTGAGACCAGTACCACGTGCTTATATAACTTTGTGGGACCACTACCACGTGCTTATACAATTGTTTGACCCATCAGGTTAATAGTAAGACGACAAAAACAAGTTCGAGGTTTTTCTTTTGTAATTTGTGTTTCGATGTAATTTATTTCAATTATTAATATTATTGTGGAGTTACACTCTTTGTGTAAACCAAGTTGACCACGTGAAGCATGTAGTGTAATCATCAAAGTAGTCCTCAGCTATTCTTTTTGGGAGGATTTCACAGAGAGTTAGTCTGAATTTAGTATACCAGTGTGTGGTAATTTCATGACGGACAGGATTGCGCTACGAACGTAACTTCTTTGGGCGAAAATTGAATCGGTTGGTTGTGGTTAATTTCTCTCGCATATGTTTCAACGTTCTTCGTGTGTTATTTTATGAATGCAGTGTTGTATGCAGTCTCCCAATCTTGGCTCCATATTTGATGTGTTCCGTAAGATTACAAACTCACATTTTGACAATCCTAAATAAGGCACCAGTTTAGTTATGTATCAAGATCAATATGCTGAAATTTTAACGGAACACTGATCAATGTTAAAATAAATGTCCAAATATAAACTGATTTATTTCTTTTTATTTAAATTCTCTTATTTATATATATATATCACCGGTTATCGTATGACTATTAAAAGATTATAATTAATGTTAGTCTGGTTGGGAATTTGGTAAGCTAGACTGGATACCTGGTGAAACAGTTGCTCAGTAATGCAAGGTTAACTTCCCCAGATAGCTCACAGCTTTTAACCCGCTTTTATTGTCTTGAATATCAGCACCACTTTCAGAACAAATTAATGCATCAACATTACACTGGTAAGAGCCACAATCGCCGCAAATCGGCCGTAAAACCAATGTCCAGGCATCTTATCACATCGTAGACCCGCAGGGGAGCGACGCATTCATCGGGCAGCCCACGTCCTTCAGGCAATGCGCGTGTTTGCCAATGTTAACGACGCCGCCTAAAGCAGCGCCATAGGACTCCACCCATGCCACTGCCGCCGACGTCACTGCCGTTGCACAGGAGGAGGACCAGTTCGTCCGCTAATTTCTCTGAGGCACCGAAGCTTAACATCTTGAAATGCTATATTCTCCTTTCTTTATGAGGCACCAGACGTCTTCGCATAGGCCACAGTCTTGTGGCGCGTGGCTGCTTGCTCAAGCGAGAGGAACCTCCAACGTGCGGTGCTTGTGGCACACAGAGCACTGTGTGCCACATTTTACTAGACTGTGTCCGCCCCCGGTAGCTGTGTGGAAGCACCGGCACGGTAGCTCAGCGTGTTCGGTCAGAGGGTTAGCTGCCTCTGTAATAAAAAAAAAAAACTGAGTTAACCGATCAACGGCGAACTTAAACGGGTGTCTTACGACGTCCGCCCCGAACAGACGCAACAAACAAACAAAAAAATATGTATTCAGCGCGACAGAATGTCAATCCTGAGGGGCCAGGGTTCGATTCCCGACTGGGTCGGAGATTTTCTCCGGTGAGGGACTGGGTGTTGTGTTGTCCTAATCATTATAATTTCATCCCCATCAACGCGCAAGTCGCCGAAGTGGCGAAAGACTTGCACCCGGCGACCGGTCTACCACACGGGAGGCCCGAGTCACACGACATTTATTTATTTTTGACTGACTTTTTTCAGACAAGAGGACAGACGCAAATTTACCGACAAACCTACCCTCTGTTTCGAGTGACATTCAAACGAACGTGGTCACAGTTTTGAGGCTTTGCGATATGTCCAACATGTTTACTAAAATTTTAGAGAGATCTTTTTGATGTGTGAACGGGATGGCTCACTCACGTTTTTTGTACAGGGTCAGCCACTCACATTTCCCTATGCTACTTTTTTTAGCTCTTCTCTCTTATTTTCTGTTTTATTTCCAGTTTTAGCACCTTGAAGATATATTACACACTGGCTCAATCTTGCTATTTGGAAGTGATCAGCCAGTCATATCTCCCTGTGCTATTATTTTAGCACCTCTGTCGTTTTCTTTATCTTTTTACCCCAGGTAGATCACCCTTCACCCTTTCTCCGTTGTCTTACGGCGTCTGAGATGGACTGGGTCAATGCTAGTGAGGCTGGAGTGAGTGAGTGAGCGTCACTTTGTACTTTTACTCCTCACTGTGTGACAACCTGTTTAGTCTTATTATCCACATGTTTTCTTTTAAAATCTCTAAGGACGCTGATAAAAAAAACAATTAAACAAAAAGTTGTGATCATTAGGCGTCTTCTTTCTTTGAGACAGCAGAAAGTCATTCACCGCAGTAATGAGAACGGCTGTTAGGCGTCTAATTGGGGCAGGGTTAAGTGCTGGGTGGGGGCGAGGGGCGAGGGAGTTGTCTGTCAGAGGTCAGTGCTGGGGCCACTGCTATTTCTTATAAGGGTGATTCAGACAGCCGCTATCGATTTCGTTTCATGCAAGAGGCAATTCTACATCTAGCCTTTAAAAACCACGCGTGAGATTTTCATATTCTCTCCCTAGCGACGTGCAAACTATTAGTTCAACAAAAGAATGAACAGGACTTTTTTGTAGGGAATTTAAATAAATTAAATACGTTTTCGCTGGAGGTCACGGTTTTCGAGTTATTACAAACGTACAAAAGTGACCTTGAAACGTACCTCTACCCTCCCCCTCTCCGTCCCCACTCATCCCTCATCAGCCAGAATTTCTAGTATACTGTTCGTGATACCCCGTCATACTGCCGTACAAAAATTTCCGATTAAACGAACTATTCCCGATATTCGACCTTCTTAGTCCCTTTTGACTGGGCTATTACGCCATCAGCAATTGTCGGCTAGTTCGTTAACATATTAATTTAAGCGCACCCATGATGGTAATGATAGAAAAAAGACTTCCGTAAACGTTCGCTAAAACTAATTGCCGGCCGTTGTAGCCGAGAGGTTCTAGGCGCTTCAGTCCGGAACCGCGCTGCTCGGGCATGGATGTGTGTGATGTCCTGAGGTTAGTTAGGTTTAAGTAGTTCAAAGTCTAGGGGAGTGATGACCTCAGATGTTAAGTCCCATAGCGCTGACAATTCGCTCCAAACTTAACCCTTACAAGCACAGTTGTTTCGTAGTCAGAAGGCCTGACGAATGCAACGAAATAACTGTTTATTTTATTCAGTTAAAATTAACAAAATTGTTGCGTAAAATTTACACAAACGTCAGTGTTACAGTTTGTATGTGCTCAACTAAGCCGGTAAGACCACAAAAGGTCGAATGTGGGAAACAACTATTGCAGTCATAAGTTTTTGTGCAATGGTAGGAGGTAGTGCCATGAACAACATACTAGAAACCCTGACTGATGGGGACTGAGTGTGGCAGCGGGGGTGTGTTTAAATGCCACTTTTCTTGATGACATGAACTACATACTAAAAGTCCTGACTGGTGGGGGCTAACTGTGTCAGCTGGGTTGTTTTTTAAGGTCACTTTTCTACGTTTTAATTGAATAACTCGAAAACTACGGACTCCGACGCAAACGTATCTCTGTGCAAAATTTAACTATATTAAATTTCATACAAAAAGGTCCAGTTCTGTTTTTTTCTGTAGGACTAATTAGTTTCCGCATTTCTCGCTCGTGGTTTTTGAGGGTCAGACACAGAATTGTGAGTTGCAGCTGAGTCACGTTGTGCATAAAACTGATATGCCTTCTAGTATAACAGGTAATTCTAAAATATTTCTGTTTGCTGATGACTTTAGCTTGTTAGTGAAGAATGTTGAGTGCAACATAGGCAAAGAACCAGGCAGTGCAGTTCAAGACCTAAGTTCATGACTTGTGGAAAATAAATTGATGGTAAATCACAGTACTTTGCTTACTTTCATTCGCTTATGACATACGGCGTTATATCCCGTACATAAATATTCGAAGTTAACTGTTTCCACGCAAAAAGGGTATTTTTGGCACATAAATAGGGAATTACAGAAACATATGCTACAGCTTTTGCGAATCTCTTGTCCACGACCTCCAGGAGTGAGGGATTTCTGACACTGGCCTCTCAATGTACACACTAACGGAAAAAATACATAATTAATGTATAGTAATGAAATTTTCTGAAAACATTTGCATGGGTAACGTATTTTTGCGATTAACAAGGCAAGATACGTTTGGATGCAACATATTGATACTGTGGTGAACGGCATATACCGACTGCGAGAACTGGACGTTTTTATGCTACGAACACATCTCTATGTTGTACCGAACGAAAGATTTTGTTTTTTAGAATCTTTGTAAAGAAAATGGAGAGGTCGGACGTGTGAGAGGAGGAGAGAGATTGTATTGTCGTGAGGCACCATTATGGTATGTAGTAAATGTTCAAATTTGGTTTTTTTCACGAAATAAAATCCAATAACTAACATCAAATATTCAACCGAAATTAGTTAATTATCACGGTACAGATATTACGAGACGTAGATCCCTCGGAGGTGAAGTTTGGAAAGACAGTGCGAATCTGCATTTTCCACGGTCAGAATTCGTCGAGAGATTATCCCCGAATTAATAAACCCTAACTTGCTAAATTGTTAGACCTATCATTCAGACTCATCAAACAACATAGCACACAGTCGTGCCAAACGATCTGCGTAGTGAGTAAAGGTTTTAGAGATTTCAGGTGGAACAGATAACGACGAGGAATTTCCGCGATATCGCCCCTGCGGAATACATCTCTTGCTCTCCTGTGTGATTTAAAACGAATTATTTATGTTTTCCAGGTTTTCAGGAGAGTAAAGATAAAAGGAAATAAGGTACTAAGCTAAACCAACTAAAACCAGCAACTAAACCAATGATTAAAATAAAAGCACACATAAAAATATTTATTTATAGTAATAAATAAAAATAAAGAAAATTTTAATTAACTAATCAATAATAATAATAATATACTAAGAAGATCACAGGTAAATGTAAGCGCGAGATAAGCCATTGCAAATGTGAACTGCTGCTACATAAATAGCCGTTGTAACCGCTAGAATTTTGAATGTAAACTTGCAAATGTGCATGAATTGTGTTGTGCAGGTGCCGGATGTCAGTTTGTGGGATGGAGTTCCGTGTCTGTCAGAGACGATTCTAGAAGTCGGTCAAGGGGGGGGGGGGAGGCGAGCGCATGGGGAGGGGGGGTGAAGGGATGAAGGGGGTTTGGGACAATCGAATATCGCTTAATAAAAGGAGAGTTGGGGTGCTCCACCGACAAACTGGTAAAATTTGGTGTTGCTTAAAGTAGTTTTTGATAACTGTTTTGGAGTTCAGGGTAAAAATGTGCATTAATAAATAATAAGACACCCATTTTAAGTGAAATAATATTTATTGGTTTAGATAGTAAGCTATTTACCGCTCTTATTCTTTGTTAAAATGTGTTTGAAATCCATTGCAACCTATATGGCTACATAATTATAAAAAAAATGACTGTATGTGTTGGAGTAATACATTCGCTGATTTCTGAAGTAATTTTATCCAGTGTAATATGACACTCCATTGGCCACCGTCCCTGATGTCTGTTGCACTTGGTCGGTCAGTACAGTTACGGTTGACGCTGTTTGTGATGATGCTGCAGTTGTCGTCAGATGATGTCCCATTGTGCTCGACTGGAGACAGATCTGGTGATCGAGCAGGCCAATGCAACATGTCGACTCTGTGTAGAGTATGTTGGGTTAACAGCGGCAGGTGGACGAGGGTTATCCTGTTGGAAAACACCGCCACGAATTCTGTTCATAAATAGCAGCACAACAAGTCGAATCACCAGGCTGACGTTCAAATTTGCAGTCAGGGTGTGTGGGCTAACTGCGAGAGTGCTCCTGCTGTCATACTAAATGACATCCCACACCATAACTGCAGGTGTGGGTCCAGTGTATCTAGCAGATTGGGTGCGGGTCCTGTGGAACTGTGGTGCAAAAAACTGCTGTTAAAATTGCTGCTTCAGACGGAGTATGATGTGCCAGAGCCATACGCCGAACATGACGGTCTTCTGTCTCGGTTGTGCCACGTGGCCGTCCGGAGAGAGGTCTTCTTGCGATCGTCCATTCTCGTGAGCCCGCTGTCAACAGTTATGTACTGAGGCTACATTCCTGCCACGTCTTTCTGCAATAACGCAGAAAGAACACTCAGTTTCTCGTAATCCTATTACACGACCTCTTTCAAACTCTGTGACGTGTTCATAATGGCGTCTTTGTCGTCTTAAAGGCATTCTTGACACAACTCATCACATCCAATCACACTCACTACCACTCCAGCGTGTATTTAAAGCAAATGTGATTTGCATACTCGTAGTGGCCTACTAGCGCCACTCGTATTGCGATTGGCGCGAAGTTTGAATAGACATCATCTTTCAGAAATAGATACATGCCTATCTCCTTTCGTTTATGTCGCACAACTCCGTCGGTGTATTTTCTTTAATTTAGCTCACTGGTAACAAAATGAGCTTATTCCCAAGATTAGCAACTTTCACTAAGTTAGTACTAGGCAAACATCCAGTCTTCATTTGGCTCACAACTCCTTGACTCTTATGCGGAAAGATGTACATCCATTTTCAGCAAGCTAAGAAAAAATTAAAAGATCTTAACAGTAATCCTCCGCTTTTCAAATCTAAAACTACGAATTTTCTCGCGGCTCATTCCTTCCATTTTGTAGGGCTGATCCTGGAAAAAATTAAGCAAGTTCCCATGTTATATTGTTGATTATTTTAACATATGTCCAGAAATTTGCCATCTGCATAAGATTCATGTAAAATTTATTTTATTTTTATCTTTTCTGATGTTAATTTCATTTACTGACTCGTTCCATGACCATGGAAATCTGCTCCTAAATTTGGTCCTACGGAACTATATGTCTAAAATATAAGGGGAAGTCAGACTATATCGTTTTCTTTAAAAAAATTGAACTTTCTTTATTAATGTGTGAGCCGTGCTGACCCCGGCTTATGTGTTGCTTTAAAACTTGGCTGTTACTCTGTTTGGTTTCCCGCGGTTATTGCGGTTATGCCGTGGTTCCTCCTCTTTATATGTGTGGCAGCAGCAGTGTGTATCGATATTTGCACCGTATACCATCTTTGATCTGGTGCTTATAGTTCCGGCCTGGCGGTGTGCAGCCAGCCAGTCGGTCGGTTGGAGCAGATCACAAAGCATGTCAGCGCGCGGCGCAGTCGGCCGGGCCCGCTGGCGGTCTCTGCACATTGTTGGAGCATGTGGGGTCTGTTCCGAGTACTGTGAGGTTCGTTGTTCACAGACCCAGTACATGAAAGTTGAGTGGTGATTTAATTACCGAAGCCACATCTGTTCACGTTTTCCTGTTGGTTGGTGGTGTTCCTGGGAGCAACAGTGAGTGTTCGAGTTGGTGAAGATTTAACCACTGTGTGGTTGTCGATTTGAAATCAAGAGCACCAGCGGAATTTTCTGCCTTGTGGCCGTTAGTGTTCCAGTTACCTGCCCTGGTCGCTGACGTAAATTCAGGCAGTGCCCTCTCCTCACCTGTTGTCGCTGTCCCACATGGTGTGTAGTTTTTGAAAGCTTAATGTATATTTGGTTGTGGGCTGCTGTGTCTGTAACGTTTTGGCTTTGGAATCCTCGTATACTGGTCGGTGGGCTCCTGACTGTCTCTTGGTAGTGTTGCCGGTGGATCGAGTATAGTTGGGCTGACTTCTTGTCTCACCTAAGCAAAAGTTAAGATTTCAAGGGCGGACCTAGCCCCTGGAAACTTCTGAGCGCCATTGCCTATACTGCCTTTCTTATTAGCGTTTAGCTGTGTGTTTTTAATGGCTCATAGCCGATGGTTTGAATTTGTAAGCTTGTAATTTTTTTTTAATCTAAGGCTTTCTGCCCGTTCAAAATTTATTGCATTGTTTTTTAAAAGCATTGGCCTTCAGCCGCTTTAAGTTTTGAGGATCTTACTTATCAAGTATTACATTCTTTCAAGATAAGCTGTGGGCCTTCTGCATGTTGAAAATTTATTGTAGTTGTGTTCTTAGAAAGATGGGCCTTTAGCCCCCTTAAAATTTTGGATTCTTACTTATCAAGTCTTACATCCCTTGAGCTTAAATACTATTTAAGGTTAAAAGCTTTGGGGACTTCTGCCTTGCAAAATTGGTTGCAGGTTTTTTTTGTTTTTTTTTTTTTTTTTTGTATTTTTTTTTTTTTAACAAAGGCCTTCAACCGTTTTGAAGTAAGGTTTCTTAATGGTCATAAAGCTAGGGCCTTTTGCCTGTTGAAAAGTTATTGTAGTTATGTTTTAAATTTATAGCCTTTCAGCCGCTTTTAAAAAACTCAATCTGACTAGTCAAGTCTTACATCGCTTGGGCTGAAATACTATTTTACGGTAAAGCCTAGAGCCTTCTGCTCACACCGAGTGAGGTGGCGCAGTGGTTAAACGCTGGACTCGCATTCGGGAGGACGACGGTTCAATCCCGCGTCCGGCCATCCTGATTTAGGTTTTCCGTGATTTCCCTAAATCGCTCCAGGCGAATGCCGGGATGGTTCCTTTCAAAGGGCACGGCCGACTTCCTTCCCCGTCCTTCCCTAATCCGATAAGACCGATGACCTCGCTGTCTGGTCTCCTTCCCCAAAACAACCCAACCCTTCTGCTCACAAAAAAATTATAGCAGTTGTATTTAATTCATGGGCCTTCAGCCGTTTTAGAATTAATGACGTTTTCAATCGATAGTCAAGCTTAGAAGTTGCGCTGCAATGTTTGGACAACTAAATAAAGTATTATGTTCGGAGTGTAACTGACAGCCGCTCATTGTGGCCACCTTCCACAATTCCTACTACTTGTCCTGCGGGTTTAGCAGGGTGTATTAAAGTGTATGCGTTTGTTAATGAATATGCAATGAGTAATGTTTGTGTTACTGAAATTAAGTGTGTGATGTGTTTTTAGAAAATGACTTAACCTGCAAAACCAATACACAATGCCCCTAATGAAATCAGTTCCTCTGAAATTTACTCAGTCTCGTGAGCACCGAGTTCTATGTGCCTCTGAAATAAACTGATAAAATTCCTTACGCAACTTAACAATGAAACAAATTTTCCTTAGCTCTAGAATCGCAACGGATGTAATCTTGGTATTCTGTTCCCTCCACAGTAGGCACAGAAAAATGGCTCTGAGCACTATGGGACTTAACTTCTGAGGTCATCAGTCCCCTAGAACTTAGAACTACTTAAACCTAACTAACCTAACGACATCACACACATCAATGCCCGAGGCAGGATTCGAACCTGCGACCGTAGCGGTCGCGCGTTTCCAGTCTGCAGCGCCTAGAACCGCTCGGCCACTCCGACCGGCTAGGCATAGAAAATATTCAATCTTAGCCCAGTGCAATACCGGGCGTAAAATACCTTTATGCATATAACATCAGTAGATTAGCTGATAAATGAATAACCTTGCAAATGGGCAGTGAAAATACTGGATGTTGGCTCAGCTACCCGCATAGGAACTGTTACAAACAGTAATACTCTTCTGATTCTGGTACATTAATAATTTTCTGATTCTGATTGAAAAATCATTTCTTTAAACAATATTCATTGGATTTAAATAAACACGACATGGATGACGATGGGGGTACTGATAAGGGGAAATGCTAAGACTGAATGCTTCAGTTTGAAAATTGTATTCAAAACAGTTTCTTCTTCACAAAATCTGATACGAAACATTTCACATTAATTTCAACTGTCCCAATTGTCCCACAGTTCTCACTTACTGACTTAATTAAAAACACTTGGACTGTTACATGAGAAAAGTCTGACATCGTTTGGCAAAAAAGATTCCAAAATTTAACTTCTGTGTATCAGGATTACAAAACACACAAAATATTACAAATCGGATATACCTAATCAACCTATACATTAAATCTGATGGAAAATACCTGGTTCCTACATTCAAGGGTCAGTATTGTAAAACTGAGTGGAATCCACATGTTGCGTGGCTGCGTACTTAAAGCTAAATGTACTAAATTTCATTACCTTACAAATTTTTTCCAGTTGATTTCCCTTTGATTTACAGTATCAGTTCATTACTCTTCTCTAATTGCCATAGACAATGGTAAATAGTTTTGGTAACGATCAGTATCAGTTCAGGGGCCGGAATGTCAAACACCGTGCGTCCTCGCAGTCCACCAAACGTCGACTGACTACTCGCGATGCTCCGAGCGCTGTCTTCCCTCTCTCACTGCCGCCGACTCTCACCTAAATAGAAGGCGCTAGCCAACCAGGACACCGCAAACCGCGTAACTTCGACTGAGAAACTATTCTGCCAAGAGCATCACAGGAAGGCACGGTTCAGTCACTGTACTTGATAACTGGCAAATATTATGAACTGTGATCATTGCACCATCGTGCAACATTTGCAAGCAATGCGGAAGGTTCAAAAATCGGGTGTCGGTACCGCATGCTCTAAGCCAAAATCACAAAAATCTATGAATGGCCATATGTGCATCTCTGCTTTCTCGTCACCAATTGGCTCGTGAACAACACCAACCATTCCTATCCTGTTTCGTTCAACAAACAGTCCAAACAACCCAGCAACTCCCCATACAAAGACTCGTGCACATCAAACAAAAGCTAATGTTATGCATCTGGTGGAAAAGTGACAGTGTGGTGTACTATGCATTGCTTTCTCAAGGCGCAACCATCACTGTCGACATTTACTGTCAACAACAGAGACATCTTGCAGACAATCCAAGAACAACGACAACGAAGACCGCGTGGAGTATTCATACTCCACGTACAAAGAGCTCCACTCATCCACAAAAGATTATGTTATGCATCTGGTGGACCAGCGACATTGTGTACTATGAATTGTTTCCCCAATGTGTAAACATCACTGGTCACATTTATTGTCAACACCTGAGATGTCTTGCAGATGCAGTCCAAGAAGAACGACCAGGAAGACTCTCTGAAGTGACGTTACTCCAAGATAACGCCCGCCTGCACTCTTCTAGACTGACAAAAACGACTGTACAGGAGTGGGGTTGCCGCACCCGCCTTATTCACCTGATCTCACACCCACCTGATTTACCAGATCTCGCGCCATCATATTTTCAGCTTTTCCACTCTCACAACTTTCAGGGAACTTCCTTTTCGTATGAAAATGCGCTCCGAACATGACTCGACGAGTTGGTCGCCTCAAAACCATGCGATTTCTGCAGAATTGAAAAGTTACCCCAGTGTTGGTAGATTGTTGAAAAAAGTGAGGGAGAATATGTTGGTGACTAAAGTCTCTGTTGTGTGTGTCTGTTGTGTTTACTAAACCAATAGAAAAACGCTGCGAACTTATGCACCAACCCAATATCTACTCATCTATGATGGGATGCATCCATCATTGTGAGCTAATAGAAAAAAAAGGGGTCATGGGCCGAGACAACTCCACCCATTCTCTCACAGCCTCATTGTTACCGACAGCATCTAGAAACAAGAAGAACACTCCATAAGCAATTGATGCAACTGTGAATTATTGTAGAACAATATTGAACTTCTACTGTTACATACGTATTCGTTCATCAATTATTGGTGTCCATCCCTGCAAGGCAATGGACGAAAGTGGTATCATGGCTAGGGATGAATCGTCATTCTGAGTATCTACAGCAACTAGAAAGAAGAAGGAGAACTCGCGAACAATGCATGTTGATATAGTAGTGGTGGTAATAATTGTAGAAGAAGAAATACTCTAAGTATCACTATATATGTAAGCACTCATTAACAAGCCCTCAGAACATAAAGATGAAAGTGGTGTCATGGGTTTCACAAAATAATCTACTCTAGGTATTTCTATAAAAAAAGAAAACCGACTATATCGTATCATTAATATGCATTATAAAATCAGCTCAAACACATCCCTCCTCCCCCCCACCCCCCACCCCCCCCCCCACCACCCCTTACACACACATGCACAGAAAAGATCTCATTAGCACTCACCATATTGTGGAACCAGCGAACTGACTACACCGCATATGTCAGCTTGCAGGGTGTTCGTGACCTGAGGGTCCACAGGATTTTTCAGCTCGACCTGGACCACATTCAAAGATCTGGGCTCGACCTGGACCACATTCAAAGATCTGGGCTCGA
This sequence comes from Schistocerca americana, assembly GCF_021461395.2. Lineage (NCBI taxonomy): Eukaryota > Metazoa > Arthropoda > Insecta > Orthoptera > Acrididae > Schistocerca > Schistocerca americana. The sequence goes on from NC_060126.1 coordinate 367,634,243, forward strand.
CCTGGACGACATTCACACCTACAACATCAATGAAAAGAACCTACAAAGGAGAAAATAAATACGTAAGATAACCATAGTAGCATTCACACACAGATATAAGGATATCCACTCAAGGAAACAGATGTTATCACATAATTATCGTGTATAAGCAAGATACCTCAAACTCTAAGAGAAGAAAGATTGCATTAACAGTGCAATTACAATGAAATCCAGACCATTAGCTGCTTACAGGCGTTGATAAATATCCACTGGGACAGTTGAAAAAGTGTTGTCATTCTCATATCTACATCACTGTATTATTTTAGACAAATAAAATGTTGCAACGACGAGCTAAGGTTTGTGATGTTCAAACCTGATAATTTAAATTGCAATCCATACCTCGAAGTCCAAAATCACATAAATGGTAGAATAATAAACGCTTTAAGTGGATACCCCACAGTGTCCTTGAATTAGGCACAGATCATGAAAAGAGATACAAACAAGGGAAATTTAAAACAATTAATAAGAAATTTGACAATGTAGAGCTGAACAAAACTGTAAGATCTGCCTTACGATCAAGGTATCAGAGTTAGGTGTACATCAACAGTGAATAAGCTGGTACAAGTCGAATTCTCGTAAGTTCCTCAAGAATTAGATAAGACTGACTGATATCAGATAAATTTGAGGGCCGCAGAAGACGATGTAGGTTTTCGTTTGGTTCTTAGAACTTGTGAAGCTATCACTGTGAGCAGGATACAGTAGTCTCCATTGGCAATGGCGGAAGTTCATTAAGTGGGACCTTCTACCCCTCCTACATATCCACCCCATCCCCAACTCAATAAACCGTCACACGTCTTTCAAAGACAGACCCCCACTGCCCTCACTCACACTAAAAGACACACACACACATACACATATACCACAGACACACACACGGGCACACACACGCACACACACATATATATACGCTACACTACCCAGCCACTCGGTCAACTTAAGTCAAAAAGAGAAACAAACAAGAAATACTTAAAGAAACAGTATTTTATTTTAAATATTTGGCTAAAGCGAAATAAAATCTTAGCAATTTTCCCCATTTTACGCATACAGAAAACAGCTCCTAAAGCATAATAGATACTGCTCACTACACAAGGTAGGTATTAATTAAATAGAAAACCAAATAGTCTGTAGTAAGGAACTGTATTAACTAGTACTACAATCTTCTTACATTAAGAATCTAAACATAAAAAACTGAATAAGGTTGCAAAAAATGAAATAATGTGTAATACTGTACTTCAAGAAAAAAGTGACTTCATAGAAGTACTTAAATTTGAATAAGCATTTAAAAATGTAAACTGTTAATGAAATGCACTGTACATTGACGGAAAAAAATCGCAACACCAAGAAGGAGTTGTGCGACATAAACGGAAGTTGGTCGGTGTGTTTCTACTCCTGAAAGATGATGTCTTTTCCAATTTCGCGTCAGTCGCATAAGAGTGGCGCTAGTCCGACCACTATGAACATGCAAATCACGTTTGGTTTAATTACGCGCCGCAACGCTCGTGAGCGTTAGTTAACTTTGAGATTGGACATAGTGAGTTGACGTTATTCAAGAATGCCTTTAAGGCGACAAAGATGCCATTATCAACACCTCATTAAGTTTGAAGGAGGTCGGGTAATAGGGCTACGAGAAGCTGGATGTTCCTTCCGCGATGCTGCGGAAGGACTTGGCCCGAATGTAGCCACTGGACATGATTGCTGGCAGTACATACGGTCGCAAGAGGCTCGGCTCCGGACGGCCACGTGACACTACCAAGAGGGAAGACCATAGTGTTCGGCGTATGACTCTGGAGCATGGTACTGCGTCTGCAGCAGCAGTTCGAGCATCAGTTGGCACCACAATGACACAACAAAGTGTTACAAATCAGTTACTTCAAGGACAACTCCGAGATGGACCCCCTATAGCGTGCAGTCCACTCACCACAAACGAACACCATTTGCGACCTGAATGGTGTCAAGCGAGAAGTCATTGGAGGGCAAGGTGGAGGTCTGTTGTGTTTTTTGATGAAATCTGGTTCTGCTTCGGTGCCATGATGGCCTTGCGTTGGTTAGAAAGAGGTCAGTCGAGGACTTGCGCCCAATCTGTCGACGTGCTAGACACACTGAGCCTAAACCTGGAGTTATGGTCTGTGGTGCGGTTTCCAATGACAGCGGGAGCACTCTCGTGGTTATACCACGCACCATGACCACTAAACTGTACATCAATATAGGGATCCGGCCCGTCGTGCTACTATTCACAAATAGCATTCCAGGGGATGTTTTTCAACAGTACATCGCTCGCCCATTTACCGATGCTGTAATCCAACATGCTCTTCAGAGTGTCATCTTGCCTTGGCCTGCTCGATCACCTGATCCGTTTCCAGTCGAGCGCATATGGGGATAGGGAATCATCGGACTAAAACTCCAGCTCCTCCATCTGCATTATCCGTCCCTTTATTGACCCATCACATGCTACAGGCACGGAACTACATCACACAAACTGACATTCAGCAACTGTACAACACATTGCATCCCCGTTTGCATGCTTGCATTCAAAATTCTGTGGGTTACACCGGTTGTTAATGTACCAACATTTCACGTTTACAATAGCTTTTCTCGTGCTTTCATCACCTTTTGGTCTTGCAACGTTAATCTCGCAAGTATGTCAGTTAGAGAAATGTATTCCAAAATTTCATTACCATACATTAATTATTTTTTGGTACTGCTACTTTATTCCATTAGTGTTTTTGCTTACTGACCTAATTTCCTGTTTTACTTATATGAGTTTTTGCACTTTCTTGTACGCGCAAAATGATCTGTAATTTTAGAAAAATCATCATTTCATGACCTTACTTTTTCTTCGTATCTTAAAAACCAACATCTTCATCTGTACTCTGCGATTCACTGTAAACTGCTCTCAGGGAATATTTTTTACTGAACCACGCATTAAAGTCTGCTCTTTTCCCACTCGCAGATGGAGCGTGGGAAGCATGAGTGCCCCTCCACCTCTGTGCTGGCTGTTGTTTCCACAGCGAGATGCCGATCGACTGCAATCTTCCCCCTGGCACGTTATCATGATCGGCATCAGTTCGGTTGCTGACAGGCACATTGCGCTCTGTAGACCTCTGGTGCTCAATAAAGTATTACGCAGCAGATTTTAATTAACGCTATAAGAAAAAATGGTTCTAGTGCTGAATCTTGGATACTGACACTCCCATAATGCAATATTAATACACTGATGAAAAGGATTTCGCTAACTGTGAGTCAACAACTTAAACCAACTGAATCAAATTGTATAATCTTTA